>NC_135704.1:2734085-3034085 GCF_964276395.1 Gasterosteus aculeatus | reverse complement strand
AATGTAGCATGCCTCGCTGTCTGATGTTGCGTTGGGTTGCTGTGGCACCGCAGAGAGGCTGTCTACCTTTTCAGGGAGACGCTGCAACTGGTTGCCAAGGAATTGGTTTCAAGGAGGAGGCGCGGGAGGAGGGGGGAGTGTAAAGTAGAGGTCTGGCAGAGACGGAGCAGTAGAAAAAAACGGCAAAGACAAAGAGAGTGAGACAAAACAGACAGCGAGTGCGAGGGGGGAGAAGGAGAGCACGGGTTGACCGAGCCAGCCGGGTCTCAGCTCATACTCTCATACTCAACTGTTGCACGTCAATCTCAAATCTTACGCACACAATCTTATACAAAACAGGCAAACTGGTTGGGATACTTGTACGAGAAACACACGAGGGGAATGCTGGTGATGCTGTGATAGGCTCACTGAGTGGATCACACAGGCGGCTGAAAAAAAGAGAAAAACAGGGTTCAGCCCAACCAGGAAGGATAAAATGCCCCCTCCCGAGAAGAAATGTTCAGGTATTTCTCTTTCCTTTTGTGAAGACTGAAAAAAAGACACCATAAAGTATGAAAATGCGCGGTCTGTAGACTGCATTGTGGGTGGAACATGTCATTCACTGGCTCCGCGGCGTGTATTTATGGCATTACAAGCGCAGACATGGTTCCTGAAGGAATTGATGGATTGAGCCGCTTGTCAATGTTTCACTTAAAGGTCTTTCCCTGCAAACACCAGGTTTATGGCTGCGTACACGCACGCAAAAACACACATATATCTGCATGCACAGATCCACGTATGTGAGGCGCTGACTATACGCCTTCGAGCCTCAGCACAATATTCTTTTTGCGGTGGTTAATCTGATTCTGCAGCAAGGGTAACGCTGGTAGGGTTGTGTCAGAGATGTCTCTTTTTTAACCAGTGAGCTGCTCCTACATCAATGAGATTGTCTTTATCTGCCTGCTTGCAGCTTGGGCTCTGATTTCTGCCCTGTGTATACGGGCGCTGGGTCGTGGGAGGCATGTGGGCGAAGGTGCGTGGCATCCGGCCTAATGCACAGCCTGGAGAGAAATACCAACACTTCACATTCGCTGTGACTTCGACACTGCCACAGTTGAGGCTCTCGCATTTGGATAGAGGTTTTTTTTTTTCCAGCGAGTGAGTCACAGGTTTGAAAGATATTATACGGGACATGGTCTTCTAATTTAGTTGTGGTGTGAAATGAAAGGAGTCAAATGAAAAAGCGATTGCCGGCATCCATGTGGCGCTGTCAAGCCGCACAATGGGATGGTGTGCCGTGGTGTCATCCTTCTTAAAATAAAAATAAGGCTGTTTGTGAAAGTCTTACCACAACACGACTGCTCCTCCTCAGACCCCTGGACTGCCTTGTGTTTGACTCAGGATATTCCCCGCTGTACCACATTCCACTCCTGTGCCGTATTTCTGGACCGGGTCCTTTCTGCCAAGAGCGCTCTCATAAACACACATCCAACCCTGGAAGTCCTCGCTCTGCAGGGGGCATTCCAGAAGTGTTAGTTCTATGAGCCTTTCTGCACATTTCCAGACACACACTTACAAAAATACTGGCACTTTCTACTGTGCCCCCAAAATACAAGAAACTTGTCTTTTTAAGATTGTGACCGACTATACGACAGGAACCTTTTTCGACTGTGTACCAATCTGTCATATTTTCTCAAAAGGGAATCCACTATCAGAATGTCTTTATTGGCCACAAACTACTGAAGAAATTACCTTCCATGTGTTCTTTAACCTCAGCTTTGCCAACAGCTGTTGCTTTGCCCCTCACTTGACTATGTAAATGAAGCATGTTTCCTCGACCCAGTTCAGAGCTTTTATTGAGAACATTTGTGATAGATTTCACCTTCTTTTTTCCTCACAAAGAGGAGACATTGTGTAGAAACCTTCCTTTGCTTCACGTTACTGCTTTATGTTTCTTGGCTGTCAACAAGTTGCACCTCCCGGTAATGGGAGGTGCCCCCAGCAACTTGTTGTGTCACTTTTAGCGGAGCTAAATCTCCTGATTAACTGTGTACTCACATTTTATAATTAGCTCATTTCTGTCTGAATGCCTTCCGTGGCTTTAATTGGTCGGCATACTTTAACTCACACCCCATACCATTTTCTCCCAAACCCGTAGCGCACATGTGGTGGTCAGTGCGTTCAGGAAAACTCTTGAGGTGTTCCCGACTGAACTGTGCACATCAATTATTCATTTCGATCAACCAGCCTCCTCGCCTGTCTCCGGCACAGCCTTCCTCCTCGCTGTAGAGGGACCTGCTCAGCCGAGGGAGCCGGCCACAGACAGGGAGGATGAGGGCAGCCCTGTAGATAGCCTGACTGGAGCCCGAAGAGGGCTGGAACACCAGTGTTCATTAAAGTCTCCCCAAGAGCGCAGGCATAGGAGAAGGATAACAAGACCCTAGGGTGGCTGGTGTGGGCCCTTACTCCTCAAAAAACATAAATGTATTCCCCTTCTTCCAGAGAAATCCACAGCCTACTGTGTCAGCAAAAAATATACAGATACACACCACCTTTGTTGGAACACTTCTCACTTCTGGTTTTTGCCTCATACTTGGTTGGTAATGACTTAAAAAATACTTTTCCACCAGCTGCTCCTTTACTTTTTCATTTGGCCACCAATCCACCAACTATTTTATTCTGCCAAATGTGTGCAGGGCAACCAAATACTGTAAGTATTTGTATTTGTATATAAGTATTTAGGCACACCATATTATTCGTTACAGTTATTGCATATTGTGATGTAAATGGAAGTTATGTAAAAACACCGGGACTATTTTAAGTGGCCTAAGAGTCCAATTCTGAACTCTCTGGGCTGGACCTGGATATGTATATATTCTTTTAGTGGACAGATCTGTTATCAATGTGTTTTACAACCTTGTGTGTTCACAATGTGTCACTAGAAGTGTGACAGCGCAGCGGTCTGCCTCTGCTCCTATAGGCCACTAATCAATCAAAGATGCATTGAATGGACCAAATAATGAACCAAAATGAACTAAAAACTGGTCCCCAAATAACTCGGGCGTATGTTGCTGTACCTGGGAGCCCTGCTAATGTAAAGTGAGTGAAATAATGCATGTCCAAAGCAACGGATTTTTACTTTTAATTCTCCCGAAGCTCCAGAGCCACACAAAAATACAACAACAACAAGATTTTATATTCATATAAAACACTGGTTTGCAAATTGAAAGTAAAAATGAAGTAAAAAGTCATATTTAATACTTTTTAGTGTTTACTAATAGCATCAAAAAGTAACCCTACAGACGTAGTTCAACATTCTGAAAGTTAGATGAGAAGATTTTTTAGCTTTTGTGTCTTTATAATAAATATATATATAAATATGCAGGCGGCGGCAGGAGTGGTGAAGAGTAGCAGGAGAAATGGAAACAGGAGGAAAGTCTATGTGTCAGTAACACTGCATTTCCAAACCTTTGAATATTCGCTGTTGATCACCACCGAAGCTCCCGAGCCCCCCAAAAAATGCAAACAGTGTGTCAGTTTTCCACTCTAAACCTCCTCTTGAAAGGAAGTCAGGCTCGGGCTACCGAACCACTCAGTGAGGTTTAGAAAAAAAACAGCATGGTGCTTTGACTCGAGTGACATTTACAAACACGGGGAGACGGGGCGAGAAATCCAGTAGTGAGTAGTTGACTCCGTGCAGACGTTCATACACAGCAAACTCTTTGATAGGTTTGAAATGTAAATGTACAGCGTCACACTTCTTGGTGTCTGGTACTGTGGCACATGGAGTAGAGAGGGTGAGCTGGGCACCACAGGGTTGGTGGTTCAAACCCCGGCTGCTACATGTCCCATGTCAAAGTGTCCCCGAACAAGACACCTGAGCCCTAATTGCTCCCCATGCTAAAATGTAACAACCATGGGTTAAAAATGCAATGTAAGTCGCTTTGGATAAACGTGCCAGCTAAATGACGTGTAATGTATTTAACACTTATTCAGAGTTAACTTGTTAACTATTTTGTAACACGTTGAGTGTTGATTTAACGCTGACGAGATTGGGACAATATAAGCACCAGCTTAGAGTTCAAATTGAATCTCACAGAGTCAATTTAACTCTCTGAAATTTGCTGTGTACAACTGCTTGGCTACATTAATCTGTATGGAACTAAATCATGCAATCATCATGCAAGTTGTGACACTCTCTAACTGGACCTTGTTGAATTTGAACCGATGGTGTAAAGTGAGCATCACTGAATGTAAGGCTGGATTCAAATAGTCCCAAAAATTACCCCCTAACGTCTATTCCTAACCACTATTCCTTGACCTTTGTAGGAAAGGAAAGATGGTTAGGACAATACGTGAGGAGTTAGGAAAGGAAAAGTGTGTTTAGGAAATCCAACTCCTCTTTCACTAAGCTACGTCGTCATGATGCGACGGGAGACGCATTTTAGTAACTTTTACGGCGGCCGGCGTCTGCCAGTCCTGGTTCTGGTTCTCCCAGGCCTCCCTTCCCTCCAGCTGGCCCAACAATAGGGCTGAGGCCTCCAACAGCGTGGTGTCGGCTCCCAGCGAGGACCAGCAGAGCGGCAAGGAAAAGCTCTACTTGTGGCTGGGGGAGGAGGCGCTGCTGCTGGCCATGGAGCTCCCCACCTCCCTCAAGACCTTCTGAATGCAGGTCAAAGGCAGCAGGGAAGCCGGGTCGCATCTTCTCTCAGATGTCTCCTCTACTTATGTAGGTCATAAAAAGGCATCCGTTTTAAACTATTTGTACCTTTAAAGCTGCAAAGCTACTCTCTTCCTTTGACCTTACAGTGTATGTTAAAGAATAGCAACTAAAAACGTCCTCACAATGTCCTGTGAGATTAAAACAGATGTTTTTGAGTTCACTGTCATTTTTGATTCCACTTGGTTAAACAGGAGATGTTATTGCCAGGGTATAATGCCAGGGTTGGGGTCTCACCACATTCCCATGTCCATGCAAATGAAATGTAGAGAACGAAAATTCATAAATGATTGGAATCATGCTCCTATTTACTGTTACCTTCAAGTCCGTGAGTCATTTACAATACAGAAGACAAAAGAATATAACTGTCAGCCCTGTGTATCAAGCAGAGGTGCACAGCAGCACTCAAAAGAACCAGAACTAAGTGGACGTCTCCTGAGGGAGGTCGCTCTGACTGACTGTGTCCCCAGTTCTCAGGGGTCTCTGAGATCTGAGTGCACGGGGGCCGTCACCCCCCCCCCCCCCCCCCCGGCTCTCCAGAAAGACCCCCAAGCGACGCCGCGCTCGGCCAGGCTGAGCAGCAAGCTGGAATTAAAGCTGTGGTTAGTTAAATAGTTGGACAGTGAGAGCATGCGGTGGCCCAGAGTCAAGGCTGAGGCTGTCTGAGTGGAAATCTCAACAAAAAGAAAAAGGCCAAAGGTTTGGGGAGGAGAGTGGAACGTGCTAAATAAAGGATTAGAGGAAACTCTCAAAGAGACCTGGTTCGAAGGTTTTCAGGGTTTTTTTGTTGAGGAAGGAGAGTAAGCTAATGGATGTGGGTGTATTCTGTAAGTCTACCAAATTGTCACTGCTCCTTCCACGCTGGGAGAGGAATGCGTTGCATAAAGTGGTATAAGATATTGGCTCAACGGGACATGGAGTTAGCATGTTCAGTGTTAAACAGAAACAGGAGGGTTTTTATGTATTGCTTAAAATAAAATACATACCTTCTGCTCCATGTTATCCAGTTGCCCGAAACTCAAACATGTCATCCATTGTCCAACATGCAATCATTGCCTTTTTTGTTTGTTTGAGTAATTAGTTGGTAAAACAACTGAAAATGCTGATCCTGTGTTCTGAGGGTTGGAGGCTCGTGGTTGGACTTCAGCCGCAGGCTTGGAAGTGTTTATTGAATTATGTAACTGCTTGGCAACAAGTCTGGGCTAAGGAGCAAGGGGTGGATCTACAAGGTCCCTCTGTACCCCCCATGATGACTAGCTGGGTTTGACCACCAGTCCGGCCCACATTCTTCAGCCTCCGCTGGCTGCATTTTAAAGGGTTTCTGCGTGCTTTTCACTCGTGTTCTGCATGAGGCTCAGTACAAAAAACGCAACGAGCCACATAAAACATGTCCGCGGCACGTTTCCTTGCAGATGATTTCATCCCCGTGAGCCCCCGGTGCCTCATCTACAGCGCACACTGCATGCATCATGCATGATTGTAATCACAACACTGCTTTTATTTTCTGTTTCTATGAATGCTGGACGCCGCGCAAGAGAAACATTTTCCTTAATGTTTCCAGGCCACAGTGACTTGGCTGTACCTTACTGGCTGGAATGGACGAGAGTAAATTCCCAAGCCGAGTTCCTTTAAGTCCACAATGGGTTCACGCGACATGTATGGATCAGCCTCTGTAGAGGAACATGAGCCAAGACATCTGTTTGACTAGCAGGGACTGATCCCCTCTACCAGAACACTGGGGAAACTGCGGATTATCTGCTCACATTGCATATCACAGGCCTTACTTTAGTCTCTGCACAATAGCACATGCCCCTCCTCGCTCCGCTGCCCCATTAAATGTCAAATGCATTTAAAATGACCCATCGCAGTGAGCATGTTCTTTTAAATGGGCAAACATATTTGCGATATGGAGTCTTGCGTCTACAACCATTTATAAGTACATCTGTGTAGCAGGGAGAATATCCTTTTCCTTCACTAATTTACTGTGTGTGGACTTCTCTTTTGTCATTATCAACTATCCAATGTGTTCCTGTTCTGTGGGGTTCTCTGTGCCAAGTTAAGAGTCCCACTCGCCCAAGGGTGAAAGGGTGGTAATGGGGATGATGGGGGGGGGGGGGAGGAGGGGAGTGGGGCTTATCCATTTCACTGCATTATGTCTCTGCACTTGCAATAATGCAGTAAGAGGAACTAGAATGAATCACCGCGTAATTGTGATTTCCACTGTGCTTCAAATTTTGACTTAGCAGGATGAGTGAAACGCTTTATGCAATGGTGGATTGAGAGATACAGGGACTTCTGCCTGTAACTATGACATCTAGCAGTGCTGCGCTATTGATTTAGAGCCTCGCCGGGGGTTTGTCAGCGGACACGGATGCTCCATCCGATATGTTCTGCATGCGGAGTATCCATTGTTAAGTGCACTTGCACGCGACAAGAGTCGGCGTTTTCGCATCGGCGCGGGAGCGTACAGGAATGGAAGCTTGTGCTCTCACATATGTGACCTCCTGTGTCCTAGAATGTTGCCTCCACCCAACCGCCCCCCTCCCACCACCACCACCCTCCCCACACCCCGGTGCACCCACACGCCCACACGCACACACACATACACACACGTATTACGCCCTAGACAGGCCAGGTTGCCAGAGCTACACAAACTCCCACCCATTAGCGGCAGGATTCCAGGATAACCATGGCAACCAGTCTCTCACCCCCGGGGAGACGAGCAGTAGAACTGAAAGGCTCCATTCAATTTCCACATCCCAGTACAGCACACACAAAAGGACACACACGCACGCTTTTTTTTTTTCTCACACACACACACACACACACACACACACACACACACACACTCAATGGACAAGCACACACGCTCACACAGACACAGACACGTCCAACGCAAACCCACTTGCTCTAACAGCCTCGCAGTCACTCCAGCCTTCCCTTCGCCTGCCTCCGCCGGGGTGAGTGGGAGCTTGTTAGAGCGACCGCACACACTACATCCTCTCACCCACGGTCCCGGGCTGCACAAACACCGGCGAAGCCTTAATTACACCTCACTCATCGTGATTAGACACACTTTCTGAGCTGTTTCCACAGACCCTTTATTCAATGAAAGAATGTTACCTTGCACTCGGGTCACGACGGCGTCCGCCGTGACGAATGGGCGTGTGCATTCATGCCGTGGACGGCTGTTATGAGACAAGGGCGTTGTGATTGGTTTCAGGTAGTGTCACTGACACCTCAGTAGTGCCTCCTGAAGTACAAAAAAGAAGAAGGTTGGAGAGCGATGACGACGAGAAAGAGCGAGGTAGATGGATATATTGGCACACGAGAAGAGAGTGAAGTGCCTTTACAGTATGAATTCCGTGGCTAATAAGGACGCGGCGATGATTGCCGGTGAAACCCCACATCCAAGTTGAGGGAAAGCAGCAGGCTCCTCCAGTCTCCTGCGTCTCCAACAGCCAGACGTCTGCTCGGGGTTAAACCAAGAGGAGAGAGAGAAAGGTTAATGGCGCACAGTGGGAAATCAACCCCTAACCATCACAGATAAGTATCACCAGATATCAGATGTAGGGGGTTGAAAGAGAACGGGTATAAAACAGGTGCAATGAAAAAAGAGCAGATGATGAGATGCTGAGAGGGGAAAAAAACAGCAAAGGAACGGCAATGAGGAGGTACGGGCAGGAAAATAGACCAGGAGTCATGGAAATAGAGAGTGATTGACAAACAGAGCCTGGAAGCACCAGGGTGTTTTATCATCTGCTCACATCGGAGCCCACACAGACCATTACATGCGAGCCCAGCGTGAATCAATGCGCAAATTAGCTATTCAAGACAAATCTTCAGAAGGCGAGCACTCAGCCTTTTACCAAAACAATGAATGCTGCTTTTTTTTGGGGGGGGGGTTGTGTGTTACCCTGGTGGCTGATAGAGGGGAGGTGAAGATGTGGTAGGGGTTGCAGTGTCCCACTGAGACGAGGGGGACGTGTGGGAAGACTGACACCAACTGGGTCAGCGAAGATCGTAAAAGGGTGCGGTGCTGTTTGGAAAACAATGTGGGAGAGAGAGCGGGAACGAGTGAGGGGATGGAGGAAGACAGGCTGGCACTAATGATGGGTGCGCCCAGGGCCACACAGTACAGCTGTCACCCCCCCATAGTAAAACCCAGCGTACTGGTCCATGCTCACGGGAACAGCTGGGTGGCTCAGTGGAAAGAAAAACAAAGTGGCAGATTGTGCCCGGAGCTCGGCGAGTTCCTCGGACACCCGCCCAACGAAGCTCTGGGGAGACCCTCGATTCAGAGAAGATGCCGGAGAAGTGGTGGACACTTGAACCTCGGTTCGGACAAGCCTCTTCTTCTCTTTCGTCCAGCTTTCCAGCGGCTGACGCCATGACTGCGTTCGGAGCGTGCTGAGTCACGCCGAACAAACACACATGCGGACTCTGCCCACCGCCTCGTCTCTCTGCTTGTGTAATCCATTGTGGACCTGTGGAAAAAGGATGTGCGCACACACACACACACGTATGATGTCAGAGGCACTTCTCCAACGTATCGCTGGTATCACGCAGTCTTGTCTTACAGGGACAAACCCCAAACACACAAACGGATAAAGTCGGCTCAGAGACATATCGTTTGCACTTTTATCAGGCCTCCGTGTGGGAGGAGATCTGCTCGTCTGACTCACTCCTCGTCTGGCTGACCACCCCCTCCTTCCAACCTACCGGCGCTCCTTGTGTCCCTCGCCGTCTCTTTCTCCCTCTCTCCCGTGTTTGTCCTTGAATCATTGCTGAGGTGATGTGGGCCAGCGTCAATGTGATTATAAGTGGTCCCCGGGTTAAAGTCACCGCCCGTCACATTTTGCCAGGGATCTCAATGCTGGGACAACATGGCCTTGATAGGATCTTCTTGTAACTTAGGGCTGTTATGGCGTCACCTATTTTAGGTCTTGTTTTTTTATAGGCGTCAGCCCGTGAGTGCGCTCACAAAGCGTTAGTGGCCAAGGGGCGTGGGGGAATAGAGGGTTTGTGTCACACACGTAGACATCTGTAATCCCCACATGTGTGGGTGTAAGGATGCCGTGTGTATTTCCCGGGCCTCCAGAGGTTGCGCAGATGCATGAAGCATCGGATCAGGTGAGCCGGGCGATGTTCCCCAACGTGCTGCAGCAGCACGGCCCCTGGGGGATTTTTTTTTTTTTTTTTCGGAGCGGTGTGTCAGACCGTTGGGGTGTTTGGGGGCTGTGAAGTGAGGAGAGGAAGAGGCTTCAGACGTGACAAGCGTGTCATTAATCACAAGGTTTTCTGGGCAGCGCTTGTAGATCGACCTGCTCTGGATGGAGGGGAAACCAAAGGAATGGACTGTGCGAGAACAGGAAGAGTGTGTGTGTGTGTGTGTGGTTGTGCACTTGTGTGTCTGTGTGTTTACTTCTGTGTTTCTTCCTGTGGATTCATTACTGCAATATTCCCTTCATATTCCTTCAGCCTTTCCTGTGCTCCGGCCATCCAGCATGAGCCCCTGGCAGCTCCGTCCATGACAGGTACTGAGAGAGAGAAGCACTTTGTAGGGAGCAGATCTGTCACCGGGCTAACTAAAACATGTCATGTGGCAGTGTGTGTGTGTGTGTGTGTGTGTGTGTGTGTGTGTGTGTGTGTGTGTGTGTGTGTGTGTGTGTGTGTGCGCACAGTGGATAGCTGTTAGAATTAAGAATTAAGAGTGTATTTCATGGCTTCAGAGAAGGAAGAGACTTGAGGAAGGTGCTTCTGAAACAGCTAAAGCAGTCGATCTCACAGTGAAGTGGGGAGGTGTGTCTATGCGCGTGTGCGTGTGTGTGTGTGTGTGTCTATGCGTATGTGTGTGTGTTTCAGCCTTTTGACAGCTCCTCCCTCTGGACTAGCCTGAGCCCACCTGAGTCTCTCCCCCACCCCTCCCAGATGTGTCCCTCTCTATCTCCGACCCCCCCACCCACACCCACACCCACACCCTTATCTCCATCATCAAAATTCTGTAATCTCTGTCCGCCGCTCAGATGAGTCCTGGTTCACTGCTGACGGCCAAGTTCTGTAACGTTTGCTCTATTTTTGCCTCTAAAACCCATTATCGAGTTGAATCTGTTGCGTGTAGGTTTTCTGTGACCTGTGATACTTTATACTGACGCCTGTGGCCCAGCGGTTTCCATTGAAACAACTCCAGCTTTTAGACTGGGCCACAGCACTATGCATTACCATATAAGGCAGGAGCACCCTTTCTAACCCTCCTCCTCCTCCTCCTCCTCCTCCTCCTCTACCCCTTCAGCAACCAGCCACACTCACTGTTCCCTTTCTAACACCGTGCACTGATGCTCCTAAAACACACACACAATATTTAATAGAGGGCTGCCTGTCCTCTGTCAAACAGTGGCGCTTCTATGAGTTTGAGTCATGGTATTTTTCATTGTGTGTTCTCAGTGTTTCATTCACACCCGTCTTCTTGCATTGCTGCGTTTCCTTACGCAGGCTGCACGTGACAGTAGACGCCACAGCCAAACTCTGGATCAAGCCTCCCAATCCCGATGGGAGGAATGAGGGGAGCGGAGTGGGAGGTTGAGGATGGGTTGAAAGTGCGGAGACGGTGAAGACGGAGGGAGAGAGGGAGAGAGAGTGAAAGAAAAACACAAACAGAGCTGATAAGACCTTGGGCGGAGGAAGTGTCGTTCTCGGCCCAATCCCCAGTGGACCCCCAGCATCCAACTCAGCCCCCGTTTGCTGCAGGATGTGTCCTCGTGTGGGAATACGCAAAGAATGTGGCCCCTTTTGTTTAGTGCGATAGGCTCCTCGTTGGCGGTCGTTTATGTGCGTCTTTGCTGCGTGTGTGACGAGCTCCAGGCCTGGCAAAGCCCGATCAACAGACCTTCCTGGGCCAGGCCTTGCTCGGAAAAACAATGACCCGTCTTGTGGTTGCTATCTCTCAAAGCCGCTCCTTGGCTGTTGGAGCTCTTGCTGGACCCTGTGGTTCATATCCATGCTCCGTATTGTCTGACGTACCCCTAAAGCCCAGTGAGATGAAGCTAGCTATCTTCAGCATTCCTGCATTGCTTTGAGCTCTTTTCAGCTGTTTCCTCATTTACCGGCAGTAGAAAATAATGTTGTGTCACTTTCCCATTGACTTCTATGCAACCACGAGTCGCCCGCTGCTTGTCAGTGGAGGGAAAGACTCAAGAAAACTTACGCATCAGGTCCACTTGTCACAACTGGAGGCTGGTTGCCTGGTTACCAGACAAACGAGGCGCTGCATTCAGGGGCTCGGGGGCAACTGTGCAGCCGTAATAAACTGTAGGTTTGCCAGATAGCGAAACCTATTTTATCATCGGGGATTGTGTTTGTGTGTAACCAATAACCTGGAGAAAAAATGAGATAAAAAAAAAAAATAAGATTTAGCTTATTATCACAGTTATGTAAACTTTGGACAGCAGACAGGAACCTGTTTCCCCACCCTACTGGTGCTAGTAGGTTATGCTAAAGTTAGCTAGCAGTTTAATTGCTATAGATTTTAAGAAATGTCCCTCCTCATCAAACGTTGATCTAATAATTTCAAAGACTCACTTTTAGGACACCCGATCGCAAAAGAAGACGTTTCTGGTGTGTAATTGCTGCATCTAGCATCTTCATTTAATTCAGTGAACTGACGAGCAAAGACAAACATTAATTTCATTCACCACAATGTGGCTAATTCACAAAAGTAGAATAGTTTGAACGTTTCAGCCGCTCTGTTCAGTTGCTATTTTTTCCTTGTAGAGAACTATAGTTATTTCAGCCCAAGGCGTTAACAAACGTTCAACTCTTGAACGGTCTTTTTATGGACTGGAAAACTGTCGAAGCCTTTTTTTTAACGTAATAATACGGAGAGCATTTCAGCTCTACACTCGACATTGTAGAGCAGGAAAGGAACATGATTTCTCCTGACAAAGGAAGACATTTAGACATGAGTAGACAGAAAATAAGGCAAGGTCAAGTTTATTGAAGAATTCATGACAGTGTTTTGTTTTATGTGAAGCCCTTGTATTGACAGAAGATAAAGAATTCCATCTATTATTAAGTGTCTTCTCACAACGCGGCGATACAAGCGCTGTTTGGTAATCGGAGCGCTGGCTGCACAATAAAGACCCTTTGCCGACCACATTGGATGATGACAAAACAGCATCAGATCTCCGATGAATGGAGATTAAAGGCCATCATTTATTTTTGGCACAAAATAATCTTTTTTTAAAAGTTTTTACTGCAAATATTTGGTATCTTTTGAAGCATTCATCATAGTATAAACCAGAAGAAAGCTTCAAAGGTGTATTGACAATATTATCTAAAACACACGTATACATAATGCAACCATGTATTTTGGATCAAATCATACATTTTTCATTCATTCTCTTTCTTTTTAAAGTAACCAAATCTTTGGTTTCAAAAGGGCGCAGGGGGTAGAGCGGCTGCGCTGGGAACCGCAAGGTTGGTGGTTCGAGTCCCAGCTGCCTCAAGTCAAAGTGTCCCGGAGCAAGACACCTAACCCCTAATTGCTGTAAAATGTAAAATATAAAAAGCCATAAATTGTAATCGCTTTGGATAAAAGCGTCAGCTAAATGACCTGTAATGTAAATTCATATTCTACACAGAGAAGAGAAGCTGCGCCTTACGTATCCTTCCACAGCTTTCAAAATGAGTGCTTAGCAGGAGGCTATTTTTGTTATATATTGATAGAGAATCTCAACTGCGTCACCTCTGTCCTCACAAGAACATTTTACCAAAATAGGGAGCATCAGGCAGAATTTATCACCAAATCATACTTTTCATGTGTGCAGGTGTGGCTCCTGTGACCCGGCATCAAAAGTTTAGGCCGGGGCCCCCGGGTGCATGAAAGCGCACAGGACTCAAAACAAAAAAGGCATCACATTGTATGCCGAAGGCGTCTGCCTGGGCTGAATCTCTTTTTTTTTGATCGGCACAGTTGGTAAGTGCTCTCCGAGTGAAAAGTCGTCACCTTGTTTTTTTCGTGTGCATTGAGGGTGCATTTTGGGGAAGCGGAGTGACGCCCAGGCCTGTGTTGTGTTCAATCAGAACTGGCGGCGGTGAGTCAGACACGGGGGTGGGATGAAAACCGAACGGAGGAGGGGGCCGGGGGAACGGGCTTTGAACTCACCTGAACCGTCGGCCCATGCAGGCAGGCAGTTCACGGCTTGTTTGCTTGCGTCCGTGTGTGTGTGTGTGTGTGTGTGTGTGTGTGTACATTACCCAGCATTGGGAAACACCCAGCCACACTCAAAAAAGGGAGTCAAACTTGACTTGCCATTGTTTCCCTTGCGGTCTTTTCACTCACCAAAACACTTGAATTTTGCTGCACTGTACAATAACTTGCAGTCCCACCTTCAAGAAGTACAGGAAGCGAGGGCGTCGCCAGCCGTGTCAAACTCCGGGGCCGACAACAACAACAGTGTCACGCAGGAGCTTGTGTGGTGTCTATTTAGATCATTCCTTTTTTCTTCGCCTTGGCGTCTGAACAGCAGCGCAAAGCGGGCGACGCCGCGGCCACTCACACAGGAAACCAAGAAGGCAGACGTCCTCACATCCTGCCCCTCGAGACTTCTCGCGAGTGCACGTATTAAAAGATCTTTCACATGAAGGCAGCGGTGCGGTTTTTGAGCGTCAAGCGCCCAGACCACATATGTCTTCTTAACATCACAAGCCTGATATAGAAAAGACATGCACTCAAGGGGCAACAAAGCTAAAGCTCTTTGGAGGGAAATTGCATCCACCGGAAAATGACAAAACACTCTGAGGGAGGATTTCCATAACAGACACGAGTTCAAAAACAAGAGGTAATGCACGCACGCACACACACACACACACACACACACACACACACTAATAGCTAAATGAACCTGAGGTCCAAAGGACTGTTTGCCAACAGGCAACTTTCAACTGCTGAGACCGGTGGCAAATACATGAAGGCTGAACACTAAAAGCCGTATGTGAAGAGGGAGGATGTTGCACATCTTGATCTCACCTTTCAAACTGGCAGTGAAACGGACAAGACGGCGCAGGAAGCTTTTGACGCACTGATTGGAACAGTCTGTCTCGCTCGTATGCGCGATTGAAACCACCCTCCCACTGTTCTGTTGCGCGCTGATGAACACCACGTAGATATTTCCAGTCTGCACGTCACAAACTCACAAGGCCCCACCACGTCTGTGCATCTGTACGACAACGGACCTGCAGCCCAGCGGCTGAAGCATTTACTGTATGTTCCCTCCGTTTCTCTGCACGCCTCCGCCCTCCCCCTCCCCTCCGTGCCCCCGGTCGCAATCAGGGCTTCTTGGCTGCGGTTTTGGCTTTCCCGTTGGGTCCCGTTTTGAACTGGGTCATCTCCACATCTGTCAGGGCGTCAGGGGGAACGCAGGAGCGCATGCGTTCGATGGTCTTCTGGTGAGCTGCCCTGTCCTGCTCCAGAGAGCGAATCATGTGCTTCATTTTGCTCTCCCGAGACAGGAAGTTCTCCACGCTGGTCTCCAGCGTCTGGATCTTCTGCCGCGCGGCCTGGAGGACAGAGATGTCGTGCCTCAGTAAGTACAGGGACGGGGGTAAACAACAAGCACTGGAGCGACGCATTCTGAGAACTCCACTAGTGGGACTTTGTACCAGAACCACTGCATGAAATCTGATATATGATGTGATTGTGGTCTGTGCAGAATCCAGCCTTCGCTTCGATTCCCTTGAAAAATGTAGCGAGTGTCCACTACTTCTTCTAGTCACGCCAAGTACGAGAGCAGCTCCATACCTCTGTGAGGACCATCAGGTGTGACTTTAGCGGCCCTGCTGCACACGTTCACTAACAACTTATCAAAATGTCAAGAGCATTCGGGGGAACAGTTTTTATTCTCGTTGTTCTGCTGTTGTTCTCATTGAATTTTAGGTTGTGTTTTAGTGCCATCTATTGGCAGTGTGAGGGATTATCAGTTATCGGTACTTCTAAATAAAAACGTTCTTCAAAAGAAGGAATTATAAACTGACCAACAACTAAACACCTCTACGTGTCCGTTCCCTCAATGATCATTCATTCAAATAACTGATATCCTTGCAGACTATTTAACCAGCATTTGCAGTTGTTTTCCAAAAGTGCGGGGAGTGCGATTGCTCTCTTCTCTACCTGCAGCTTCTCCAGCAGGTCCATGTTCTGTTTCTTCAGCTGCACGTTGGTCTTTTCTAGTTTGTCGAGCCGGTCCGAGTCGTCGGGCAGCGGCCCGGCTTCTAACATCTCGTCCTGCAGGACGTGGTACTCCACCTCGTACGCGTGCAGCTGCTTTGAGATGTCCATCTCCGTCACCTGCGAAACAACAGATTACTGCACAACGTACACAGTGTGCCGATGCGCCACTGCAACGAAGGAGGGGTTGTGTGCCCATGCAGAAGTACGACATTATCACGTTATCATACGGTTTCAACTTCCCACTCTGTACCTTGGCAATGGTCTCTTCCATCTGGGTCTGAGAGAGGGCAGGCAGGGTGGTTTTCAGATAGTCCACGATGCTCTCGAAGCTGTCACACTCCACTATCTCCCCCTCACGGCTGCTCAGCAGACAGAGAGCCACTTTGAAGATCACCCCGGTCCCTTCGACGAATACGAAATCTGAAAACGCACGTTAATAAGCATCGCGACCACAAAAAAAACGCACAATCTTTCCGCTATTCCATGAACACACCAAAGACGCGGGACACAAAGTTGAGCGGGAACTGCGAGGCGAAGAGGGTGAGGAACCAGGGCGCCGCGTAGAGGCTCGGCCCGATCTCGTGCTCCTCCAGGTGGTTGTACAGGTCGCGGTGGTAGTCGTGCAACAGTCTGGACAGCTGGTACATCTGGACCTGGCATGACACGCAGAGGAAACACACACACACGCGCGTTCAGACAGATGACAAAGACACAGAATAAACTGGAATATCTGGATCTGCAGGGAACGGAGCAATCTGGGAAGGACCCTTCAGCCCTGAGCAGTACCCGAGCCGCTCCACACGCCTGCCCAGACACGCGCTCGCGGCCGAGCAGTCATCTACGATGACTGCGTGCGCCACAGTGAAACAAAGCCGATAGAACAGAGAAGCAGAAGTTGGCCCGAGCTAAAATTAGACTGTTATCAGTCTTACAATTTCCTGACGGTTACAAAGACGACGAGAGAAACACTTTTACCTCCTCGCTGCCGAGCCGCTGAGATAACCAGATTCCTGCTCGCTTCACGACCCGTGGAATCGCTCCTTTAGGCGGCAGCGATGCAGCGGGGAGAGTAATGCGCTCGGCTCAATGGTTAACACTGAAAGATTAAAGATTACCACGCCTGGCGCTGCTTTCTCACCCCGCTGGTCAGCTGATGTTTAACAGGAGCTAACAGAGCAGGCGTGCAGGTGTGGTCTGACTAAGAGGTGGAGACACTGTGTGCCTGTTAAAGTCCAGCGGGATTGACAGTCTCAATGCATTTGGTTATAACATTTCAATTTAAAGCCGCAGTGTGGAGGTTTTATGTGATTAAAGCCCAAAATTGAACGCTACATTTGAAACATTTCACTTCTCCTGGTGCAAACGCATGCAGGCCCGGCCGTGTGCGTCCCATCTTTCATGCCTGCTTTCATGCTCGGAGGATTTCCTTCTCTGCTGCGCTGAATCTCCCCGTGAACAACACCTTATTATTTACCAGTCTGGTTGAAGCTGTGATTTGTTCAGGAGCAAGAATCACGGGATTACTTTTCACGCTGAAAGCACCGAGTCAGGCTTCACCTACTGCATTTGTCTATTGTCTATTTAACTATTTAAATTGTCTATTTAACTGTTTAACTTAAATGTGTTTGGGCCGTTTGCTAACAGACGTTAGCGTGGATACTACAATCGCATCAGGTCTCTGGGAACTGGAGAGTATTTCTTCGTGAACGACACTGAAGGCTTTTGTCGACGGAAAGTAGGATTCCTCTCTTCTCCCAACTGGCTTGGGAAAGAGTTTGATTGACAGACGGCTCATTGAATCCATGCCTGATTCAATTACTGCTCCTCAGATGTTTCTAGGCACCAAACTATCTGGCGGGTCAGGTTAGTGTTTTTAACTCTGATTTGAACTTTTGGGCCTATGAGCGCTATTATTGAACAGTTTCTACTGTTGGACTGGTGTCATGTAGCCTTCTACGCCTTCTTACATCAGGCCAACCTGTCATAAAAAAAAACATCGTGCCGCAGAGATTTCGACATTCATTTTCTGTCATTTTGCAGAGCTGAAACTGTCCAAATAGTAACGCGGCCCCTCATGTCCTAACAGGCGAGCGGAGCAGCCAGTCGTCCCTGAACTGACCTGCAGGGAGACCATGTCGGGCCTGAACTGCTGCCTGATACCGAGGTCGTACATGAGGAACTTCAGCATGTCAAAGGCCTGTTCTTCGCTCATGTGCAGCAGCAGCACTCCGGCCACGAAGCTGATGCCCTGGCAGTAGCCGACCTGTGACGCGCACACACACACACACAAACACATTAAACAACACTAAATGTGCCACAATATTCAGCGCACTGTGGCAGAGTGAAGAAACCGGGTCAGAGTGCCCACCTCTGTATCCAGCAGAGAATAAGCTTTCAGCAGGTTGTAGAGGGAGAGCTGCCCTGCGCCCAGCTGGGCCGAGAAGTACTGGTGTGTGGGGAAGGTCCGGCCTGAGCGAGGAGGACAAAATACCACCCGTGAGCGTTTCGTCGCGTCAAGAAGAAGGAGGAGCCCTTTTTACGCCCGTGCCCACCTAGGTCCACCAGGATAGAATGCTGCTGGGCGGTGAGCTGCTTCAGCAGGTCTTGGTAGGAGACGTCCAGGGCCTGCTGGCGCTGGGGCAGTCTGTGGCGCAGCCGGTACTGATGGGAGAGGAGCAGCCAGACCTCCCCGCGCCGGCTCTTGGGAACACCTGCACACCAACGATCGTGCTCGTTCACTACGGGACGCACAGATACAAAAGGAACACAAGCACAAAACGCACGGCGCTCACCTTGGCAGAGAGCGCCGTGCAGCTCCTCCTTGTTCTGCGCGAGCGTCGTTCTGCCCGGGGCTGTCAGCTTTCTGTCCCACAGGGCCAGCGTTTCTGTGGAGCACTGGCCCACTTCCTGGTAGTTCAGCTTCATCTTGCGGATGTGCAGCTCATCCCTGCTCGCTGCAACACAATCACACGGGACAAAAGAGAGAAAATGAGAGACGAGGGGACATAGTCGGCATCATTTTGTCAAGAAAGAGTCTCCCGATCGCAGCAGAAAATCAAAAGACCAAAGGGTGGCAAATCATTTGTGAAGCCGGCTGGTTGGAAGAAGGCAGATCTAAGTGTGGGAACAGTGCCTCGCGCGTTTTGTCACCCGTTGCCATGGAGAGCCTGCTGTGTACACACAAAAGCCACAATAGCCACATTGACACCAAAGATCCATCTCTATTATGCTGGAGGGAAGGAGAGGCTGCATCAAGGTCGTGGGATAAACGTACAGCAAAATCTGCATGAACGTCTCACCGGCCCTGAACATGCAAACAGAAGAAGCTGAAGGAATAGAATGAACAAACACCCCCGAATCATGCAAAACATTCCTGTGCCTTGACCCAAGGGCTGATATTATAACGCTTACCTTCTATTGAAAAGGGTTATTCAGTTAGGCCCTCAGACCAGCATTGATGTCATGATAACAAACAAAGGGAAAGAGATGTGTTGGTATACAAGTTACCATAATATAATATAGAGAAAATCTAATTTATTATAGTGTAATATTATATTATCTACTATAATCTAACATAGTATGATTATATTTTAAATAAAGTATAGTAGCATAGTTTAGTTTAATCAAATATATTACCGTGTAGAATAATATAGCGTGATCTATAGGAGTATAATATAATACAATCAGGTATAGTATGTAGTATAACATAGTATAGTTTAGTTTATAGTTGCATCTATCGTTTGAGCTGGACATGTATTAAGCTCCCAGACATTTGGAGAGTGCGATTTAATTCACTTCCCTGAGCAGATGCATCTTCTGATAATGTGTCTAATGAAGAGACCCAAATAGCCTCTACTTCCTCCTCTCCGCTCCTCTGCTCGACCGATAACTGTCAATAACGACGGCTCGCCAGAGGAGGAGAGGAAAAGAAATGCACCCTGGGAAAGCCCCTTAATAACACGGGCCGTAAGAGGGCAACATTTAGCATAAGTGCTACTTGAACTGCTGCCTCGTTTGTGCCGCTGAGCGCCCGAGCATGTGCTCAGAACTGCGTGCAACAACAGTTCACTCTAAATATAACCACTGCCCCACAATCTCCAACCGTGGTGGCAACATTTGAAACTCTCAAAACAAGCAGAAGGCCGGCGGCATGAGAAGGCGGAGCCTCCCGTCCCCGTCAGCTGGCTGACAAGAACATCCGCGCGACGCTTCATAAACATTGCCCGTGTCTGCAGAGAAACAATAGGTTCCTCTTATGTTCTTGGGACAGATTTGTCCCTCATGTGACCCGGGCTTGGATTCGTCCTGGGGGGGGGGCAATTGTCATTCCTCGCGTGAGCGGCACAAATGCAACTCACCCTCCAGTCTCTGGTTCTCCTTCTCCATGCGCAGCAGCAGGATCTGCTGGTGGATGGCGGTCTTCCAGAGGGCCCGGTAGTCGGCGCCCGTTCTTTTAGGCCTCTCCCCAGAAAGGCTGCTTCCCGCCGGGGGCAGCGGACGGCCCAAAGGATCCAGACCGGAGCCTGTGCCGCAAGGGGAGAGGGGCAACAGCTCCCTGCTGCCATAGTGGTCTGAAACGCAGCAAATCAACAGGAAGCACGTTGAGAAAATCTACCATTCCTGAAATATTACTAATTTAATGAGTCTCTGCTATGGAGGAAGACCGGCAGGAGGAACCTACGTTATCACTGTTTATCTGACACGGATGAAGTGGGAAAACTCCTTTCCTCTCAGCCTTTACTGCTTTACCCAAATAAGCCCTCAACGTTAAAGTCAGAAGTCTGAATCTTCCCCCAGAACCAAATGTCCTCGTTTTCTATGCGCCTGTGGATTATTCAGAAGCGAAGGGGGGGGGGGGTTGTGTTACCAGACCTGAGTGCTGCATCGAGGCGGGCTGCTTGTTCATGGGCGAGGCGACCCTCAGGAAGATCTTCTGTCTCCAGGAGACCCTGCGGGGGGTCGGGGGGAGGCCCCCGCTCAGCGAGTCGCTGCTGCAGATGGACAGGGTCCTCTTCCTGCCTTCCCCATTGCTACGAGAGAGGAGAGCAGAGACGCCCGGCAGGCGAGTCAGGTGTCGCCTTGCACATGCACGCGCGTCTTTCAGCGCACAAACGCACACACAGGTAACCTTACACAGGGTTCTCATCAGCAAACTCTGGGAGCAGGTGAGAAACGATCGAGGTTAAGGTTGAAACAAATTGAGGAGGAAACCATGCAGCAGATGATTCCCATGTTACTATTAGGGCAGACGGTAGTGTTGTTAGGTCACATGACCACCGTGCATGCGTGCCCGGTGGTCTCCTGGAAAAAATACCTTTGTTAGTGGAGTGGAGAGCGGGTTACTGAGCTGCTGGACAACGTCACGCTCACCGCGTCAAGTAATTTATGCTTCACATTTATTGAAGCCATGAATTCCCGCCTGCCGACAACCAGACAATGCAGACGAAGGGAGAACCTGGCAGGCTCTACTAAAAAAGGCCCATTTCAACGGTTCTACTCCGTAATAAGTAAAAAGGTGCAATAAGAAAAGCTGCTGGGAGAAGAACGCGATGTGATTTTATGAAATGTTGTACATTGTGAATGTGAATTATGCAGTCATCTGATTAGTACTAATGCATTTAAAATGATTGCACCAATCTCTTCATATTTATTAGAGGGTTTTTTCAAGGGACAGTTCAAAGTGAAAAGTGCTTTTCACACACCGAAGCTGTTGATTGAAAGCGGAGCCTAAAGAACTGAAGCAACTAGGTCAAACAGTTTCCTCCGTTAAAGAACCAAAGTGGTCACGTGACTCGCAGAAGATGGCTCACAGCTACAGCGGTTGATAAGCTTGGTCAGCGCATCCCCCCCCCCCCCCCCCTCCTCTCTGCCCCCCCCCCCCCCCCCGTCCCATCGGGAGCGCAGTAGAAAAACAGGAAGGGATCTTAGTTAAGAAAAATGTCACTGAGACCATTTTGTTTACTCTCACAGCTGTTCGGCACAGATCAGGTTAAAGTGCCTCTTGGCACGTTACCCTTATGCTTTCCTGTTGAGAGAAGTCACAGTAGCAAACAGGACTGGAGGTAAGTGATCTCAGTGCAACAGATAAAGCAACCATATGTTGGCATATTCACATCTACGTACTCTGCAGGTCAAAGCTTTGTTTTTTTAATGGTGCCTTTTAAAACTGAAATGATCATTTCGCTATTTCGCTGCGTGTTCAATAAAGGGACTCGGAGGGTTGGATCGCTGTTGGAGGAGGAGGAAATGCCATTTTAAGCTGCCTGCTCCACTGACTCTCGTTCATAATGCAAATGTTGACTTTTCCTCTCTGCCCCGCGGAGACAGTCAGTCGTGTGTTTTGCTTTCTTCAAACATACAGATTAGTTCAGAGGACGTTAACAGCAACCTGATGCTTGAGAGGCTCCTGAGGCATCACGGTAGCACAGGTCAGGAAAAGGTTAATAAAAGGCAGCCAATACACGTTAAGTACAGCTTTGCCGTGCAAAAAAGAATGAATGCCTCAGATCCACATGCATGAGAGAGGAGACCAGCTACCACTTATACTTCTGACATAATTAAGAAAATAGGGCGCCTACGGGTGCGTGGAAGATGGCGGGCACAAAAAAGATACGGCTGGAAATTTTAAGGAAAAAAAAAAAGTGACGAGACCGAGGAAGCCGGGTGTTAAAAGGTTTGGGCAGCCAACGCGTACATACGACTACTGCCGTCCCAGCAAAGACCCGCACACCCCTTCCACCCCTTAGTGGTCTGGGCATCAGCAGTGGGGGTTTTGGTCTGAGCGCAACCCCCCCTCTCACCTCTTGAGGGTCCCACTGTCTGCCAGGGAGCTCAGGGAGCCCAGCGAGCCCTGGTAAATGCTTTTCAGGAAAGTAGGGGCGGAGAAGGAGGAGGGGAGGCCGAAGGTGGACTCGCTCTCCGAGACGCTGCGCGTTCTGGAGACGGCCCGGGGACTGGGCGAGCCAAAACGTCAAGTGTCCGCAAACACACAGAGAAAACAAACATCAAACAAAAAGAATGAGCGCCACGCGGAGGAGCACATGAGCGGATCAGAACAGCGACAGGAAACTGGCGGCGCTGTTGTCCGGGGATGGTGACGCGGGAGGTGGAGAGAGCGCTGCAAATAGATTACATTGTCTGCGTCTCCATCCAAGGTTAACGCAATCTGTAGATACCCTCAAACTCATTCAAACAAAAGCAACAGGCTCTGGTTTTATGGGCCAAAGTTGGCTTCGGGTGAATAGTCAAACAAAAACACAAAAGCTCACTAGCCTGGAAACGTTTGAGCACCATTCAAAATGTGCCAAACCTCCAGCAGTGCACCCAGAGGTGCACTTTGTCCTTTCTCCCCCGGGTTCGAGGTAGTGAGGGTGGAACTGACGAGTGTAAGTTACCTGCCCTGCAGCAGCTCGGGGTTAACGGACTGCTGCCTGCGCAGCGGAGCCTGTTTGCTGGCCGACTGGCCCTCGAAGGAGATGCGCTTCTTCACAGGTGGGTGGCTGAAGGTGTGAGCACGCCGGCGGAACTGCTGGCCGCCTTCCGGGTCGCCGTCGGGGAAGGCGGGAGGGGAGCCCGGAGGGGAGTGACCGGGCGATTCCTCATCCTGCTTGGGGGGGGGGGGGGGGGGGGGGGACAGAAAGATGTCAGTCCATGGGTGAAGAGCTTAAGCTGACTTTCTACTAGATGTTAAAGCAGGGTTGGTGGACACAATGGTGCACGATAACAAAGTCCTTTAAGATATTCTGCACAACCAAGCAGCTCGACTCCGTAAAAAACAACACTGCTACGACTCGAGTTACCGACACTTACCTATTTAGCGTAAAGCTAGGAAATGTTCCAGCTTGAACTCCACTCAAAACTCATGGACTCACAGTTGCCTCCCGCCTGGCAGCACAACACCCATATCTATTGTATTCTAATGGGCAGCGTCACGTGACTCGCAACCTCACACTCCGATTGGTGGGGAGGATCTGAGCGCCTCAACTCCACATGGAAACCCTAGGATCTCCCTCGCTCCCCCCCTGCCTGCTCTGACAGACCTCCCTCTCTGGCATGGAACGAGATAACACGCTCAATTTGTGCTGCTTCTTTCAATACACAGTGAAAGAAAATAATGCTAATTTCACTATCTCAAAGGTCCTTGCACTGCTTATCATATTGTGGGTTGGAAAGGGTCTGTTGTCCTTTTGAACGCGTGCAAATCGTGCCAGATGTCAGCTGAAAGTGACTCAGATAAGGGCGGAGGAAGTAGGGGGGAAGCCAGGACGGTTATGGCTCAGCAGAAGCACAACTGGACATCCTGACTTGGATTTCCTGCTCAACGTCAAAACCCTGACGAAATCTGGTGAGGCTTGAAAGAGAACAAATACTTCTGGGTCATACAGAATATGCACGTAGTATAAAGAACAAAATACAACATATAGTTAGTGTCCTCATGCGTATAGCTGTTCTGTGTAATTGTGATTATAGCTAGTTGAACAAGTATTGGAGGATTCGGTGACAGTGAGAGCAGCGTAAAGAGATCCCACCACATGGAGATGCCTCTCAAAGGCGGAGCAAGTAGCGTGAAGCAGGTAGGCATGTGGTTGTCTGGTGTGAAGTGGAAAGCTAGAATTACGCTTTATTAAAAAGTGGAACATCACGTAAACATCACGTCCGCCATTATATGGTTCATGGACTGCCTGTTTGAAGCCTTGATTTGTGCGTTTTGGCCGTCCACATATCGGATTACGGTTGAACAAACCAATAAATGGCTAATTTACGGTCTATCTTACACACGAAGTGGACCATCAATTATTAAATGAACATCATGCTGTATTGGAAAAGACCATGAACTCATGTTTACAAGGTTTACTGAGGGAATAAATCAATAGACGAGTCATTTTCTCACAGACTTCTATTCAACCAGGCTTTAATACGAGTAGAGGAGTTGCCCCGTGCTGATTTAAACCTCTGGTTGGCAGCAACCTTTGGTTCTGAAGCCAATGCCTTCCCTCCACTATCTAACTGTAATAAACATGTGTGTGAGATGCTCATAACTGGCATTGGAATGCATGAGTTATGGCCCAAAAAGGTGTTTTTGTTAAGACGCAGTGACCTTGACCTTTGACTTCCAAATTAAAATCACTTCATCCATCAGTACGGGCGTCGGCTTTTACTCCGTCCACCATGAGTCCGACAATGTTCCAGAGGGTGTCATGTTAACATCTGTGGAATAACTCCACCATCGGTCACACACTCGCCCCAAATTCTGCACAGCGGTGACAACGTGAAGCCAACAACCCCAAATGGTCCACCGACGGTCCACTCTGTCACTCCCTGCTGTGCTGTTCTGTCGGGTCCTTCGGCTCGTGCGTCTAATGTAAAGGAAGGATTCAGTGCACAATCCTGTTCACCGCGAGAGAACAGACGTTGATGGCCTCCGGCCGACGCAGTGAAAGCCTTTCATGGGGACAGAGATGGAGTATGGCATGCTTTTGAAAGCCGCTGGCTCCAACGCAAGCATCTCCGAAGCCTCTTGAGTGAATTCTTGTTTTAACCAGTCAAGGACACTTACCTTTTCGAAGCTGCTGACGCTGCCCATGCTTCCCAAGCGGCCTCGCATCCGACTGGCACCCTGGTGGTTACACAGTACAAAACAAGTCCTCAAAGAACAAATTAACACAAAAAAATAATATTTTCTTTAACTGTTCCAATCGCTCGCAACAGAAGGTTCAGTTGTTATTTTCCCGAAAGTAATGCAACATGAGTGACACTGAACTAACATGTCCTGGTTTGATAACATTAACATAACACCACTGAGTTGAGTCTCAGAGACAATAACAGATGGCAGCAGAGGTCTCGGTTTGCCAGCATCCCTCCACTGAGGAATCATTCGTCTGTCTCCCTGGCAGATGTGGGTCAATCCAAATCCCCTCCATGACAATGACACAGAAACAGCGACGGACACAAGGAGAGACACACGTGGACCACATAGTGGCCACAGGCTGTCTGGGCCGGAGAATTAAGACTCAGACTAGAATGACCACCCGGTTGTTGCCCGAACGAGCCCGGTGTCACGTTTACATCCGTCCGTCCCTTCATGCAGTGTGAACGTGTCACAATCAGCACATGAATTCTGCGCCAAATTGTGAATTTTGCGAAGGCGCAGTGACCTTTGAACATCCAATGTTGATCGGTTCATCCATGTTTCTTTGCCGAATTAGAAGAAAGCCTCGAGGGCGCTCCTGAGACAAGCACGGGACGTAGAGACGCCATATAAGGATATAGTAGAGATCTGTCAATCACGAGGTGGCCCCGCCCTAAAGCATACCCGGCTCTACAGTGTATTTGATTCTAAATGGACCATAAATTACTGAATTAACAAACCGTTAAATAACGGCAGGACATTGAGTTAAGAGAGAGTCAAAAGGGCGAAAAGGGCACGTATGTGAAAAAGAAAGACCCCTTCTTGAGACCCACCCTTGAAAAGATGTTCTCCAGGGAGCTGGTTAGGGAGGTGCGAGCCTTGTTCTTGAGGACGTCCAGTGTGAAGCGGCTGCCGGTGGCCGAGCCGTCTCCGGCCGACGAGCTGTTTGCTGCATTCTGGCCAGAGGAAAGAGGGAAAAGAACAGTCACACAAATAAAAAGATAAAACAATGTGGTGTGAGTTCATAAAACAGACTGAGCAAACAGCAGTGACTCCACACAGTCGAGACTAATACTGCTGATCTGGTGACTGGATGGTTCAGTTTAACGCACAGGCCCTCGGGTCACGTCACGCTAGAGTAATTATGCACCAGCCTCACATACCTCAATGCTTTTCTTACACTGGTTGTTACAGACACGTATTCAATGTAACAACCAGTCAACCGCTCAACGGCAACATTACACCATGGTGACCTTTTCATTTAATATGGAGGAAGGGAGCTGAAGGCGTCCAAAGCCGTCTTTTTAGGCACTGCCACTACTCCTCTTGGTTTGATTCAAGCGACAATGTCGCATCATGAGTTTTCTAGCAGTTAAATGGATTAAATGTGTTATCACCGTCTACCTGCGGGACCTCCCCGATATGGAGGTGGGACTTCTGTTTGGTTCCACAGAGCTGCCTCAGATGGAGAACCACCAGCTCGTTCTCCTCTTGGTCCGACCCGGGCTTCAGTCTCTGCAGACATGGACACACAAACGTTCAAAACAGAAGGAGAAAACCCAAGGCTCTGCCATAATGAAGCGTGCAGAGATGCCCATACAGTACCTGAACGCGTTCAAAAATCTCAGCCTGCTCATTGTCGCTCAGCTGGGAGAGATATTTCTGGATAGCCAACTTTGCTCTGGGTGGATAGAGACCTGCAAACAGAGGAACGGAGAATTAGACTCCTTTCATGTTGTGTGAACTCGGAGAAAGACGCGCGTATGACTGCCGGAGGGGAAGGTGAGTTCAGGCGGCTCACCTTCGATCCGCTCGCACAGCTTGTGCAGGTCGTGCATGGGGCAGGCTTCGCATATCTGGACCTGGGTCTGGTTGCTCTGCAAGGCCGCCGCTGTCGTGAAGGCCTGCTTCAGGGTCAGCATCACCTCATCCACCTGAAGTGGGGAGGACGCACAAAGACGGATTGAAGGACCGGGGTCGGGTCGGGAACGGGGGCCGAAAGTGAGGTTTTCTGCGTGACTCACCAGCGACTCGCTGGCACACTGGAACACGTAGCACACATATTGACTGGGACCAGACTCGCACTTGTCGCGACCGATGAAGCCGAAATGGTCGGACCGCTTGACGCCCTGCGTAGCATTTGGAGACAAATGGGAAACTAGAATGAATCACAGCAAGGGAACGACGTGCTCTAGGACCTTTGCATTCAGTCCTGCGTTTCAAGCCATTAAGCCGCAACGCAATAAGAGCGCACACACCACAGATCCCATGACGCCTCTTTACATCCCCCATTTCCTTTTTTCATTACCTTCATGCTAGACAGTGCATTATCGTTTCGCTGGATGTCTAGAGTAATGGGATTGCATGTACAGTGAAAAAAGAAAAGAGAAAAAGAACATATTCTACTTCACTGATAGAGAATAAAAGAAGCAAATGAAAAGAAAAGGGCTGAGCTGTAACGACAAGCTGCAATGAGTTAGACGTCAAGGGCAGTAATGCATTAAACTCGTGCATTAAACGTATCGCGATGACTACAGCAGAGAAAGAAAAGAGGTGCTTTTAGTGTAAATGCAGCAAGTAAAAATAGACCAACCTGACAGCACGATGAGATATCTTTGAAGTTCTTCTCCAGCACCACTGTTTTACTCTCTGGACTTATGAGATTTACTTCAAAACGGCCCACCTATAAAAATAAGTATTATGAGGCCAGAAAGATCCATGCTTAAAAGTGCACATAACATAACATCTCCACACGGTTTCTACTTTAGCCAAAGGTGATCTCAGTTTCAACTACTCTGAGCCGTTTAAGGTCACCCATTGAAGCCCACCCTCAATATGGAGGTCACCAAGTCTGCAGCAATGATTTTTCCCACAATTGACTGCTACGCGTAGTATCATATTGAACGTTGTGCTCTGGTTTTTAAAATTAGCTTTGTGAGCGAATGGACGTGGTGTGTGAGGAACGGCAGCCGGCTGGCTAACAGCCGGCTGACGCCAGTCGCTGCTTTAAAGCTGCAGGCCAAGGGCATGGGGGTAAATGACTTGAGGTAGCAAGACGTTACCAAAAGCATTATTTGAGTTAGAGTTGAACCGGCCACGTCACCGTTTACATACAGGTCTGTCCAGAACTACATCCTCTTGCCTTATTAGACACAGGAGCCCAGTAAACATCTACTGCAATAGTATATAGAATAGAATAGAAAATGTCAGATGTCCTGTAATTATTATAATAGAGCCCTCAACAACAAAGCAGGTATCTTTTAATGAGAGTACAGTTATGATAAAGCTCCCCAGTGCTGAGTTCTACCAGCTCCAGTTATCTGGACACAGAGATAAGACCCGCCCCTCCATCAGCAGAAGGGCCCATCATTACTTCTGCGGGTCGACTGCCCCGTTAAACGTCCTCTACCTGGAAGAGCATGGTGCGGTTCCTGTCCGAGTCGGACGGCTGGACGTGGTTCGGAGCGCTGGAGTGTCTGCGGCGCAGGGGGCCCATGATGACACCCTCCCCGGGCTTCCTCTGCAGGCTCCCTGCGAGGCTGCTGCAGCGTGCACGGAACTCCTGGGGCTCCTCGAAGCCGGAGTCCTCCAGGATGCATTCTGGGAACGCTCCTCGTAGGCTGCTCTGACTGGCACCGTTGGACACGGCTTTACCTGAAACATGCGCAGCAGTGGTTTGTTTTTACGTTTACAATACGCCATCCTTATCGGTGCACGCGCCCCCCCCCCCACACTTCAGTTTAATCAACTCATCATCCAGCGATTTTCATACATGAAATAACAAGAATAATGCGATCCTATGATACACCAGCTCGCTCCCCAATGAGAGGAAATAATGTGAATGAATAATCAACTCGTAAAGACTTGGAAGCTGTGGCCAGAAGCACAACGTCAAAAAACTGAAAAGACTTAAACATATTTTAAAAATCAAACTTGCTTGGAGACCATGGTATTTGAGATTAGACCTGTGCAAGCGCATTGCTTGGATAAAAACGCGGATGAGGCTCTCACCTCCACCTCCAGTCATGTCCTCCCCTCCGGGGCCTTCCGTGTATTCTATGCTCTCATTCAGAGCCGAGGAGATGGGCTCTCCTCCCCCCCCCATGAGGAACTCCACACAGGCTCCCTCTGTGGACCCTCGCCGGCCCCCGGGCAGTCGCAGACGCTTGCGCTCCACCTCGTGCAGACGGAACTTGTCGATGCAGTCATCGATGAGGGTGACCGCCGCCTTTTTCTGCAGAACTGTCACCTGTTTTTTGGGATAAAATGATTGTCATCATTACAATTAGCCTCAGTGAAGGAAATGAAACACAAACATAAGGAGCGCGTTCATTCACACCTTGCCGCAGTAAAGCACTTCAAACTTCTGCGAGTTGTAGAAGGCGTCGTCCGCTTCCTGTTTGGGTTTGGCGTCTGCCTTTAGGGCCGATTTGGACACTTGGCGAATGCTGCTGATCACCTCGGAGACCTTTAAGAAAGGAGAGTGGACAAAAAGGAAAACATTAACAAGGAGAAGCGCAACAAAAGGGGGAAAGGGAAATTGGAACCAAACGCCAGATGATATTTTTCTATGCAGCTCTTCCTAGACGACTCCACGAAAGACAATAACTCAACTCAGCACCACAACAACATCATGCCCAAAACCCCCATTACTCAAAAGACCGTTTCTATGGCGTTTAAAACCCACGTGTAGACTAAATGCACAAAGAGCAGACAAAACATGAAAACTGTTTACACTTGCAGTTCACACATAAACTTGTTTTCATTAACAAATACCATGACATGACCTCCTGTTGCAACTTTAAATAACTCAAGGCCAGAAAAAGAAGAGAGGCACAATATTTGAAGTAACTATTAGTCAAACGCTGGTAAGAGAAGTAGGTTTGGAGACAGTAAACGCCTGCACACCAGGAGACCGAGGACACAACAAAGAGCTGGAGGGAATCAGAGACTCGCAGGTCACTGAGCCGGTTTCTGCGTCACCGTGCGCGTGAGGACCATGTTGAGCTTGTGCAGAAAGCAGGATGTATGTTTTGGGTAACTTGCATCCAGCAAAAAGAACCAAACAAGTCCCGACAGACAAATGCACGTCTTTCAAAGCGCACCGTTAAGCAATACTTGGGAATAAAAAAGGCAGTCAGTCATTCAGTCACTCTTACAAAATCAGTTTCTTCTTCATTTTGGCAGACAGTGCCAACTAGCTATAAGGTGAGAACGATGGCCGCAGTCAAGGTCAGTCAAACAGCCGGGTTGGGACAACAATGAGCGCTAAAACAAACAGCGGCAACCTGATAAGACTCGCCAACTGACTGTTGAGCAAACATATTTATCATGTAGACTGAAGAGGGAGGTTATGTAACAAAATCAGTCGTACAGCAAAGCAGGAGTGCTGGCATAACAGGAAAAGGACAAACATCCTGCTTTGTATGGAGCCCAGTTATTATATGAGACACTAGAGGGATGAAATATGCCCGACTGCTGCTGTAGCTACATGAGCTATTTTAAAGTCCCGTATTCCACGGCCTTCCCGAAGGGCCGAGCCGTGTGTGGCTAGTGACACGGCGCTGCACAGGGATGAGGAAGAAGGGCAGGTGGTGGCTGGTTGTGCTGCTCGTACACACTCAGCCATCTGCTCAGCACCTGTGAGCGGGTGAGGGTGCGTCTCTATGTCCGTCCACGGCAGATGTTCAATTCTGCTGCACCGAACCGCAAAAGATTTCGAGTCGACCCCAAAAAAACGCCCTTTTATAGCCTGCTTCATAATGCGGTGGACTGCACGCTAACTCCTCACTCGCTCTTTTTACCTGGTCCCCCAAACAGCTAAGTGGATGTTCACGGTAAAAAGTGGTGGAGGGTGAATTTAAAGAAGCTGCTGCTGCTGCTCTGAGCCCCCAGTGGGGGGATAACGGAGCGCGGTAAGGTTTGACAAACAGCAACACACTGCTGCGTAACTCACGGCCGCTGTCCTCTAGCCGCTGACGGGATCAAGCTTCTCTGCAGCGGAGGCCGATGACGCGTAGGAACCAGGGTTGCATACGGGCGGAAAACGGCTAAATCCCCGGAAAACGTATCATGGGAAGTTAAGCTTGGGAATTTTGGCAATTTATCGTAAGTAAAAGTAATTAGTGCAAATGAAAGGCTGGGCAATAAAAATGTAATTCAAAACTATATTTTACGTGCAAAGCAGCAACATGCTGTGTGTCTTTGCAGAGGATGTAGCTAGATATTGTAAATCAATTATTTTTTCTCTCAACCCAACGTGGACGGAGACCAGAAAGGATTCAGGGAAAAACAGTAAAACCAGAGACTTAAAAAGCTTAATTAATGTAACATTTAGGAGTAGACCCTTTTGGGGGGTGGGGGGGGGTCAAAGGGGTTACTCTATTTCTATTCAGCATTTATGTTTTTGTTGTTCAGTGAAAGTTGTACTCACAAAATGGATTAGTCAAAAATGTCATTTTTTAAATTTGTATCAGAAATGTTCTCATTCGTGTTTCGTTATCACAAACAAAATGTTATTTCGTCACATATAACAAGGTAAATACATAAATACAGTTAAATGACCCCCAACTTTCCAGTTTATTCCAGTTAATTCCTACATATTCCCACATATTCCTGTTACTCCACTGGAAAGTTTCCAACTTTGAATGTTCACGGAATTGTGCGACCCCGACCCACACACCTCTGTTCGTTACCTGCACCTTTCTAATATGACAGCTAGCTGGTTTATTGTCCTGGAATCGTCAAAGTTTCAAAGCCCCTTTTGAACTAACACCAACCTTTAAAAGAGGAGACCAATGGCCACACATGAAACATCGTCGGGGAAGAAAAGCATTGGCCAACGTGGTGGCAACACCACGAGGTCACGGCCCTTCAGAGGCCTTGAGTGGCTGAGAATCATGAAGGCCTGCGTCCGAAAAACAGCCCCATCCGTGACCCTTTGAGTTACTCATGGGTTATGCACGAGTAAGATGATGCCACGGCACCATTTGATTTGATGAATTATTTGTAGTCGGCCTAATCCAGAACCAGCGCAGGTGCTCAGTCCTCGGGTGGAGGCAGGCACGGACAGGCAGTGAGCTGCTTGGGTTGGAAGGGAAGACGTGTCCCTCCCCCCCCCCCCCCCCCCCCCCCCCCCCCCGCTGCCCACACTCGCCCTCTATTCAAACATCGCCTCCCAACCCGACGCGCCTTCAAACTGTGTTTTACCTCCGACCTTCACCCATCGCCGCCTGGCTTCATTCAACGATCGCTGCGATCCAAACGAACAGCGAGGATTTTCAGTTTCCCGCTGAGCTGGTGGTCCGAGGGCCCGATGTCTTAATAACATTTGGTCAAACAGTAACTGGCCACATTGTCCTGTTTCCTCCTCCTTTAGAGGCACACAGGTTGTTTGTGTAAGATACGGAGGTAACACAACACGGGCATGATTACATTCGTTTTTATTATTCTAAATAATTAAATCTGATTAAAGCAATTCGTCCAAACTTCATCAGTGGACGTTCACCTGTTCACCCCAACAAGAAGATTGAAACCCTGAAACCGAGCAGCTCAGCATAGAGAGGCATCGGCTGTCGCTTGTATCTAACCTACTACTGCTTCAGACATAGCCGTCTTTGTGTGGCTGCAGCGCTGCGATCCCACGGCACCCTACATGGTTTCACCACAGCCGTGACGTCATCGCAGTGCTTTTCCATGAGCCTGAACACAAACCGAGCCCTGTAGTGTAACAAGGTTCATGTCCCGACTCAACACAAAGCTCCACCGCGGCTCTATGAAAGAAAAGAAAAGGTCGGTCGAGTCGACCGACGTTTGGAGCTTATGATGGTAAAACGGGGCGACATTTTCAAGCATGCGAAGCTACTTTACAACATAACACACCCCAACATTTATCAACATATGGATAAAGTCAATCTGTTCCCAATGCACTGCTCATCAACCATGACAACTGAATAACAACTGTAGTTTCTAATTGTGAAACGTGATCCTAATCGCGGCAAACACAAAATGAGGTTTTCTAAATGCAGATTTAAACGTGTGCAGGCCAGTCCGCTGGGTCGCTCATGTGCCCCACGATCACAGCGTGCCGCTGAATAATGACCAGCCACCCGCCAGACGCACGTGAGCGATTCCACTGTGGTCCAGGTCCAAGTGCGAGCAGAGGTGGAAAACTCACGGGCCTGTGGTCTAAAATGAGCACACTGGAGATGTGATGAGACACAAATGTGTGCAGGCTGTCGTCGGTCTCACGGCGGAGACGCAAAATGCTGCAATCAAACTGAGGACGCAAAATATCCAGGACGGCGTCACCTCATGCTTAACCTCTAAGAGCAGGTTGAAACACATTAATAGTACACAGGGAGTGAAGTTACATTTTGAGTTAAGATTTCAAAAGAACACACACGCAATTAAACATTCACTATTTATGTAAAAACTTTGCTTAGTTAACAATTCAACTTGTTAGAACATCATTTCTTTGTCCCACTGCCGCGCCTCTCTTCACCAAGAGTTCTGTTTCATTTTTAACCTTTCACATCATATTGGTAGATGCCAGGGGTCTTTCCTCAGGCCTCCAGCTAGCAATAGCGTTGCCTGTTATTCCGAAATCAGGCAAGGAGGACGTAGTTAAGAAATATAGAAATTCCACCAAAGCACAGTGAAAATTGTTTGTGCAAATATAGATGTAAAATAATCAAGTCATTCACAAGGAGTGCCACATGGTGTTACACGTGGCCGTGCAGCGGTAGAATAAGCCTGCATGCATTCCACATGGTCCACCTCGCACATTTGCTCGCTCGCCGGCTGCCAAACCAGTTTTTTGTGTTGCGTAATTATGTTCAAGATGCCTCTCCCCTTGACTGCAGCTAACTTTTGGAAAGGCCAGCAGAGAGGCCCGTAGCATGTTGCCTCTTCTGCTAACAAAAAGCCTAGACTACTATTTCCGCTGGTTTCTTCGATTGGGTGGACAGAAATGCCATCAACAGGGTGAAGGACGTCAGCTTGCCTTACAGCAGGTGAATCACCTGCTTAAAAAGCTCCCCACGATTCAAGTATAAAAAACACAACAACGTTGTAATTCCCTACTGAGAACCCTCTCTCACGCACACCCAAGCAAACACACAGCACACTGTCTTTTTTTAGCACCGACTCCCATGTTCCTGATTTTTTTTGGGGCTGCTTACCACATTTCGGTTACCAACCCAGGAGGGTCACGCTGATCAGCATGTCAATGTGCTGACTCGATATTATGCCCATATTGTTGTTGTCGCTCTACAGCCACCGGAGACATGTGTGATGAAAATGCCAAGAGACGGATTAACTGACAAAAAAACAGGGTTTCTCCGTTTATTGTTCCCATCGAATGACCGGTGGCCTAAATCCTTAATACCAAGGCAAACGTGACTAATCTTCTCTGTGTTTGAGATTAAATTACGCACCTATCAACAAAAGGGGTTTTCTATTCAGACAGCGTGCGTGTCTTGTGTTTTCACTTGGAGCTAGAATCCAGAAAAGGTCAACTTGGCAGAGAGCAAGATCAATAATACAGTAATAACACAATAATATGTATTATTTGATAGAACACTGTGCTGGTCCCCTCATTTATCATCTACACAATGTCCTCAGTATATTGTTCACTCTCTCTCTCTCTCTCTCTCTCTCTCTCTCTCCTGGCATAGTTGTTGTGTCACGTGTCTGCGCTCTCGCCGTGGGGGGGGGGGGGGGGGGGGGGTTACGGGGTCGGGGGGCTACCTGGTTGGGGTCGCAGGCCCTGAAGACGTGACAGGACATCTCGCTGTCCGGGTTGTCCGGCTGGCCGCGCGTCAGGTAGCCGAAGTAGGTGAGGTCATTGCTGTTGTGAATGAAGCGCGAGACGAGCTGCGCTTTGTGCTCGAAGATGAACACCGACGAGCTGCTGCTGCTGCTGGAGGGCACGCACCGGACCAAGGGGGGGCTGAGGACCAGCTGGACCTCCCTCGGCTGCACCGCGGGGCCGCAGTCGCCCCTCTCGCTCCTCCTGCGGATCTCCGCCACCAGCCACGGCAGCATGGGCAGCGTGGTGCGGCCGTCGAGCGACGAACAGCCGACGTACGTCAGCGCGAACCTCCTGTCCGGGGTCTCCATGTCGACCCCCCCCCCCTCCGGCGGGACTCTGGGCCGAGCGACGCGGCTCCTCAAACACTACTTTTTAACAAAAGAACCGATCCCCGACGCACCATCGCCCGCGATCCGGACCGCGCGTAACTCTGGTTAGTTTGCACCGCTTCGCATGTCCGTACCCACGGGGGGGTTACACGCGCTCGCTACGCGCATGTGCTCGGCCCGGAGATCAGCTGCATGTCATGCGAAGTCACTTCTTTGATCCCGACTTCACTTTCTACGCTCCCGTCCTCCGCTGTCTGCACGGCGCGGCTCGGCGCGGCTCGGCTCGGCTCGGCTTGCTTGCTCGGGACCCGTCGTTGCGCGGCTCCCGTGTAAACACAAGTCACCCGGAGGAATCTGATTTCTTGGCCCCACAACGGGGCGGCGCGCCACAGACCCAACCCTCAAGTCCCGTCCCACCACCGGGGGGGGGGGGGGGGGTCCCTCTTCTTATTGTTATCCCAAAACACACGCACGTCCTCCTCGCACGCGCGATTGTCGCCTCTCCTCCGGTCTGTGGCCGTTTCTTCCAGGGCGCCTCGTTAGGTGGAGCGGCTGTGTCCGCCCGACCGTCCCATGTGCGGGGGGGGGGAGGCTCCACCTTCTCCTCCGCGGCGCGCAGAGCCTCTTCCCCGGCGGTGTGGAGCCTGTCGGCGGCCCCTCGTGGCGCGAACGCTTGGCAGCACAACATGCGAGAGTTCACAACTGCGTGTTTAATGGCAGTCTGAGCTTATTCATAGTCTCGGGAAGCTGTAATAACATCTGATGCACTTTGTGCAGCAGCGGGGTTCCCATCTAATTCTGAGAAGTCCTCCTATCCCCCAAAATAGCACCTGTGCCACATTTAACCTCATCGAAGACCTCTGCTGACCCCCAGTATACTGGGGAGGAGCGCGTGTTCACACGTCTTACCTGTAGACTTCTATCACGCAGCTGGACTTCTGTTATTGGAGAACTTTGATTTATTCTCTGAAAATCGAAATGCAAATGTAAACAGTTGGAAACTAGAACATTAAAGGGCCTCTTCGCCAGAACGCATTCAGACACCATTAGACTTTAAAAGTACCCAATTATTCCCCTGTGTCTGCCCCGGATACGGATGGTATACAGTGGTAGTAATCCACAGTTAGTTGCTTTAGCGTGTAATTGTTCTACTTTGCGATGAGCTGTGAGGTCGCGATGAAATAAACATGCACTGCAACCGTTACAATTAGTCGTAGTTTATTGCGTCATAGTCGTACGGCACAAAGTGAGGACGGAGCACAGTGATAAAAAGGCCTCGGCCTCCCCAGAACCACACAGTGGCAACTTCAGCACAGCAAGGAGGAGAAACACAAACTGTTAAGGAAAGCTTTCATATATTAAACATTAACTAAATTATTCAGAAAAGGTTGGCAGTCGATGGAGCGTTTCACTGCACGCTGAATCTGGATTTCTAAACACCATCTCGTATAAAGGATGCAATAAAGTGGGATGATCCCAAATCCATCGCCATAGAAAGAAACTCTCACGTTCCCTGCGGCAAGTTGTGACAGGTTTGGTTCAAACTACTTTAGAGGAAATGGTGTGTGCTGATTGTGCTGCAATATACTGGCATGCTGTTGTACCGCTAGAGGAACAAATCAAAACACCACTTTGTCAAGTGCACACCGGCCTCCAGACCGCCTTCGTGGTCCAGCGAGGAAACGCTGCTCCTTCCCGCAGACCGGTGTTTGATGGACGGGAGTTTTAAATGTGCTTGAGAACGTCAGCGTCGTTAAATAATCCCAGAATAGAGTTCTGTTGCTCCGGCTGTCTGCTTTTGTTCTCACGCCACACAAAATGAGAGTTCCTTGTAGTAACTTTAGGAGGGGTTCATTGTTTGCATGCTACCTGGATAAGTTAATACTTAAAATGTTAGCATTAAAAGTCAAGAAGAGAAAATCATTTAACTATTGGAACAGATGTCCTAAAAAGTAAATTATTTAGACATGATGATACAATCTGTGGGAAAACAGATGTGTAAGGCAGATAATGGACGCGTGCCGTCATTTGTTTCCACATTCAGGGACAACTAACAGACGCACGCTGTTCTTCTGATGGTCACGTGTACACTGGGGGGGATTTTCCCCATCACACGGTCTCCATTACAGCAGCCATCTCCTTGAGCTGCTTGTGAAAGTTCTGCAAGGGGACAAAAAACCCATAAAATCAACGGATTGTAGATTGCACCAAGGACATTACGTTCACATCAACAACCACCGACCTGGAACTGTGGAACGGTCATCTCAAAAGATCTGTGACAAATCTGTCCAGGGGGCTGGACGATCTTCAGCAGCAGAGACACGTACGGCGAGTTGAGCGACCGGCAGGTGTCGGAGCTCACGGCCACGCCGAGCTTCCACTGCATGTCCACCAGCTGGCAAGATAAAGCCGACATCAGCGTGGACGAGAGACACGCGCTGTGTGTGTGTGTGTGTGCAGGTTTTTAAGAAATACATGAGAATGAAACGTGGGGCACACCTGGCCAATGCTGAGCAACGCCTGGACCTCCTGCTGGGCGTGGACCAGTGCGCCACGTTCACTCCACAGCGTGTGCACCACCTGCAGGGAAGCCTTTGGCCACTTGTTGCCTGCTTCTTCCAGCCTGGACACGAGGTCATCTCCAGAGAGGCCGCTCTTCCCCGCGGACCTGATAACACAAGTGTCTCCTTACACTGTAATTAAGTGCACCTTTATGTGGTGATTAGCCATTTTCCAGGCACATTACCTCGGATAAAAGCTGCTCAAGCAATAGAGGGCAAATATTTATGTTTTTGAAAGATGGAATGTACCGAGTAATATTTATAAAATATGATATCTGCGCAAAATGTATGCTTTTCCTGCACGTCCCTGCCTGTCTTACCGATGTCCCGTCTCCACGTGCGTTCAGCTGCGCGAGGAGAAATCTCAGGTTTGCCCGCAGAAGGCGATAAAAAAGTGTCACAAAGTATTTATCGCCATTCAAGCAGACTAGACGATTATTACTATTATTATGTTATTAAGTTATTATTTGATATATGTATACATTATATCGAATTACCTGTGAGGGTGACAAACATTTAAAAGTGTAATTTACTGCTTGTTTTCATGTTGGAATAAATATTAAATATTTAACTGATTGTTTTGCATTAAATTATCCTGGGATGTTTGCAGAAATTGATTGGATTGGACCACCATGAACATTTTCCACCAGCCACCACTGCTTTAAGAATGCTCTTATAAAGTGTGTAACGAGTTGGAATCAACATGCAAACGTATGAAACATGTCACACATATTGTGCCTCCATCAATAACACAAGGAAACGTGGGAGGACACGTTCACCGGCTTTATCCTTTGAAACAAACACATTTAGAAAGAAACCAAAATAGGACAAAAGATACCTGAACGTTAAGAGAAGAAATCTGACCATGTTCTGCAGATCTTCATGTTCAAGTCGGACTCCAGCTCTCCGAAATCTCTGTCCAGAAAAAGAAAGAGCAAAACAAGTAATGAAAGAGGAACTTGGGAAGCTGGGTTACTTGAAGTTAAAAAAGTATTTAGGGAAATATTGACTCACATCAGAGATTTCGGCTGAATCCACTCCCCCGGTTTGCCCTTGAAGATAAGTCAGAATGTGCTGACACTGTGGAGATTAGAAGATTAGTTATTGGAACTGCAGCGAAGCCTCCATGGCGACGACGCCACATCCTGTGCAGCTCGTGCAGAGCGCGGCCGCTAATAGCCCGACAACGAGCACCATTGTATTGTATTTAACATCCACTCGTCGAATCCCACTGAGAGGTTTGCTCCGCCACAACTTCGAGCTGTGGCAAACACGGCGAGAGGAAGCGCAGAGAGAGATGCTGCTCTACATTTATGCCCATTACGATATTTATATCTGTGGCAGGACCGACAATAACCACACAACGTGTGACTCGTGCTCCTCTTATGCTTTGCTCTACACCTGGTTCTTACTATTTGGTTAATAAATAATAACAAACCCCTTTCGGGCCTGCATGCAACACGAACAAAGAGAACGATCGCATGTACTCACTGCTTCCGTCAACAGATGTGGAGGAAGCTGGCAGATGTGGTCCACGACTTTGTTGACACCTGAAGTACAGAAATGAAGAAAGTCACGCTCTCAGTCTGATGTTATATATATATAATAATTGCAACTAAAAACGCAAATGATTCCTCCATGACTAAACTAATGCAAGTATGTCAGTGTGACCATATCAGCCTTCTTTGGACTAGAACATCTCGTAGAAATAATTGTCTCGTACTCAGTTAACGTAATATGGGACATGAACGAAGACGCCAAACGATAACGAGTTACAGCTCATAAGGCAACACAGCATTTGAAAAAGGAATAAACACAAATATTTTTTAAATAAAATTCTTCTAAATTACAAGAAAGTTGTCACAGGACATAATGATTTCAATATCGTGGAGTTTCTTTAAGAAACACTTTGCTTTATTTATTTACTTTGCATTTATTTTTAAATGGAACATTGCAGTTTTTGGACTAAAGTGTATACGCACACACATCTCACTCAAAAAAATCAAAACCTTGGTTAACATCTGGTTTGATAGTCAAAATGAATTAAATTCATTGGCGAGTGGTGACGTCATCAAATGCTGCCGTTCCGATCGCAGAGAATCAAAACAAAGATGGCCGCCCGCCCAATACACGGATGGGTTATTGATCCGCAACTAGTGAAACAAGTTAAAGCCTGTTTTTGTTTTTTTACATAGCACAGCTGCCAGAATATAATGAATGTAAAATGCCTGTGTAACGTTATAGCGGGTACGGTACTGGAGAAGACGTGTTTGGGTTTGGGATAACGTTATGATTCGTTATACATGGAAACGTTTACGAACTACCGTGTTAAACTAACGATGCTAAATCCACGTATGGAAGAAGCGTATATTCCTCTGTAGTGAAACTGTAATCTGATGAAAGCACTGTAAGGCTTGTGTAGAGTAACAGGATGGAGATGGAAACTCACCATAGGATTCCTCTGCTGCAGGCATCTTCTCTCTCTGACAAGTCCACGTTACACCGCCGAGCCGTGCGCCAACTTCAACTTCTGTCAAACAAAACGATATATAATAAACGTATGTCAGTATCCCTTAAAAACGCCGAGGGAATTTCTGTGCAGCGAAAGGTCGTCTCACTCAAAACAATCGGTCGTGCTCCTCTTCTGTTTGTTTTCTTTTCGCAACCAGTGTGACGGTGCGCAGCGCCCCCTGCTGCCCGGGAGGCACATCGTCCGCTATGAGGTTTGGGCTGCACAAAACATTACACCTTGGCCAAAATAAGAGAAAAATAAAACATATGTTACTTTATGAATGTACAGTAGTAATTCAAAATTAATCACATATTTATAACATATTATGGATTTAAGTTGGGTGTAAATACAGCCTTATTTTTAAGTACAAAATAGGCCTTAAAGTATTAGAAGTTTTATTAGCAATGTAATTTTGTGGAAAGTGTATTGAAGTATTGAGTATATTTTTATTGACCTGGCTCCAGTCGATTTTTCTATCTTTCCGATTCTCAGGTCAGTCCACAACTGTAATTAGAAATACTCCTAAGAATTTGACTTTTTAGCTGAAGTATATAATCAGCCTTTTAAGTAATACATACTTATTTTGAGGCGTACGAAGCCGCAAACTAAAGACACACCTATTCAGATTCTACCTTGACTAAAAAATACAAAACAAATTGTAGTATTGTAACTTTAATGGACTTATAATGGCTCGTATCTATAGCAAGTTGTAAACGGCGTATTTGATGAAATTGCACTTTCTTGTTTCTTGTTCTTCTGGGTTTGTATCCTCATGGTTCAAATGCATGTATTGTAAGTCGCTTTGAATAAAAGTGTCAGCTGAATGACATGTAATGTAAAGTAACTATAGTTAGACCAATGTAGTGGAATAAAAAGCACAGTATTTGCTTGTGAGATTAACTTATAAAAGTATAAAGCTGCTCAGGTTTGCTGGGGATACTTACAAAAGCCATTTAAAGGTGTTGTTGGCCACACATGAAGAATGTTGAATGAATAATCTGAAGGCTATTTTATTCAGAGCAGTCATGGACGACCATGCGAATACAGGATAACAGCGCCTCTTAGCGGCAACGGTAATAAGTACAACCCCACGAGGAATTGAACGGGATCCCCAGTTGGAAGATTTTTTTTATCTTCATTTTTCCTCATCATTATCGAATAAACATTATCAATAAATAAGACTGGAAACACGACCATTGTTAATAGCTAGGGCGAGGTGTTGCTCTATGAAGAGCTGAACGGGACTGGGGCCACTAAATCCCGTATGAAGTCTTTCCAAAGTCTAAAAGATGCCTGCGACTCTGGAATGATCCACTTTTCGGGTAGTGTGGGAGGCACATTTTAAAATATTTTTTTATTGCAGAGAAAGACCCATGACACAAGTATCTACGGTAGTAAAAGAGAAAACAAGGATGTTTATAGAGCACGTACCTTGTATCTGTAAGGCGTAAAGTATTAAGCGTGTTGTAGTTCAGGTTTATGAAGGAGAAGGAACCCCTGCATATTGTATAAATGCGAGGGGCGACTCTCCTCACGCGGAAGTGAATGTGAGCTGTCAAACACATTCGGGCAAATCAGTTTCAGCGGTGTAGTTCTTTGTTGGCAGGAAAGTAGTTGTTGACGTGACTTCAGAATGGACAGTCCGCGCTGGTTGCCCCTAGAGTCAAATCCAGAAGTACGTGTTGGCGATACTTCTTCAAACTTTGTTGTTTTTATCGAAGCCATTCATATACAAGCATGTGAGGGCTAGCTCACATTTAGCTAGCCGTTGGAACAAAAGCTCAATGCCGGTGTGGCGGCTTTGACGAATCCGTAACACATTTTATTAATCATTTTATTTGTGTGGTTTCATTCCAGGTCATGACCAAGGTGAGAATTTTCTTCTGATGTAATTTGGGTCTTAATAAACAGCGACATGGGGACAAGGCCTGCCCAGCATCGATGCTAACGTTACAGCCAACGTAACGTCCATCATTCAACTACGTGCAGCTGTCCGGCGACATTTTCCATATCATCCAACTGCAAGTGTGACCTCTGACCTGTGGCCCGTGGCCTCAATGTAGCATCGGAGTAATCACACTAATGCTGACCACATGTAACAATGGGTGGAGGGTGGGTCGTCAGGATTGTTGTAGTTTGATATTTGTAAAATCATTAACTATCGAGGAGAAACGGAGACACTGTTCAAGGATATTCATTTCATTATGAAAAAGGGATATTGATCCGGTTTAATTGTACATATGACAATTAGGTTGCCAGTAAATGTATAGGCTATTGAACAATAATTGCTTGGGATTTGATTTAAAAACCTGTCTTTCTGGCAAATTCCTAATTTCCCTATACATGGTATGAAATGCAACATTTACAGGAGAGGATATTCCTTTGAGTGTAATAACAATGACTTGAATTGTCATGTTTAATTTATCTCATTTTAATATGTTGCACAGTAAAGGAATAATTTGCATCCAGAGCCAGCGGTCACACAGCTTGACTTTGCATTCAAGTCGTCTACCTTGCTACGATGTTGTTCGGTTACCTTCACGCCTTTGCATGCGTACAAATAAACCGTCTGCTTCTGTGTAGTTCGTCAACTGCTTGGGAATGAGACCAACCTGGCAATTTGGCGATGTCTACGGATTGGATCCAGAGCTTCTCGGCATGGTCCCAAGACCAGTGTGCGCAGTGCTCCTTCTCTTCCCGGTGACGGACAAGGTGCCTTTTATTCCTCTCTGATTTCAAATATATTGGCTGAATGTTCAGACCGTAATAGAGATCTGCATGTTGGGACTCAACAGGTTGTATACATGTTGCACAGGATCCTGTCCATGGTATAAAAAAACAATACTCACCAGCTATTTGTCTTCTGTCCTCCTTCTGTGAAGTATGAGGCTTTCAAGCAAGAAGAGGAGGACAAGCTCAAGGGTCAGCAACAGGAGGTCTCTCCTGACGTTTACTTCATCAAGCAGACCATTGGAAACGCCTGTGGAACAATAGGATTAATTCACGCAGTGGCAAACAACCAAGCTCATTTGGAATTTGGTGAGTATTTAATTCCTATTCGATGGTAGAGATGGGGAAAGAATCCCAAGCTCACAATTTGAGAGCATCGACGCAAGACCGTTGTACGGCAGCAGATTAGGTTGTATCAGAGACACGTTGTTGATCAAACTATCCACTATTAATCCCATTCTATACGTTTCATTTTAATTTAAAGAGTTAAATTAGTTTTGACAAACTGGGCTGTGGCATTGTATAATTCAGTACAAAACATAAGGAACATTGGAACATTGTTCAGTGGCATTTCTAAGGGAGCAGGCCGATTACTAGTATTACTTTCTGAGTGTATTTTAAGCAGTTCCAAAAGATGACACGTACAAAAGAGACATGAATGTGTTCATAATCTTTGTGGTCCTTTGTCCTCAGAGTCCGACTCTCCACTGAAGAAGTTTATTGAACAAACGTCCAAAATGACCGCAGCGGATAGGGCAGCCTTCCTGGAAAAAGACGAGGTAAGGAAACCCTGAAAATAAGGTCTTTGTTGACGGAAGGGGTCGTGTAGCTGTTAGTAAGGTTTAGATGAGAAACTGTTTTGTCCCTTGACCTTTTATCTCTGCGACAGCTGACTAATTGGTAGTTTAGCGTAACAGCTCTGTAGCTGTCAGGCGATAGTAGTACTGGCCTTGTGCAGAAGATTGGTCAAAGGAGTATGAAACAATGCCATTTATTAAAAAAAGAAGTCAACTATCTAGAACCTCTGCTTACCCTCATCGCCTCTTCCTCCTACTTTGTGTTTCAGAGCATACGTGTTACACATGAATCCAGTGCACAGGAGGGGCAGACTGAGGTTTGTATGGAGATCCAGTAAAAGGAGGATTTCCTCAAACCGCGACACCACCTTTAGGAACGTTTTACTTAAAATCTTTTCTGTTTTAGGCCCCGAGTTTAGATGAGAAAGTGAACCTTCATTTTATAGCCTTTGTGAATGTGGGAGGACAGTTGTATGAACTGGGTGAGTCAACCACCGTCCCATCAAAAATATGCAGCCGCCCTTGTCTCATTGTTGATGATAATGACCTAAATAAGCTTTTTAAATTTATTTGTATGAATCTAGATGGGCGGAAGCCTTTCCCTATTGTTCACGGAAAAACCTCCGAAGATCGTTTCCTGGAGGTGAGACTGCACCCTAAAACAGGCAAAGTGTTCTACAAACTGAGTTGCTAGTCGTGATGTGTTTGATTGCCCCGCTGCAGGACGCTGCAGAGGTCTGTAAGGTCTTCATGGCTCGCGACCCTCAAGAGCTGCGTTTCACCATCATTGCCCTCTCCAAAGATTAACTCTGTCCCTCGGAAAATAAAGGACAACTCGACTGCCAAACATTCTCAAGTGCTGAATATGTTGGATTTATTTTGTTTTCTTTGCGCAAAATATCTGTGGGGACTATCGTAAAATATCAGCGGTATCATTCTGAAGTATTGTTCCATTTTTGGTATGAATCACTCTAAATTCTAAGGGAATTGGAGTGCTGCTATGGGCTAAAAGTATTTCCTGTAAAAGATCAAACTCTTCCAGCTCCCCTCTGCTGGACCCTCTGTAGCTGTAAACTGATATCGGCTGTGCTAACTTGACGCGGCACTTGTTTGAGTGTTTGGTTTCAATTAAGAAAGAAATTGAAAAATATAACTTTCTTCAACAATGCATACTGCACTTGGTGCTTTTGTTTTGAAATGTCCAATCCTGTAAAAAAAAAACAACAACAGCTGGATAAAAGTATTTAACAAGGCTTTAATTGTAGTCATAGCTTTGAAAATCACATCCTATTGCTGTTGTAAAGCAGTAAAAATATGATCAAAAGCTGACGCAGGCTGTACAGGCGCCTGGAAGGTGTCTACATTTTCTTAAAAAGAATGTCAAATAAAAGGCAAATTTATTAAACATTTCCTTTGTTGATCCTCTCTGTAACACAAGCATTGTAGTATTTCATCCTTCTGGAAATCTATAAATTGTACTTTGCTGTTGTTCTGTCAGCAGCCGTATCAGGAATCTCCACGGAATAATAGAGAAATCTGGAATAGAAAGCAAAGTACAATAACGGAAAGCACACTGCACATCTGTAAAATACAACATTGAGTATTTTGTTGTGAATTAAAAAGAAGCTAATGTTCTATTGAGGTGATCTGACGAGGTAAAACGATGAGGGGACCGACACCGGGTTAAAGTTCGCTAGTTAGGGACACGCAAGAAAAGAGTGGAGACGACCCTTTGAGTTCTCGGCTTGGTATACTGAGAAGATATTTAAAATATGAAGACTCCCGTGTGTACTGAGGGTTCAACGATGGGAATTTAGTGAGAAATGGGACAATAGATCACATGTAAGATATTTACACCACTGGCGTGACTTTTGAGAAGTTTGAAACATGCCGGTTAAATTCAACCAGACAAATGTTGTAACAGCCGATTCATCCTAATTTGACTGAAACAAGTTGCTGCATTAACAATGATATTACTAAGTTATGCTTCTTCCCACTCCTCTTTTTTCTGTTGTCTTAGCTCTTTGTTGTTCTATTTTTTTTAAATAATTTGTATTTTCTTTGTGTGTACAAGTGGTAACATTTCTTTCTCCCTTTTATACATGTTCGAAAAAATAAATTCAAATTTGATTCAAATTCAAGCGATGAAGGTGTAACGGTGCAGACGGTCCCTTCTGTTTGGGGCCCCGCATCGCTCGACCCGCCGCCGGGTGGCGCTGCAGGAGCGCGAATAATTCGATTAGAACTCCTCAAAGTAGAGCGAGTTCATCGGAGGACTCAACTTTTTAACGCCTGATGAAGCGCTTGTTCTCCAGCCGAAACCGAGGAGCTGCGGGGGGGCTGGTTGGCACAGTAATCCCCCCCGGGGGGCAACGGGCCCACGCAGGCGTGCGTTCACCTGGAAGGACCCGTGGGTGGTCCCTGGACCCCCACTTTGAACCCCCCCCCCCCCCCCTTCCCTCCCCCGCTCAAGCCTTCGCGCGGGTTTAAGCTCAGACCTGAAGTGAATCCCTCCCGTCTGGAGCGCGCAGTCGGACTGTGACGCGCGGCGGCAACAGAGAACAGAACGCGCCCCCCCAGGTGCGCCGGGCGGGAGCAGCAGGTGACGCCGCCGCCAGGTGACGCCGCTCCGCCTCGCATTCAGGCGGCGACGCGGAACAATAGGAGGCATTTTTCACCAGTGAGTAGTTCGCTCACACGTTTCGCCGACGCGTTTTGCCCTTTGTTTCCCTAAGCGCGTGCGTGGAGACCTGCTGGTTGGGACCGGCCCACCTTGGATGCGCCCGGTGCTTTATATGCGGGCCTTTGGCGGGTCCCGCGCGGACACCGACGGGCCGTGATGGAGTGGCGCGAGCAGTCCGCCGTCACCTGCGACGAAGCCTACGTGGAGGCGCAGAGATGGATTGAGGTGAGCGGACACCGGGGCAGCTCTGGGAAGAACTATCAGGTGTGACCGAATCGAAATGGGTGGTCTGTGAACAGATGCCTCCTATCGGGACTGATCGACTCTCAGCAGGGGGCCCACGCTTTATGACACCTGATGCATCATGTGGCGTAAGAACCATTTCATTGCTGCAATAGTTCAGAAGCAGAGGAAAGGCAGTCTCACGTTATGGCTCGCTGTTTCTAACCATTCCTGTGGAAGCTGTCATGCATAGAGTAGAGGTTTCAACAAGTTTGGCTCTTTCCTGTTGCAGAATTCCAAATGCAAACCAGATAAAAAAATCACTCATCCACTTTAAAGCCACATTTAATTTCCATTTGATGTCAAAATCATCCAATCCTTCCATCCAGACTCTCATTCCTTCTCTCTTTTTCTTTCTTCCTCCTTTTTTTTCTTTTTTTTTTTCACAAGCGAGTTAAATTATGTTTCCTCGTCTCGCAAATCCCCTCCCCAGCGGGGAGGCTGCAACTAAACAAATATTGTTCTAATTTTCATGAGGGGGGGTGAATGTGAATTCCTCCGATGTGACATCAGTGTCTCTCACACTCGCACACTGGCCCATTGTGGCAGTTTACCTCGTGCGCCGCGGTGGGGGCATGATCTCGGGCCGGAGGGGGGCAGGAGGATTAGTGAGGGTGAGGGGGGGGGGCGCTGCACAGGAAGCAGGTTGAAGAGGTAAAAGGTGCAGGCCGAGTGTATTAAGGGTGTAGGTGTGAGAGGGCTTGTGGCGTATTGGAAACACGAGTGCTCTGGCACGCTCGACGAGTCGACAACGTTTTTGTTTGAATTTGCTTCATGGCGCTTCAAACAAAGGCATGCGTGCACGCCGAGGTTGGTGGTATTGTTATATAAAAAAAAAAAAGGAGAGCGGGAACTAGACTAAATGGTCTGGAGGCCGTCACATGGACACATTCCTGCATTAGCTGCTGAACAGAGGCCGCGCCGCGTCCTAGCGCAGGATAATAGAGCCCCTTGTTAATTGAACGGGAGAGGCCGTACGTGTTAACGAGCAGGACCAAGTGGCCGTGTTTGTGCAACTTACAGGTCGGAAGGTCATGGGTATGGTCGGCCCGTATGCATAAGCGCAGAATGTCATAACGCCAGATAATTCAATCATGTCGTTACCGCTGTTTTATCCGGTTTTTTTCCGGTTTCATATTTCGGAAGCTGCTGCTGAATGTGGCGCACCGGGCCAGCTTTTCCTTTGTGCAGGTTTTGATTCTCAGGGAGCCACCCAGGGAGGTGTCGCCCAAAACAGTTTGAATAGGTCTCCAAAACAGGTTGTTGGGCTCCACGGCAGCCACCCATCTGGTTTAAGATCACGCCATAACACGGCCTGTGGTGTCCGCCGTGATTTTTGAAGGCAGCCGATCAGAGGTAACGCGATGCTGCGGCGGTCAGCGCGCTCATCCTCCTCTTGCCGTCACTGAACATAGAAACCGCCCTGCGTGCTTTGTTGTCGTGGAAACCAGAGATGAGAGAGACGGAGACCGAGAGAGCCTCTAGTGAAGATGAAAGAAGGGGGCCGGGAGATAAAATCTTGACTATTCACTCTGTTTTGGTGAGACACCGTCTCCACCTGTGTTGTCTGGTTCTGTTTTCATGAAGCTGAACGCACAGAACAGCGGGGGTTAAGTTTCTATATGCCAACTGCCCTGTACCTGACGTTGGCTTCTGTGTGTGTGTGTGTTTGCAGCTTTGCTCGTCTGTCTGTGTCCCCTGTGTCCAGCGTCTGGTTGTGACATTATTTTTGTCAATGAAGGAGCAGCAGGTAACAAGTATTTCCAAACATCAGCTTCATCGTGTTGTGGAAATACTTGAATCTACCACAGTGTGGTCTAATCCCCTACGGAGGGTATTTGAGGCCATCTCGTGTTACCCAGGGGGGGGTCGTCAGAGGTGTAGCAGGACGTTGTGTCAAAAAATGAAATGATAATAACAATGTCCTCCAGTGAGCTTGTACTACTCCGGTTACGCCGAGCTTCTAACAAATGGTGGCCTGTACTTAGCTGTGCCTGTAATTGCTGCTGCTTTGTCCCTTCCCTTCAAAAGGAAAGGCACATCCCACCAATTTGGTTTGTCAGAATCATTTGACTTGTTTTGCCGTGTGTGTGTGTGTGTGTGTGTGTGTGTTCGTGCAGCTGTCTTCTATGACTCTACTCGCAGAGTAATTAAGGTGCGCTCATCTTTCCTGTCTGTACCCTAAGTGAAAGACTTAAAGTCAAACACATGCTCGGCGCGTGAGGTCAGAAGGGTTCTTCACAATCCACCGATAGCCTCGTGTTGTTTGTTTGACTGGGACCATTTTGTATAAATATCTCAGAAAGTGGTTGCAGTGTAACGTGTGGTGAGAGCCGGCCGCTGAGTCCAGAGACTGGTGTTTGGGACGGATCCAGACGCAGGATGTCTCAATGTCTTCCACACATTGCACAGCATTGAGGAGCATTGTTTTTGTTTTGTATTCTCTACAACGCAGAGGATTAAATACAGCCGGCTGTGCAGAATTGAAGTACACCCTCTGGCTGTTTGGGGATTTGCGTGTGATTTAGCAGCTCAGATGCTGATTGGTCAAGACACGGATGATGGAAACACTCCAACAAAAACAGGAAGTGTGAGTTATACAACACAGACTGCATGAATCAACGGCTATAACCGTATATGTTGTGTTTAAAATCCAGGGGTTTTGTCTCAATGTATCCACTGTGTGTGTGTGTGTGTGTGTGTGTGTGTGTGTGTGTGTGTGTGTGTGTGTGTCCGTGCATGTGCATGTGCGCGCACGCAGCGGCTGCGTAATGACTCTTGGTGTTCCCGCGCTGGTGGTTTGAGATCATGGGAAAGGCATGAGGCTCCAGCCCGCCGCTGTGCTCCTGCAGCGCTCCAGATGCTCGGGAGCCGCGTGGTCTTCGGGCAGCGTCGTCCTTTCGCCGCAGCTCTCGGTTCACTCGCTCCACCGGCGGCTTTTAGCAGCCGAGCGAGGGGCAGGCCGAGGGTCCGCAGGGACACCTGGAGGACGCCGCTCAACTCTGTCCCGCAGACGCTGTAGGAACTTAAAGGAAATACCTCTCATTTCCTCTGCTACTGTTCTCCACATCCTACCTTTCTTCTCCGAGCTCCACACACACACACACACACACACACACACACACACACACACACACACACACAGCCACTATAACCCCCGCCTCCTCTCCTCACCAAGCCCCTCGCGCTCATTCCCTCACTGTTTTTGTATCCCTTTTTTTTTTTGTTGCAGGCAGTAACCAAGAAAAGATTCTGGAGCGACGACTTCCGATCGGCGCTGGAGAACGGCGTTCTGCTGTGCGAGTAAGTACTTTCCCTCCAGCCACTCGTTCCACTGGAAGCCCTCCCGCTCTCCGCCAGGTTCTGCGCCGTGTTGCTGATATTTCCCAGGCCGACCCCCCGCCGGGCGGCTGTTTGATTGTCTGCCACATGAATCGAGCCTCTCAGCGTTCGCAGACGGCGCAGTGGAGCTTGCGTCGGGCTGTCACCCGATGCCCCCGGGGTTGGATCGTCTCTCCGTGTCTCTTGTTTGAGGATGCGAATCTGTTTCAAGAGGACTTTGCGATCACAGATCTGTTGAGTTGCTTTACTGTGATGCCATAGACCGAAGTGGAGTTCTGCCTCACGCACGACACCATCTTGGTGTTCTGCAACCAGGGAACAAAAGTGACCGTAGTTCAACTACTGAGGAGAAACGCGAGAGACGCGGTGGACGGCATTGGTGGAGGCCTGTCAATCACACTCGCCCCACCCTAAAGCAGACCGTGCTCCGGTTAAACGGACCGTCATGAAACTAGAGCTTGGGAATAAATCAAGAGAGTCATTTTCAATAGACATCGTCAATGGGACCGGAGGAGTTTCCCCCCTGATGGTACCGCCCCCCCCCTGCTTGTTCAACGGTAGGGGGAACACAGCGTTAGCATCATGTCCCGTTTGGTACGTGTGTGGATGAACACAGCCTTGTGATTTGCACGCATCAGCGGGAAGCTGTAAATCCCAGCGGCCCGTGCGGAATCTTTTCAGACCCCAATCAGCATCGTGTGAAGCAGAAAGCTCCGCGTTCTGCTGATCCGGGCAGGACTCCGCTGATTGCTCTCTTCTGGGGAGCAGCGTGGACACTCTTGGCCTCGGGGGGGGCTGTCGGCGTTCCCGCAGTGCGAGGAAAAGGTGGGCGCGGGGTTAAAATCCCTTTAACCTGGAGACTCAGGCCGAGTTCCCATTGTGTTGTGGTTATCACAGCCGCTGGGAGAAGAATGTTTGGTCCGGGTCGCACACATGATTACATCCTACTTGGTGTTATCTGGTGGCACATGGCCGCTTTCTATTGTTTCACCACTAAATGAATCACATTCCTGTTGCATTCTATTCCCCCCCCCCCCCCCCCCGCCCCTTTGTCGTCTGTCTGTTGTGCAACTCTGATATTACACTTTTTACTTGCAAATTAAGACTTAAAATAAATAAGAAACAAAGGATCGAATAACATGAAGAAACGTGTAAATACCGTGTGGGGGATCGAATGACATTCAATAATATATGTGATGTTATAACTCTGAAAGGAGCCAATCTTCCAGCCTGATCTCCAAAACCTGTTCGTAAAAATGTTTACGAAAATTTCGTAGTGATACATACTAAATAGATACGGACTGCAACTGATGACGTCACCCTGTTCAAAGTGAACGTGGACCTGCACCCCGTAAACACACTCTGTGAAGTCTGACGATGTAAAATAAAGTGATATGATTGCATTTTTAACGAGAAATCAATGTTAACTTGTAAGAATAGAATACTAACCCTAACCCCCTCAAAAAATCCAACATGGCGGAGAGACGTTCACTCAAGAATCCAACATGGTCCGCCATGTTGTCCACTCAAGGGGCGTGGTTAACCACCGCCAGTTCCTATGCATTGTTACCAATTTGTATGTCCAAGATTTTCGTACACATGTTTACGAACAGGTTTTGGAGATCACGTTGAATCTTCACGTGCTATTACTGAGTTTTTTGACCGTTGGTTGTAAAAGAAAAATGACATTGCCTTATAATTGTAAAATTGATTCCTGGTGTTTTGTGTAGCTCAGAACACGTCATTATCACGCCAACAATCTGCAGATTGAACATAAACTGCAGCCTTATTCTGAGTCAATTTTGCCGCTAATTCCTCTGTGATCCAAAAGTGATTTTTATTTTTTTTTCTGCCCGTGCCTGCTTGGCTCTACCGGCAGAAGAGGGTACGTTTCGGGAGCCGAGGACCCGACGTGTTTACATCACAGTGCAGCGCCGGCCATTTACTAAACCGTAGCCAGGTGGCCGCCATTAAACACAGTCGTAAACACACAACACCGAGGCTTTGCAACACGTTTGGCTTCAGTGAGACCAGACCAGCCGACGGCCGAGTGCTTTCACTTCACCCTCCTCCTCCTCCTCCTCCCCCTGATGCCATCCCTCCCTTTCCTTTGTTTGCAGTCTGATCAACAAGATCAAGCCGGGTCTTATCAGGAGGGTTAACCGGCTGCCCACACCCATCGCTGGCCTGGTGAGTCGCTTTTGATTCAGCTTGAATGTGAGACAGAACGTCGCGTGGGCGTTAGGTTCAGTTGGAACGGGTGACATGTTGGACAGACGTCTTTATTAAACTGCTATCATGAAGGGAAATGAGTCCTCTGAAACTTTCTGTTTAAATATGTAAATGAGGCGTCATCTTGATGACCTGCAGCAATCTGAAAGTGAGATACAGGCTGGGTCAAAGGTTCCTGTTGGACTGTGTGCATGTATTATAAGTATAAGTATTTATTCCGGAGAGTATTTTGTATATCGCTACTATAAATAAGACAATCTGGTCTACAGCCATATAAAAAAGGTTTAGCTCATATAGAGATAAAACCATTCAGAATATTGATATTAATAAAAAGTCTATAGGCCATGCAACAAAGGACGGGGTTTCTACTTTAGAAGAAACGATTCCATACATTTAAAACACAACATGAAACAAAAAGAAATGCATAGCTCCATGAAACTATGTCTGTCCCTCCTCAAAGGACCACACATCATCCACGCTGCCTTCAACCTGTGATGCTAGTAACTATTCAGCGTTATGTCATCGCCCTTCTTCATATTATTACTCCCATTGTTTATTGCATTAACTCCTCATCGTGTAAAGTGTCTCGAGTACCTTTTTAAGGCGCCACACAAACAAAATGCGCATTTTTGATCCACGTACCCTCAGCCGCCCATCCGACCTCCCCTCCGGTCGCGGTGGTGTGCGAGTGCACAGTGAGAGAGCGGCCTTTGCCTCAGTGACTTGTCGCTCCGCATATCCGTCCGCGCTAATAACTTTGGAGAGCGCCGAGCTGCCTGAAAGGCCAACGGCCGCATTTGAGCGCACGTTAAAAATGATGTCTGCCGCGCTGGAGGCTGCGTTCAATCAAAGTCATTTCAGACAGAAAGGTCTTTGTGCCGCTGAGGATAATTACGTTTTTGATTGAGTGACGGGAGGTCGGGCGAGGGCTCACGTAACAACCTGTTATTCAAGCAGGGCTTCCAAGCCTTTTCACCTTTTTACAGCCCACAGTGTCTGCAAATTGAGGCCCTTTTGGGGCCACAGTGGGACCAATGTTTTGGGAGTGTCTGGACGCAAGTGCTGGGGAAGTAGAGGGTTGAAAACCCTACCTTCTTAAACCCATCCTTCACAAAGCGCTCTCTTGTGGGAGTAATTGAGTGCAGCTGTCTGGAGGAATTACAGAGAGCCCCAAACCCCAACCCAGCCGGGCCCAGCGCGGCGTGGGCTCGCAAACACGCGACGGGTTTGGCACGACATCGACGAGCCTGCAGTAGAAGAGACTCAGTCGGGGAGCAAACGCGTTACTCGCAGGATGCCGAACCGGTGCCATCAGGTCTACCGGCAGCCCGGTTTGGACGGTTTGCAGAGCAACTGGCTGGACACCTGCGAGGTAACGGGACTCGGACCCCGGTATTACCGAGGACTTGACCAACCTCCCCCTCACCCTCGAATCCACCTGATCATAAATTCTCTAAACGTGAAGGCTCCCGGTCGGCGATCGGTTACTGCCGACCGCGCGGAGAAAAGGGGAGACGGCGCCAAAAGGCAAACAGCGCTGCTCCCTCTCGCCAAGAAAAGCATTCAGGGGTCACTGCGGTAAACGGGTTAACAAAAGAAGAATGTATGTTGGATAATGCAAATGAGGCATTATGCAAACGTCTGGAGAAGGTATCCACACACGCAAATAGACAAAGCAGTAAAACAAATGTGTGGTTTGGAAGTGCTCTCTCCACTCGCCCATGTCCTGGAATTTAGCTGTGTTCTCTGAAATTGTGAAACCGTGTAAGCATTGATTGTATACCTCAGCAGATTATTGTCTCGGGTTTGTCTTCGTGTGTTCTATCCATCCCCGCTGCATTTTCTAGCGTGCTCAAAGTTTATACGCGGAGGAGAATAAGACAGACGAGCAGTGTGTTTGTGATGTAGACACACAGTATCGCCCCTCCGCCAACGCGTCAACGCTCATACAGGAACGTGTCCTGGCCTTAGGGTCAAAGCTGTGGATTTAGTTTTGCTACCTGAAAATGCAGCGCTCAAAGACTTGCCAGCGGAAACAAAAAGCCTGGGGATGGAAAAGAGCGGTTTTGCAAAATATTTAGCAACATTGGCTGAAGACCCAGGACTATTCCTTGGCTTCACTCGTGTCCTCGGGAACGTTTCCCATGTCGGTCCACCTCTCCTGCCTGTGGCTGCGCAGTCAGCCAGCTGTGGGTTCGGGTCATGGCCCCCCCTTGGTGCCTCCTCACCCCGGTCCGGCCTCGACCGCCGCTGCAGCAGGAAGCGGAAGGTGAGCGGGGGTCCGGATCTGGATCCCCGGGTTGAGTCCACAGGGACGGAGTCAAAGAAGACTCCCCCGGGCTCCGCCCACCGCCGCGGCACTGTAATTGGATGTTTCCGCACGCACCAACTCCTCTGGGAGTAGAGGTAGCAGCGGGAGGGGATAAACAGACAGTTCCAATGACCCCCAAGGGTGTTTTTACTCCTGTAAATGTCTGTGTAATCATCCGAGCAATGACAGGCATCCGGCCGTGTTTCAGTCCCTCTGTTTGTGTTGTATGGCTGCGTGTTATGTCTGGATCTGACAGCTGGGGGGAAAGGGAGAGGGGCTCCAGTATTCCATCTCTTCCATCTCTTTATTGTCACAAGAGTTGCCTGATATTTTGACCATAGCTGGCAGTCAAAGCGCTGCGAAAGGGGTCAGTTGCGGGTAATTGTACTGAAAGCCCATCTTAGACAAAGAATGCATTAGAAGAAACCAGAGCGACCACGACTGGACCGGAATAAGGATCCGAATCGGACACCTTGCAGTCCATTCTTCTGACTCTCTGTGTGAAAGTGCTTAATGTCGCGGAGGGGGGGGGGGCGGGGGGGTTGCTCGGGTCTGCATGAGAGGATTAGGAGGCTGCTGGATGGGTGCAGCATATTTAGCAGGATTATGTGCAGGCACAAGTCAGCATAACATTCCTTCTACATCATTATCTCTAAATGTTCTGGGGCCGGTCGCTTAAGTGTGTTCGTAATTCCCTTTGAGCTTGAATTACAGTAATACCTACAGGCCTCATTGACATTAGGTTAGACCAGGGGCCTTCCATCATTGCTTTTATACCATTCTATAGCCAGTTTTACCAGGACCCAGTTTGATAAATCATCTGGGTCAGTACATTATATAGTTGTCATTAGTCTTCTGTTCTTATTTCATTACGTGTCGGGGAGAGAAAAATGGCTGCAGAAATAGCAGCATCATGTCTGAGTCACAGTTGCATAGATTGTCCACCAGAGAGCACTGACTAATTATCTTCTACTTTAAAAATCAGCGTGTGTCGGGCTTAGATCATATGTAACACACAGAGTTCCGACGACGAGGTGATAAATGAGGTGTCACTGTAAAACGTGCATGTGAAGGAGTCGCGGGGTCACAAGGTGAGAGAGATGAAGGTCACACTCACTGTTTGCAGCGATGCCATCAGCAGTTACCCGACGCTGCTCTGCCCATTGTCAGGTCCGTTAGCAGTAGAAAGCAGAGGCAGAGAAGACATCTCCTGTTATAATGAATAATGGGTGACCCCGGTGCCTGTTGACAGATGGGCCTTGGCCTGTAAGGGCCAAGCGTGACCTCTAGGGCCCAGCAAAGTGCTGTTGAGGGACAAGCGAAGCTGTCAGTGAGGGATTACTGCTCAGAGAGGTCAACACTGTCCCTGCCATTTGCTAACAAGCATGTTTGCCATTTAAATTTAGAACTAGCTACCCCTTAATTATTCCAAACCCACGTTGGGGCCATGTGTCATTACATGAAACCCTCCTAAGGAGTTGTGTCCCAGAGGAAGTGCCGACTCGCGAACAAGCCAAACGGCAGCAGCACTGGAGGAGTCTCTCCCCCGGAGAGGAGCGGTGGGAGGGAAAGATGAGTGTATATTTATAGAAACAAACCAAATGTCTTTTTGTCGCGCACGCGAATGCAACTGTGGGCAGTATGAAATGATTGACACGTCGAGGACACGCCCATGTCCTCCCATCGGTTTCTGTCAGCCGACCTCTTGTATCATAGCAACCAAATGTCTCCAAAATACTCCACCGCAGGTATTCTGGAGTGAAGGGCCTGACGGGAAGGGGAGGGGACGGTTTCAGGGTGTGAGGAGAAGGAGAGCGCAGCAGCCATTGTGCCTCTGTGTGTGTGTGTGTGTGTGTGTGTGTGTGTGTGTGTGTCGGGTTCCCACACTGGCACAGCCGGTTGGGTGGGTCGTGCAGAGCTCTGACGTTGATGTCATCCTTCCTGCCCAGAGGGTGTTCCTACCCCGACCCGTCCCACAGGTAGCTTTGCTGCCGTCCGTCACCTCCTGCCATGCCCCCTCCTCCCACCCACTCCCTCCCTCCCCCATGGTGATTGTGTGTGTGTGTGTGCGCTGTGCACTGGGTCCCTTCTTATTTGCCACACACATGCTCCTCCCCGTCGTGTCTCTGCTCTCTGGCAAAGTGAACTTTGGAAGCAGTGAGTTCAGGCGGCTTCCGCTGCCAGAGAATTCTTGTGTGATTTACTTTTTCGCCTCCTGGAGGTGGACAGCCCTCATCCGCGTCTCCGTTCTCTGTCCAGGACAACCTCAACGTCTTCCTCAAAGCCTGCCGGAAGCTGGGACTAAAGGAGGCGCAGCTCTTCCACCCCGGAGATCTCCAGGACTTATCCACGAGGGTCACAGTCAAGTAAGTGCTGAGCCACCAGAGGCCCGTTGGTGCCGTTCACCGAGTCGAGGGCCAAGTTGCGGTTTCGCCCTCCTTGGTTTGTGTAGTTTTTCCAGTTGTGCTGACGCTTAAAGTATAAACGTGTGGCTCTCCCACACGAGGAATTGCGCAGCACGTGTGTCCTCGTGGGAGGCGTGGTTAAAGCTGCACTTCGCTATTATTTTCACTCCGCGTGTTTTCTTGTGTTCTTGAGCAGCCACGAAAAAGCCAAACTCCATTCTATTCTATTCACTGTTTTTTGTGTATCTCAAAATGCCTTTAAATCAACCTTTATTGGGTTAAAGGAACAAACGGAAGAGACCGTAGGGAGAGCGACAGTCAATAGAGGTAATGTGTACAGAAATAACAGGTGGCACAGTCAATGACATAAACGGTTCACATAAGGATGGAAGCACTCCAACTGCTAATGAAACCAGCAGCAGTGTATTCTAAGATTGATGGAACCACACGTCCTTGAAGGAGGAAGCACGTGCCGTCCAGCATGTCCGCTGGTGCCGCCTGGTGATTTCCTTTATGGTGCCAAAACCTCACGACAAAATGGTCCCGTCATGGCAGTACGGCAACGTGGAGAAAGCTTTTATTCTGAACAGTGAGCAGCTCAGGACAAAGACACACAGAGACACTGTTTACACTTTTTCCCTCCCAGGCCGCCGCTCCACTGGCGTTTGCGTGCCGGTTGGATGTGCCCGCGGTATGTCGAACAACCTGTTCCGTTTTTTTGTTATTTCACACAGGTGCGCCTCAGCAGGAGTGTGACACTGAGCTCGCAGCGCAGTCAGAGTGGCACACTCTCTCCGTGTGGCTGTTTCACAAAGCCTAAAGGGCTCGTACCTGCAGCTTGTTAAACCCCACGTAGATGAGCGCGCTACTGCGAGTACATCGCTCCGTGGGACACAGTGCGTGTGTCTCTGAGCTGCTGCTCCGAGACGTCGCCACAATGTGGAACACCATTGTTCCCACGATCCACCCAGGGCTCTTGTCAGTCATTGTTCAGTAGCACAACGGCAGTCATAAAGCACACACACACACACACACACACACACACACACAGGGAGGCAGACGTACTGTGCAATATGAACTCTGAATAAACAAATCTGAATGCCGTGTTCCCACCCAGACACACCCTCTGCGAGACACGCAGGCTCATAAATACAGAGGCGATCTTTGGATCACCTGTGGCCTTATCACACGTTTCCCCTCTGGCATTATCTGTCTCTTATGAAACGGGCAGTAAATGACTTTTATCCCAAACGGACGCTCACAGCGTGGAACGGAATGGCGCCCAGATTCACGTCGGTGAACGCTGACATGTTACTAAAACATGTTTGCCTGCATGCTGTGTTTTGGGGGAGTGTGTGTGTGGGGGGGTCACTTTCTAATTTTAGGACCCGGGGGTCACTTTGACAAGAGCTTTTAATAGTGTGCCCCCCCCCCCGTACATGTGGTTTGGATCTCGTGTAATACCTCCTGCCGGCCCGAGATGGTGTTTTTCTCCCTTTCTTAGAGAAATAAACACGTTAACACGTCACACAGTTTCTGATGAACCTGCAGCTGCTCCGACTCTCAGCTTCAAGAAGATTTCCAGTCACTTCTTTAATGCAGCTTGTTTCATCGGGGCTGTAGATGTAGAAACGCTGTGGTGTCCCCCGTCTGCGGTACTAGAGAGACGGCACACACGGAGTAACATGAGGAGTTCATCCCAAACATGGCCGCAGACGAGCACAACCAATGGCTTTATTTCACCGAAGGCTTATCGGAGCCTGCAGGCAAATGAGACTCACACACACACACACACACAGAGATCAGCTGTCTTTGCGTGTCCAACCTCCACTCCCTTGAACCCAGTCTGACAGGTGCTTTGCTCAGCTTCCCGGTTCTCCGTGTCGTCAGCAGTAGGCTGTTATCGTGTTGGTGCTGTAACTTTCCTTTTTCTTGTAAAGGCATCACTGATGCATGAAGCCTTCACTCTTTTCTGTTGTTATGCACCTTTATACATTTGAATGTTTCCATTTCTTTCATTTTTCTTGCTTTTCTTTTGGTTGAAACAGTGTAAATTGTACCATATTAAATTATTCATTTATCCAGAAAAAAACAGACATATTCTGACTTGTTAAATGGCGTTTCAAAGGTTTTGGTATTCCAAAGACCCAACAATGAATGAGGAAATAATACATTTCAGCCCTAATCTGCATCTACTTAGAATAAAAGGTGCTATACAACAAAATGAGTTATTTACTGTCCCTCAACACTTGTTCTCTGACCTGAGATGAATGTGTTCTTAGTTGGTAGTTGGTGCGTGAGATCTAGTTCTCAGTACCTTCCTTCATGCTTAAAGCTTGAGTCAGATATGCATTTAATATTGAAGCAAGGCGTGCTGGGAGCACAGTATAACTTACGCCGGGCCGCGTTGTCACGGCAGCCATAAAAGATCATTATATCTCCTTGTTGACCTTTGAGCCTGGTGGCTGTTGTAGTTTTGGCCCCGACGCCATCTGGAGCGCACATTGCTCTATTGCCTCGTCTTGTGTAACCTGCAATCTGATAAAGACGTTTATCAGCGACCAAAGTGACCAGATCAGACTTGGATTTATCACCTGTGATTCACAGTCTGCTTTAGACCACCTCTGTACGTAGCAGCTGCCCAGGAAATGGGGCCTGAGGGCATCGAAGTGCTTCGCATGAATCACGGCGTCGGAAAGTGCTCAATTTAACCCCGGGCCACTTCCTTTAAAGGCACTTAGCGGCCATTTGGAGATTTCAGCAGCATGAAGTCGAGCGCGGACGGGGACCTCAGCCCTTGACATAAAGAAGAGGGCTCAAACGCGTCAGGTCTCCCCTGGCGACAGAAAAGGTCAGACGATCAGTGTTGCTCTGAAGGTCTGAATGTGGTGAGGATGCTGATGTGTATCTGCCCTTAAAGGTGGATGTTGCCGTGTTTGTTCTCACACTGCACTGCTGTACTTGTTGAGCCTTGTGCTAACCCTCCTCAAGCCTGTTTCTATCAAAGTACTCCTACAGGAATATCAGCATTTCTCATCTCATACTGTGCAGACGTTGTAATGCGCCCCAGAGAACTAGCTGTTGGTAGTGGTACATTAGTAGTAGATTAACTCAATTACTATGTACAATTCTGAGGTATTTGCACCTAACGTGTGCACCTCCATTGTATGCTTTACACCTCACTGCATGTAAAGAAGCGTGTGGATCTACTTTTAATACCTACAACAGGCTTTATGATAACAATGTAACATCAGCCCTCAGTAAGAGAGTTGACTTGCCTTCATCAGGGCACCAGAAACACGAGTCCGAATGAGCGACAACGTTACGCAACAGCTACGGGATGTTGTGAGTTAACGCTGGTTCGAAGCGTATTACGCTGGTGCCACGTCTTTAAATGGGGCGCTTTTCACCAAAGTGCTATTACCTGCAGGAGGGGAAGAGCGTATGAGTCCAGCTTTGGCTGCATGAGCTGTCAAAACAAGTCCCCCGCTGAGAGGGGTCCAAAGTTTCGCTCCTTCCCACCGCTAGATTTTTAAGCAAATTATTGACACGGGTTCACTGTTCTCCAAACCGAAAAAAAAAAGAAACCGTACCGGATCGGCCGGCACATCCAAACTTTGTGGAATGCCAACGAGCCGTTTGAAACAATAGATGCGGAGGAGTGGCCGCGCCGCGTTCTTAGATGATTCCGTTTACGCAACGGCATCCCTGGCCGGGGATCAAACCAAATGTTTGATGTACCTGAAGGAATGTGCTGTCTCCAAAACAAATTCTACTCCGCCTGTTATCAGGATTTACTCGTGATGTGGCCGTGGCGCTCGGCGCATTGTGCGCAGGGAGAAAGCAGTGGCCCGTGTGGTAGGAGTCGGGGTGTGGTTCGGTGGCGCCGCCGTCACTTCTTGTGGCCGATTGTGAAAGAATGGCCAATAAAGACACGGCCGGCGCCGTGTAAAAACAGCACAAGGGGTTATATGTGTGCCGCACAGAGGCTGCAGTGTCTCCGATAAGCACAATGATGCTCCGACCCGTCGGTTCCACCCATCACCCTGCATGGAAGGTCTGTCAGGGCCACTCGGGGAGAGCGGCTGGGCGTGTCTTTAAATCCAGTGTTTCTTTAGAAAAATGAGCGTGGGTGTTGGAGGTCACACGTGGCGTTGGTGAATGCTGCAGAGCAAGATACCTTCATGGCAGACGAATGCTTGTCGTCTCACACACACACACACTAATTTAGGGTTTGTTTGTGTTGGGATGTTGTCGGCTGGTTGGTGTGCATGGATGGAGACCCATCCTGTGGTCTCCGACCTCAAACAGAGAGGGACATTTTTTTCTCTGTCGCGGCACACGGGAAGTGGGAATCATTTACGTTGGCTTATTAGTTGTTTGTCCAACGTTCACATTTCAACGGTTGCGTGTGGGTCTCTTTGTCTGGTTGGTTTGTCCTGGCAGAACACACTCCTCCAGACACGCGGTCTGCCTGCAACGAGAGAGAACTAAGATACAGTGATATACAGCCACTGAACACAGTGCGTTACTCATAAAAACAAGTTTGAATGTCAAAGACTGTAAAAATAAAATCCCATGACCGACGTCATCCAGTGTATGTGCATATAGCGATGTATGTGTGTGCATGTACACGTACCGATGGTGTCCTCTCTGTGCAGAATTTACATGTGTTACTCGGATGACATGATTACCCTCCATCATATGAGCTGTCAGCTGATTTCAGTAGTCCAGAAGCTCCTTTGGAAGCCTGGAAATACCCATTTATATATGTACATATACGTCCCCTTCTGTTCAGCTGCCCCCATCAGCCATAAATCAGCGTTACGAGAAGCAGCGCGCTGGTAGTTTTTGGTGTAGAGCTCTTTATATTTTTTGGGATCCGGCCGACGCCGCTGTAATCTTAGGCGTTGTGACAGTGTTCCAAGCCACACAAGAGAGAGGGCATTTTTTGTTTCCCTCCCACCTCTTTTATTGGGCCTATAAATTTGCTGTAAATTGGTAACCGTCCATTTCGGTCTCCGCCGCTGGCAAATTAGCATTAGCACTCCCGACCGTGACGCACGCTGGTGAGAAAGTTGATCTGCTCCGTTTCCCAGTGGTTTTGTCTTTACCAGTCTGTTGTATTTTACTAAATCATCCAGTGCTTTTAATGTGAAATCCGTCGGGTAACTATAGCTGTCAGATAAAGTTTGATGAGTAAAAAATACCTTTCTCTAGAATATTTATAAGGGCGATAACATGGTTATGCTTTAGTTATGAAATACGTCGCAGTTATACAGCATCAGTGCTAATGTCTCGGCCCTGATTGAAATGATGTGGTCCAACTCTCCGTCCTCGGTGGGCTTCCTCCTCCTGAACTTGAGACCCACATAAAGCTGACGTTTGACTGACGCGGCTCAGGTGTCGACGCCACACACGCGGCGCGCGTCGCATGCTGGGAAAGGGACCCGAGTGCTCCTGGGAAGAGAGTGGCGTGTGACTCTCGTATTACGGAATGCGTGGCGTGCAGAGCTGCTGAGGGGGATCTAAATCTTCCCCCGTCAGCGCTACGGCCACCGCGGTTTACCGACCACTCTGAATACACACGGCGCTCACCTCAGGCAGGTACACCATGTGCACGAGACAAAAGAGGAATATGTCAGGCGTGCAGGTTGACACTGGGAGCGTAGTCTGGTTGCACAGGAGGAGCACGTGAGAGGCCGCGCTGCTCCAACAGGACAGCCATTCACAGGGGAGGTCCTCGCTTATTAGATACATCGTTGGAAATCAGAAACAAAATCATTCCTTATGCCCCTCGGCTTTAACTAGCTGTTTTTACAGCCGCCGATTGCTTGTGCGATTAGTGTAAAAATAGACGCGCACATAAAACACGCAATTATTTTTTCCATAAATGTGTGTTTGTTTCTCTGCCTGCGTGTTGTTGTGTGCGAGCGGGCGAAGGGCTGGCAGCCGGTCTGGATTGTGCTCTCACTTTCCAGCCCTTTCAGCACCCAACAAGCATGCCCTGTGTTCTTTTATTGTCACTTTCTCTCACACACACACGTCTGTTGTGTGCTCTTTCTCTCGCAGGCATCAAGAGACCGACAGGAGGCTGAAAAATGTGAGTGGAAAAATATATATAAGAAAAATAGCTTGTTTTCATTGATAAAAATAGAATTCCCGTATAGGGGAAGTTACTGCCTACATGCGTGTATATAAAGCCTGTTGATGCCCCCAAGAGCTGTGCAATACCTTCAATACCCATCGAGACTTTAAGTATACGAAATGAAAATAAAAAGGATTCTGGAGTTGTGCAATTAGAAAGGGATGAGTTTACTTGACCTCTGTAGCACCTCAGCTATATTTGGGACAAGCAGCTGTGGGCTATGTGCATTGTGGGTAATGGATACTCTTTTAATGTGATACCTTCATAGTCACTTCAACATTTAATGTCATTGTTAAGATGACAATTGATATAAAACAACACAATATGTGACTATAACAATTTTCTTTATGCGTACATTACATTATTTTTGGGGGGCTTTGTGACAGAAAGTGAACGGAAAGGGAGAGAAAAAATAATATACAGACAGACACTCAATTTAAGATATTAATCTTCCTTCGGGCTAATTTTGTGGATGGAATTATTGTATGGGCTCATTGCACGACTCCCAACCAAAGGCCCACTGTAGGCTTTATGTCAAATGTAAATGCTTTTATTCTATATTGAAACATTTATTGACAATGACCAAGATATTGAAACTGGAACAAGTTTTCCTCCTTAAAGTACAGAGTGTTTAATTCGCCCCACAGTGCATAGCATTTGTCATCACAGCTCCATCGTGTTTGATCAAACAGACATTATAATCCCCCATCTGTCCACATGACACAAACCAAATAGCTGACGCGTCCGTTTGAAATGTATCGTGTAAATGGGGAAGAGCAAAACGTTGCAAAGGAGCGATGAGTGTGTGCGTTTACCTGCCCGGCCCAACACACAAACAGCACCAGAGTATTCTGGATGGGCCTGGGAGCAGGAGCAGTGATATCCGCCGCTGATCCTGGTGCAGCGTTCACGGTCTGGGGCAGAGGGTGGAGCTTTGACCTGATACTGTCCGCTGACTGTAGTTCTTCCACCTTCATTCCACATGCTGTGTATAACAACCTGTTTTCACCTTTCCAGGTGCTGATCACCATTTACTGGCTTGGTAGAAGATCTCAGTGTGGCGGTTTCTATGACGGGTCCCAGCTGAATTTGAAGGCGTTCGAGGGCTTACTGGGCACTGCACTATACAAGGTAAAACAGTGGATGATCATCCCATCGTGGAAACCACTTAAATGCGATCCTTTCTTTTTTTACGGCCAGTGCCCAGCGTATTTCTGTATCCTCCCCCGGTATGTACACTATGTGTGGAAGAAAGGCAGACTGACCTTGGATTTCGGGCCTCTAAAACCCAATCCTATTTCGTCATAGATGACCCCATCCCTTGACTCTGCTATTTCAAACCGTGTTTACAGCACGGCCGCCCAGTGGGCTCGTATCTGCAGGGGAAAATAGCTTTGCTCTTTGAAAGGAGCCTGTTTTCTGACCCTGTGCTCATTTAGTTGTTGAATTTGGCACTTTGCTCTCACAAGGATTTAAAGGTGATGGTGAGCAAGTCCCCTATGATTTAAACTGACTCGGTAATAGCAGTCGGTTACCTCGCCGCCTTGTACGTTTAGCTATGATAATCCGGGTTCAGTGGCGCAGGGTTGGCCAGGGTTTAGTTTGTGGACTTGTGTTGTCTGCTAGGATTTGATGGATTACAGATCTGAAAAAACATTTTCACGTTTTGGCTTGTTCTTAGCTCCGCCGGTTAAAGGGGCTTTGGGGTTGCTTATGTGTTCAAGAGCCGTCCTCAGAGAGTAAATAGCCATTAAAGGCACACGGTGCACGACCCTGTTTGTTTTGACAGAGATGTCAGTGAATGCATCGTCTCTTATGGACTGTACAGGAGCATGTCCAGTCACTCAGTGTGCAGGAGCGCGAGGCCAGACCTCTACCGCCCCACACACACCGCTGAGATAAATATTACTTGCCAGCCTGTCTGACTGTGAGTGTCTGTGTGTGTTTGTGTGTGAATAAAAGGCTCTGCAGGAATCGTCCGGTCCAAAAAGCGTCAGCGTCAGAGACAGCGGTTTTGGAGACAGCTGGTGCGCAGAGCGAGAGGAGCCCTTCCAGCTGAGAGAGGAGGGAGGAGGGGCAGGAGGTCACTGGAGAGACGACTCCCGGGACAGCTTGGACTCCTTGGGCTCCGGAACCCAGAGCATCTCCTCTGACATCACTCTCAAAGGCAGCAGCGAGGGTAAGACAACTCATCTCTTTTGCATCTCTATGCAAACATAATCCAAATCTTCTGCTCTTCACCGCTTCCTTTTCCCATCTGAAGTTGACTTTGAGGAATTCAACAGATCACAGCATGTTGCTTCGTGTCGCGCCCCTCACATCCGAGCTGCAGATTGTCATTTAAGTGTTTCTCAAATTTCAGCTTGGTTCTGTCCAGAACTTCAAATATTTGTGAAGTGGAAAGCTTTGCGGCATCGGAGCCAGAAAGTTGCCTCCCATCAGTGAAAACAAACACCTATTGCCATCTAGTGGTGTGAAAGTGGAGGTTTTCAGTGGAAAAAGTATCCAAAGAATGAGATCTGCAATCTTGTTTCATGACAAAAGTGAGGTTGAAGTAGTGGTCAGTGATCTCAGGGTGCCCCCCCCCTCCCGTGATGTAGGACCGCGAAGTGAGACATTCCTCAAGGGCTTGTAAATGAGGAGGCCTCCGCTCCCCACCCTGCTCCAACTGTTCCTCCTCCAGAGTCCCGCCAGACGCCACAGCGCTCTTTGCTCCACTCACACCTCACTCCTCCTTTTTGTTGTTATTCCTCCCCGTCTCCCCAGGTTGTTTCAGCGACACCGAGGCCGACTCCTTCCTCGGCATGGCCGACAACAAGAGCGCTCTCAGCTACCGCCGGTCAGTAACCCTCACGCCAAAGGCCAGCTCCCAGTTTAACCAGTTCCTGCCCACCAAAGACAAAGCCTCGGCCTACGTGCCCGCTCCACTGAGGAAGAAACGGGCTGAGCGCAATGAGGACAACCGCCGCAGCTGGGCCAACCCCACCTACGCCGAGGACGGAGCCACGCTCACCAGGTAGGGCGACACGCTTCCTCAACGCCAAGATACGCCAGGTGTTTGCACACAAAGGTCTTTCCCCCCCCCCGGTCTGACGCCGTCACTTCTGCCGTCATGTCGGTGATCGTGGTGTCGTTGTTGTTGTGTCGAATGGTCACCGTTGGTTGTGTACCGGTGTTGTCTTTCATCTCCCCGTGGACCGTGGGACGCCTCAGCCAAAGGAGGCTTTTCTCCGAAGGCACCGGCCAGGAGTCTCCGAGCGCGTCTCCCGCGCCTCGTCTGCAGTGGGCCCACGAGTACGAGAGCGGCAGCGACTCGGACGCCGAGCGGCCGGACCCCGACCTCGTCCTGGACGACCTCGCCAGCAGGCGCTTCCACAGCCCCTCCCCGGCCGCGCCCGTCAACTTCGCCGTGCCAGTCAGTCCCAAGGCCGGCGGGGGCCCTGAGCCCACGGTCACCTTGTCCCCCAATGTTGCTCCTCAACCGAATGTGACCGGCCTCAGGTCAGAGAGCGACCTTGGTGTGGCTGCCTGATGAGCACAAACTATCGCGCTTCTCTTACCCTCAGTTTGCATGGTTGATAGTAACCATGATGCAACGCCCTTGGTTGTAGTGTGATGCGTCTAACAGAGCTCTGTACTCGCCTCAAAGTGCTTTCTGTTTGACTTGTTTCGAGGTTTTTGTTTTGCTGCAGCACGCCTTTTGTTTGCGCCTCAGCTGAGAGGAGTGATTTGGCGACATTACCTCCCCAAATCAATATTTTGCCTCTTTTACAGCTTGTTTTGTTGAGCGTGCGTCTCATTGATGATGGCTAATCTCGTCTCGTTTGAGGTGGTTCTGCAACTCTTTGCGTGACTGGCGTGCTGTGCTGCCGCCGGGGAAAAAGGGTCTCTTTGACACGTGTGATTGGCCGTCTCTCTCGAGCAGCAGCGGCAGTGCGCGGCCCCCCCGGCAGGGCTACGTAAGGGTGGACCACCGCCGCCCCGTGTCCACGGACAGCCTGTTCAGGGAGATTTGCGACGACTCCGAGGACGAGGACGACGAGGTGGGCTACGCCGACCCCGTCCACGATGACCTCTACTCCCGCAAGATGGGCGCCAAACCGCGGCCCGTGGCCAAAGTGTCCTATGACAAGTTCTTGCCCAAGTTCTGGACGCCCGAAGAAGACGTTCACGTTCAGAAGATCAAACTGGGCTCGCAGACGAAACCCTGGTACAAGAAGATGCAAGGCTTCAGGTGTGTGAGGGCGTTGAAATCCAGCATGGAATTCTCTCATATATACAGACTTCCTTATATTTATACCTTATAAGTACCAATATGGATCAAATGTCTTATTCTTGCACAATCTTTTCTTTCCACGTCACTTTAACCTTTCTGTCGTTCACTGCATTTTCGGTACAGATTCCTCCAACTTACTTTTACTTTCTCCTCCCCCCCCCCTCCCCTTTACTCTCTCTCTCTGCTCCTGTCCTCTGCACCCGGCCCGCCTCGGCTGTAGCTATAAGAAGTCGGGCTCTTCGTCGGACGATTCCGACTGTGACATCAGCCCGTGGCTCTCCTCCGCCCGCCCTCCCTCCGGCCCCTCCCGCTCCCCCCCCCACGCGCGCGGGGCCTCGGCTCACGCCACCCTTGTTGTGGGGAAAAGGTCCATACAGCTGCATGATTGTGACAATGACGGGGTGTTCTAGAGCGTCCACCTTGCAAAGGAGGAATATGATCGGCCCCTGCTGGGGCTGAGGAGCTGCTTTCTAATATACTAATAATAATACGTACTGGGGAGGTTCCCCTAACTCGCTTCATAGAGCAGCTTTCTTGCACTGACCTTTGCAGAGAATAGGCTGTAACTCAGACTTCTGATATTTTTATTACCATCTATTCGAGGGATAGCCGCTACGTCGCCGTTTTATTTATTACCAGAGTGATCCTGATTTGATCAAATATCACCATATGGCAGCGTGATGTTTCTCTTCCTCCTTTTCCTGCTCCCGATGCAGTTCACATGCATGCACTCATCAGCTCTCTGTCCTTCTCTCTTCTTCTGCCCACCCCTGCAGTCCTCACATGCAAGCACACACTCTCCCACAGCACCCTTTGTTAGAGCCCCCCCCTCTGGCGTTCGCCCCAGTGGACCCCGCCTCGGGTCCCAGACTGGTCAAATGTGAGCGTTGGCCCCTCTTGGGGCGCCAAGACCCCCGGGAGCCCCCGGACCCCTTTGACTATGAGAGCGTTTCCCCCGACCTGGAGAACGACGACATGTTCGCCAGGCGGACGCTGGCCTTCCAGTCCAACGCGGACATGGCCATGATGAAGACCCGGCTTTCCGCCAGCCGCCGGGCGTACTCGTCCGAGCCGCAGCTCAACATCGTCACCCAGCGGCGCGACGAGGACCAGTACCCCGACATCGAGCAGGACGACGTGGTCTATCGCAAGGAGAAAAGCCAGCGGGCTCTGCAGCAGCGGCCTCTCTCGGGAGCACCGGACCGCTACGCCCCCATGGCCGTCCCCGAGCCGTGGGCTCTGCCCCCCGATCTCAAGGCCAGACTGCTGTGCCCGCCGTGCCCCCTGACTCGGGAGGACGCTGCGCATGGGCAGGATCGGGCCGGGGAGGAGGCGCGCCCCAAGACAGACGACATGCTGGTCCGGAAGCTCTGTCCCGATCGGAGCCAGAGCTCAAAGAGGGACGCGCCGGCCAACCAGGCGACGCCCTCGGTGCCGTCGTCCTGCAGCGAAGGCGACCTGCGGAGATGGCAGGAGATCCGGGAAGCCGGCCGGCTGAGATACAAGAAGAGGCTCATGGTGGAGAGGCTGGCTGCTCTGAAGTTGTGAAGGCAGATCGGCGCGTTAGTCGACTGTCCGTGTGTCAGAGCAGATAGTCGTCAGACTTGCGCGTCAATCAAACTTGTGAGGGCCGTCTCTTGGAGCTCTTCTTCGTGAAAACAAATAGGTGCCTTTGCACGGTCAGTCGCACAAACTGCAACAGAGGCACGGCAACAGCTCTGTCTTGTTTATTCATTGTTTGTTGTTTATTGTTACCATAAGGTGTTTTCCCCGTTTACAAGAAACTGCAGGCAAACTGGTTTTCCAGCTCAACGGGGGTATGGTTCATTTGACTGTGAGACTGTGCATGGAAACCTGCCGCTACTGTGTTTTTGAAGAGTGACTTTGAACAAAGCAACTGTTTCAACAGAGCCGAGTTCTGCATTTAGTCTTTGGTGTTGTTTTTCTATCCGACCGGGTTTGCCTGTGAATGGAAAAAAACATATATAAGAGCTTAATAAATAAAATAAAGACCTCGTGATCTCGTGATGGAATGTGGCCGTTTGTTGAACTCACCTGACACCTACAGCAACACGGACCGGTCCAGAGTCCAGTGCGGTTCTCCTCAGGGGAGGGACCCTCACACTGACATGCAAAGCTCCAGCAGCACGAGAGTGTGGAAAAGTTCAAGCCTGAGTAATATACGAACGCGACGCACACTGCGCCGAGCTCGGGCGTCTTGAGAACACAGTCGCGTCTGTTGCGGCGACTCGAAAGGCCTGTAGAAATTCCCCCGAGGCTCCGAAAGAAGATACGACTCGCGGACTCCATGGTAACCTGAACGCAAAGCTGCACTGCAGGGTTTGCACATCAACAGACACACACCCACCCACACACACACACACAGGCACGCATCAAGAAACCATTTAACCCGGGTCAAGGCCATCTGGACGTTAAAGCTATGCTACCAGAGACATCTCCTTTACGGAGACGTGCATGTCTGCACAACTGCCCGTGCAAATGTTAATCCTGTGCTGTAAGATATAAACACCTTTAAAGGGACCGTTCACCCCAGAGCTGAGGCGGGCGGTAGTGCTGGTACGACTAGATATTTGTATCTCTGATGTTTGTAATGTAGGTAAGAGTAAAAATATATAGCTCAGGCTTTTAAGCACAGGTGGGAATAATTGTGTGTCTTTGATTTGGGGTCAACTGTCCATTTTAAACTAAGCTTCTCAGTGGGTGAAGGGAGATCCAGCCGAGTCATATTTTACCTTGGTTCACGTACACTCGTGGCCCCCCCCCCCGCCGGCTGGCAGGGGGATGATCTCGCGTGAGAGCGACGGGCCGCTCTCACGCGCTCGCTGCCACATGCTCCCTCCGCAGAAATGTGACTTTGTTTGTGTTTGGCTCTCTCCGGTTCCCTAGACAGCAGCAAGTGCAAGAGAGTTTCGACGGGTGAGTTGATGCGGGCTCCCAGGAATGTGGCACGTTTGCATTCGCTCGCCAACACCCCAACCCCCCCTCCCCTGCTTTTGTGGTGCTGCTCTCACCCACCGGCCTGCTAAATGCTGACATACAACACAGTGCATTGTTTGGCACGGGTCCAAGTTCAGGGCCGCGTGTGTGTGTGTGTGTGGGGGGGGGGGGGGGGGGGGGTGAGGGGGTGTGTGTGCTGCTGCTCCACAAAGCTCCATTGACAGAGCAACAAAGTGAACAGACGCACACAGTACCGACACGCCGGTGTCATCCAACTAAACCCTAGCGCGTCCCAGTGAGGCCGATCACTGAGCGACGGGCTGTCCGCCCTGACAGAGGGGGAGACACACAAACGTGTCAACGGGGGAACAGGTGAGGACCCGGAGGCCGGGCGGGAGTTCTCTTTGCTTGACGGGGGAGCGCCGTGATACGTGTGACTAACCCACAGGCGTGGTGGTTGACCCGTGTGCTGTGTGTCAGACTAACACCCGGTGACAGGTTAAAGCTCTAATCCGACTTATTTCCAGCGCCAACATCCAAACATATGAGCGCAAAGTATCAATTGGAAATAATTTGGACTATTAAGAATATGGTGGTTGTTTTAACTATTTATTTGATACGATTTTAATGCATGCAATAACTTGCTTCCTGATGGATATGCAAACTAAACATCCCATCCAGCTGTCACTTCAGTTGCAGATTTTTTGAAAAACCCTCTTCACTCTTCCTCTCCACAGGAGTAAATCCACGAGCGACATCCAGGTGGAGTCCAGCATCGCCCGGCAGGCCCGCCACGAGGAGCTGCAGAAGTACCGCGAGCAGATAAAGGAAACTGAGGATAAGTGGCAGGATGTGAGTAACTAATACGTCTGCTGAGCACTGGCGCTCCAGGTGCCTCCATTCTTCTTTTCCCAATCGGGGCGACCAGCAAAAAGCTACGGCTCCCCACACAGAAGTGTGAGGGCGCAGCGCTGCCCTGTGGCTATAGACTGTCCTGGTTTCCAAATCCCTGTTTGTGGCAGGATACACAACTTCCTGTATATACTAACGATACACTTCATGTAAGACTGGTTTTATGGACGCGTATTGTTGAGAGATGATGTGGGACAGAGACGCTGGAATGAAAACAACTACATGACTCCGTGGTAAGTTGACTTTAAGGTGGGGGTTATTCCTGGAAAAACCCTTTTACAAAGTACAGCGGCCGCTCCGATCTTTAATGTTAAAAGCGCCATTTCAAGGTGTATAATACGTAATGTTTGTGTGACGTGCTGTCAGCCAGCAGTGTGATTGGTGTCATTCGCAGTATAATGGAGTCTAAAAGCAGCATTTAGGTCACACAGTCCCCAATACACAGGAGAGGTGAGCTGGGAGGAGCCGAAGGCCCACAAATAGAACACCACACATCAAGCCCATTCTGGATGCTTCCCAGCTGTACAACCTCTCCGTGTAACTGTTGCAAAAATGGTGTATGAGGTTAGATGGGCTTCCTTTTTCCTGTACAGGACCTGAGCAAGTGGAAGAACCGGCGCAGGAGTGTCAACTCTGATATAGTGAAGAAGAAAGAGGAGAGGGAGAAGATAGAGGAGAGCACGACCGGCAGCAGAAGGTCCAAGACCTTCAAGGAGATGCAAGAAGAGAGGTAAGGAAAAACACACGTCTCGATCAACTGCGCAGAGGTACTGATAGATTGACCACTATAAGCAACACACGCTGAATTAATTCCTCTTCTACGCCTTCTTTTAACCCTCAGAGGGGGATGCTTTGCTAAGGTAATAGGAGAGAAGGTATCTGATGCAGCTGTCTGAGGCTTGTTTGTCTGTATTCTCGCCATCAGTCTCAAAGTGTAATGGAATCACGGCCAACAACCCCCTGCTTTTCAACCCTTTTATTTTCCTCCCTGACACTCACCCCCCATTCGTCTGTCTAAATTGCATCCTCTTCCACCCTCGTCTTTAATTTCACCCATTACTCTCCACCCCCCCCCCCTCCCTCATTCCACCCCCGTTCTGCTCCTCTGTCCTCAGGGAAAATAAAAGAAACAACAGCGTTGGCGGTCGCATTGGATCTCTGTCTTACCTGGACGACGAGGACGTATTTGACACGCCGGTGGCTTCCCCTCGTCCCCGGACCCTCCCCGCCAGGAGCTACACCATTGACACTCCCTACTATTCTTCCGAGTCCCCCGAGCCTCCTCTGAGAGAGGACCAACCCCCAGCTGCTGGCAGGGCCGCTCCCCCTCCCGCCGCAGTCGAGGCTCTGGACAGTCCTGCCGGCAGCGCCGCCACTACCGCCACCGCCCCCATCGCCCCCAGCAGCCCCGGCCTCCCCCGCAGGTCCCGGCCTCCGGCGGCACCGGCGAGTTCTCATCGCCCAGTCTCAGAGCGCAGCGGCCCGGTCGAGGCGGCGGCGGCGGTGGCCGCCGTCTCGTCTTCAAGCGCCCTGAAAAGGTCGCCCGAGCCGAGGCTCCCGCTGTCGGGCCCACAGACGGAGGCGGTGGCCCCCTCCTCTGCTCCCCTGTACCAGCAACCAGCACAGCCCAGCTCAATGGACGCCAAGCCTCCCGGGGTGTCTCGGGTTCCCGCCTCCCTCCCCAGGAGCTACCAGAGAGCAGATAGCGCTCGTCTGACCTCGGTTGTCGCGCCGCGGCCCTTCGGGACCCAGTCGTCACGCCTCAGCTCTATTCCCCGGGCCTTTACAGTGAGTACTCGATCATTCTGTGTGACAAATCTTTTTTCTTGTTGGTTCAGGTACAATGTCATTTTCACTCTCAATTAAAGAGTACAGCACATTCCCAGGTTGCCCCCCATGTATTCTTTTATAATCCGTATTTTATGCGTCTGTGTTGTTCAAGATCCTTTTGCATTATGTTATTCTCAGGGAGGTAAAGTGTGGATTCCCCCCGTTACAGGTGGATGACCCGCAAAAGCGCGTCAACGGCGACGCGGCTTCCAAGAAGACATCGGTGCCGAGCCGCTATCACCAGTACATGACCTCGGAGGATCAGTCTCAGTCCAGCTCGGCCCACAGCACCGAGGGAGAGGAAGAGGAGGTGGAGGACGAGGACAAGACGGAGAGCGTCCCCTCCACTCAGAGCGTCTCCCCCGTGCCGGCCGAAGCCCCGGACGGTCCTTCTCCAGCCAAAGAGAGCAGCCAGGTACTCTGTTGTGATTGTGCGGCGACATTTTATTTAAGTTAATGTGTTTTTAGCAGCTTTGTGCGAATAAATGATTAACACACCTGACTTCTCCTCCACTCACCTGTGCTGCTGTGTTTGGCTTTCTAGGAGGACTTCCGCGAGAAGCGGATCAGCCTGAACCAGAAGCCCAACAGCAGCAGAGACTTTGGCTTCCAGGCGGCCTGGGACTCGACGGGAGCTCGCGTCTCGTCCATCCAGCCAGGTAACCGCAGAGATGCACCGGAAAACAAGCGGGTTTTTGTCAGCGTTGATCCCCTTCCTGTATAATGTGCGGCGTGGAGCCTCGCGGCATTCTCAGAGGTTTAAAGAGCAGGTGGTGATATACTGTATGATAGAGCCAGACACTGCTGGATGCTCGTCAGCAGGTTTTCAAGGCCATCGCAGCGGCCTTGCCAGACCTGCAGTATGTGGGGCAGCATCCATCTGGGTCAGATCTGCTGCGTCTGAGCCTCTTTCTACTCAGCTTTTCCCACCTTCGCTCGTTTTGTCATTGGATTCAGTGTCGTTCCTCTAATACGTGTAACAGCCTGCATCAATAGTCTGGCTTTGCCGTACCAGTTATGACCTGCATGTACTTGTCGCTATGCATCGTTTAATTTCATCGTCTGTTCTGTATTTTTAGGGGCAACGCACATGAATCACCATTTGTGTAAATGTTAGCCAGCCAGATATTTATATTTATAGATCTTCTAGTTCTTTGCTTTTTTATGCTTTTATTTTATGCTTTAAAATATACTTATTCAGAAGGTTGAAAACACCAAACATAACAAAAAATAAAGCATGCATAGGGAGTATAAGGTACAATGACCTTATCTGAGGTTCTGCAGATGCAGCCGTGCAGTAATTCAGCAAAACTGTTATTAACCATCTCATGATCTTAACAGGACATTAACAGGGTTTAGACAGAAATTTAAACATATTATTTGTCTTGCTTCACTGGGCGGTGAAAGACAATTTAAAGTACATTTTGAGAACTAGCTCGGGCTTTGAGTATCTTCCAGCAGCGTTTCTTAATATTGACGTACATTTGCCTTTTTAACATTGAACATTTTTTATTTAAAATGATCAAGTAAAACTTGCTGATTTCCTTTGAGTTCCATTTCAGTGAAATGACTAAAACAGCCTAACGATCGCTCCTCTGAGTGACCATGTCCCTTCGTCGGTATAACGTGTGCTCCGTCCCGTGAACGCTCCTTTGTCTCGTGCAGGAAGCCCGGCAGAAATGTGCCAGCTTCAGGTCGGGGACGAGGTGCTGACGGTGAACGGGCACCAGGTGGCACAAATGAGCTACATGGACTGGAAGTCCTGCATGGAGGAGGCCCTGCAGGAGGGCAGTCTGATTATGGATATACGCCATTACGGCAGGAACAGTGAGTCGTGTGTGTGCATGTGTACGTGCGCTGGGCGCGCGTGTGTGTGTGTGTGTGTGTGTGCGCGCGCGTGTGTGTGTGGAGATTGAATTTAACCACATTACGGGTTGCATTCCTGGACTGACACCGCTGCTTACGCCGCTTGCGTTGCTAAACCGTTTTGACACTTTAAATTGATCCGTAAACTATTGTGAAACCATCCATGAATGATATGCTGACAGCTGAGCAGAGAATAACCTGCATTGTTTGATTGTTTCATCACCTGACCAGGGAGGGTTGTTGCATTACGTTGGCCTTAGTGTGCCTTTTTTCTCCGGTTTTCCCTTTTTATCACTTCTGGTTGCTTCTTCTTCTTCTGCCTTTTCCGTCTCATCTGCTCTTCGTCCTCTCTGTAACCATGCAGTGTTTTCCTTGTGTGGCCCTGACCCATCTCAGGGGCCCCTGAGTGTGAGGGTGGAACAAGCTTACTTGTTCCAACTACGTCAGTGTCCTTGTCCCAAAGAATAATGATAAACGCCCCGAGTAGCTCACTCAAACTGAAAGCCAGAATTTGGTGAAGAGTGCCTGTTTGTGAAAGCTTTGATAGGCTGCATGGCTGGGGAAGGTTTCTCTGTCACACCCTGCTGCTCTCTGTAATAACACCTTAACAGCACCCTTGTTACCTGCTTCATAACGTCCTTCGTGTAAATAAACAGTTCTGTGTCAAATGTTGGGTTTCACAAACGGCAATAACTGCTAGTGGGCACAAATGTAAAGGCACAGAAGACGTGGAGTTTTGTGCACAACACACATGCTATCCCATCCTTTTGTTTTTGCCATTGCACTGGCTGCATGCAGACTGGGACAGAGACCAACCTCCCATGCCATTTAAAAGCCATAAGACCATCAATCTGACCCGTATGGATCATCCGATGCTTCTAGGTTCCCCCGAGCCCAACCCCCCCATCGCCAGCCTGGATTTCACCTCACGCGCCTCCGTGGAGAAGCTGCCTCCCACAGAGGCCCCCGCCCAGCCAGCCCCCGTAAGTGACCCGACTCCCACAGGTTTTCATCAAGTTGCATTTCTGTATTGTGGCCGGTTTAATGAGCGGTGCCCCCCCACCATACCCCTTTCACCCTCTCCCCCCCCCCCCTGCAGGACGTAGCTTCAAACGGCGTAAATGGAGGTTTGCGTGAGCAGGCGGTGACCATGAGGAGCAAAGGTGAAGAGCACGACACACAATCAGAAGGTTATGGAATTGATCCTGGCCGCTACCTCTGTGCTGAATACACAAATGCACCAGTGTTGACTTTACTTGTCTTTGTAACAAGTGGACTTGCACTGTGACATTATCCAAAACCAATAATCGTAATTCATGTATTGAATCCTCTGCTGTGCCCTTAATGTGCCCTGTTTCCCATCTCTCATGTAGACTCAGAACCCTTATCTTTGAAAAACTTAAAACGGAGGTCAGAGTTTTTTGAAAAAGGTAAAGAAAACAAATGCGGTGCGGTTTCTTATGATGACACAATTAATAACGATAACCGTGACTTCTCTGTGATTGGGTGGCCCGGTTTTCTGCGCTCTCGTCTCTCAGCTTGCCACGGTTTGTTGCATGTTTCAGGCCCTCATGCCTCATTGATAAGTAACCCATTATTGATTGATTCTGGTTTTGTTCTGTGGCCCCTCCCCTCCTTCAGGTGTCTCGGGGTCCCATGTCAGTGCGCTGGTCTACCTCTGTGGTGAACAGGGTGTGCAGTGACCTCCTCACCTTTGCTTGGTTACAACCTGGGACTCTGACCTGCTTTTCAAGCCCACGGAGTCTGGTGCTATTTTGGTGTCAAATTGTTGTCTGATCAAAAGGCAAAGGTTATTAAAATTGTGGAAGACCACAAAGAAAAGGAATATATAAAAGAGTACAAAAGCAGTACCATCAGCTCCAGGGGCGGGTCGGCGTGTCAGCGTACCCAGCGTGCACAAACATTTGCCGTCGTGCCGTGTTTGTGGTGTTTGTTTGAACGCTGCAGGTTTAACACATGGTTCCACTTTCCCGTGGCTGCTTTGGCCTGCATGCATTTTGCTGTACGTCAGCCCGGCGGACACGTACGTGTCTGCATCCCTCAGTACGCATGCTGCTCACAAGTGTGTGTGTCTTTCCTTCCACTTTGTTTGATCTTGTTTGAAGTTTATTGATTTTCCTATTCAGAAACCTTTTGGGGCCTGACATCCAATTGAAATGTCAAGCTGATGATGAATTGAGGGAATCAATAAGTCCTAAAAATGTAACCGTCGTTGCTCGAGGCGCTTGATGAAAAAACAAGTACTGTTTGTCCCTTTCAACGACAGCTTGGAATTTGACTTCAAAATGCAGTTGAAAAAGTGAATAAGCCTGTCAGCTTTGTGTTGCTACAGTCTATTGCCTGAAGGTTACTTCTCCCCTGTGTGCATGCTACCGCAAAGTACTGACTGGATGCCTTTTCTTTTCTTTCCAAGGAGGATCCGAGTCTGCAATGCCAGATGTGAGTAGTCATACCAGTGCATGTAACAGGAAACAACAGTTATTTCAATGTATGGAACCGTTCTGAGAATCTGACATTTTCAAGTGGCCAGATGTCTTAAGTGTGATCTTAGGCAGCTCTCATTTGTTGAGTCTATTGAAGAAAACTGGCTGAATGACCCAACAACACAAAGTCAGGGAGTAAGTTATCCGAGCTGACGGCCGACGTGATTGTTCTCTGTCTGCAGATTCCCGTCCCTGCGATCACGTCAACCTCCGGCCGCTGGACTTTCGACCCAGAAGAGGAGCGCAAAAGACAAGAGAAATGGCAGAAGGAGCAGGAGCGCCTTCTACAGGTACATAAAGGCACAGTGGAGTAAAAGCAACGTTGTGCATTTACACTAATGCATACTACGTCATAGCAATGGCCTTTGAACTTTGACCTTCTTGCTGGATAGACATGTGCAAATATGCACTCATTTGCCAGTTTATCAGGTACAAGCTCATAAAGCTTAGATTTAGTTGAGAGTCCACCAGAGAGCTGTATGGTACTCAGCCCAACGCAATGAAGTAAACACTCAAGGAAGTAGATAAGAAAAGAAATGCAATTAGCAGTGTGTATTTTCATTTTTTGTGGACAAATTCCCTTGGGTTATTTTTCACATTTTGAAACGAGGCCCAAATTCTAATTTGAACTGAACACATCCAATATTCTGACATTGGGTCAGCACCTCTCAGTGAAACACATTACAATTCACCAGCACTGAAACCTTCAGCCGCCAGAATGACAATGAAGTTGAATCAGTAAATCTGCTTCTACAGAGATGAGCTTCAGGGCGCAGGACTTCCTGCAGGACGGGCGTATTAGACTAAATCAGTCTCAGCTGGGTGTGTCTAGCAAAGCGTTTAGTCCGTTAATACAAATACCAGCCTCACAATCCATTCGATCTAAAACATTGTAATCTTACAACGGGACGAGGTTCAGAGCGCGGAAGTCCTCACAATCAAAGCAGACGGCCCCCAATGGGCTCAAGACAGCTGACAGCGGGGCATCTCCTTTGAGTAAAGGCAGTGGAATCCTGTGGAAAGGCTTCTTTGAAAGGTCTATTTGTGGATGGAGATCAAAGATGTCCAAGCAGAGCCGCGTTGTTCCCTGTAGGAAACATGTGAGCGAGTGCATGCATACAATTTCTCTCCCTCCTTTCTTCATCCCAGGAGAAATATAAGCGCGACCAGGAGAAGTTACAGGAGGAGTGGCTGAAGGATCAGGAGGAGGTTGCCAGGAGTCTGGACCAACAACAGGTGACCGAAGGATTTCACTTGAGCTTAATACTTGAAGTGTGCCGACTTGTCGATGCTTCTACGGTATTTTCTTCTGTGTTTGTTGATGACAGCGACATTGATTGTTCAGCAGGTTTTTTCTGTTCTTTCCTCATAAATGAGAAAGCGAAAGCAAAGACGGCGTCTTGTCATGTGGATATTCACACGACACACGCGTCATGTGAGCTTATGTTAAGTCTCTGCGGCTCCTAGTTTTGCAACAAAAACTCCCCATTGATTCCCCGATTTCTAAACCCCCGAGTTCCTCCTGGAGGTCGACAGAGGTCAGACGGACGCCACCGTGAGCTTCCTCTTCTCCTGACCTCCCTTCTCTCCCGCAGCCAGAGAGCTTGGAGGTGAGCGGGCGTGGCGTCGGCCCAACGTCCCCCCTCTCTCCCGTCGGCCAGCCCACCACTCCTACGTGGGAGGAGCAGGAGAGAAAGCGGAAGGAGGAGCAGGAGAGAAAGCGGAAGGAGGAGCAGGAGAGAAAGCGGAAGGAGGAGCAGGAGCGCCAAAGGCAGGCGGAGGAGAGGAGGAAGAGGGATGAGGAGGAGCTCCAGCTGCGGCGGCTGCAGGAGGAGAGGGAGAGGAAGGACAGGGAGGAGGAGGAGAGGAAGAGGAGGGAGGCGGAGGAGGAGGAGCTGAGGTGGCAGAAGAGGAGGGAGGAGGAGAGGAGACGGCATGAAGCTTTGGAGCAGCAGCGCAGGGAGCGTGAGAGAGCCGTGGTGGAGCAGCAGCAGCAGCAGCAGTGGTCAGTACAGCCAGTGCTCCTCCTCCTCTTCCTCGCACACATCTTCATCATTTCTCCAACACTGTAACACAACACGCTTCATGGTCTAACACGGTTCAACTAACACGCCTGCACATGCTTCGTGCTGTACTCCTCGCCCCACCTCTCCCAAAGTCGGTGTCCCTCACAGACCGTCAGTGTGAATCACAGACAGTCAGTGTCCCTCACAGACAGTCGGTGTCTCTCACAGACAGACAGTGTCCCTCACAGACAGACAGTGTGCCTCACAGACAGTCGGTGTGCCTCACAGACAGTCGGTGTCCCTCACAGACAGACAGTGTCCCTCACAGACAGACAGTGTCCCTCACAGACCGTCAGTGTGCCTCACAGACAGTCGGTGTCCCTCACAGACAGACAGTGTCCCTCACAGACAGTCGGTGTGCCTCACAGACAGTCGGTGTCCCTCACAGACAGACAGTGTCCCTCACAGACAGACAGTGTCCCTCACAGACCGTCAGTGTGCCTCACAGACAGTCGGTGTCCCTCACAGACAGACAGTGTCCCTCACAGACAGACAGTGTCCCTCACAGACAGACAGTGTCCCTCACAGACAGTCAGTGTCCCTCACAGACAGTCAGTGTCCCTCACAGACCGTCAGTGTCCCTCACAGACAGTCGGTGTCTCTCACAGACAGACAGTGTCCCTCACAGACAGACAGTGTCCCTCACAGACAGTCGGTGTCCCTCACAGACAGTCGGTGTCCCTCACAGACAGTCGGTGTCTCTCACAGACAGACGGTGTCTCTCACAGACAGTCGGTGTCCCTCACAGACAGTCGGTGTCCCTCACAGACCGTCGGTGTCCCTCACAGACAGACGGTGTCTCTCACAGACAGTCGGTGTCCCTCACAGACAGTCGGTGTCCCTCACAGACAGTGGGTGTCCCTCACAGACAGTCGGTGTCCCTCACAGACAGTCCGTGTCCCTCACAGACAGTCGGTGTCCCTCACAGACAGACAGTGTCCCTCACAGACCGTCAGTGACTATAACCGATATTACAGGACAGCATGTTCGGATGCTGAGTTGAACAGGTTTAATAGATAACACTTTATTTCAATTCCCCAAGAAGGTTTCAAGAAGACTAACAAAGAATAAATAGTCCTTCACCAAGAATGAAGGGAGCTGCATGAACAAATAATAATTCACGGTGTAGTATAGAGCAGTGTTAATTATATATGTGTTTTCACGGGAGGAGTTTGAACAGGTGTATCTTTAACGTCACCTTTATCTGAGTGCTTTATATATGCCAGTGAGGCAACTCACTCTGTTCTTTGCTCCAAAGCTGCCAAACGGTGTCTCACAAGCATATTAAACCTGCCAAACACCGACACCAGTTCATGACTAACAAGAACAATGTGTCATTTACCTGAGAACATATTCAGCATGTACATCATTTGACATCACGTATAATTCTTTTTCTCTTCTGTTTCTCAGTAAGGACCAAAGCTGACACATTATAATGCATGTGTGGCTCGGTGCATGGTTTCCTATTCAGACTAGATCATTGTCTTTATGAAAGTGGGAGGCCTGCGGCCAGTGGCTTATGTCTTCAGCTCAGCCGGGAGCCTCCTCCTCTTTTGCCCGCTGCACCTGACATTTTCTTTTATTTGACAGGACAAAATCTAAATCCTCCCCCCAGCTTGATGCAGAGGAAAACCCTCAGAAAAAAGGTCAGTTTTCTTTTAAATGAAGGTATTCTCCATCATTCTAGTTTAATCTGAATGACAACAAGTGATGGATTGTGAATGCAACCGCCACGTGAGACCAGGAGCGTTCAACATCTGCGCTGCTTCTCTTCATACTGGGTGTTTCACAAACAACGCTACGCATTCACTGTGCCGTTGCACGCTGGCGTGGCCTGCTGTAGGCGCGTCTGTGAGGCCGGGGGGCATGGTTCACCAGCTGCTGGAGGAGCAGGCGAGGAGCGCCGGCCACAAAGAGGCCCGGAGTCAGCGGGCGGCGTCCGAGCTGGAGGTGGAGAGGAGGAACATCCTCAACGCCATGAGATACAGAGAGCCGGAGAGAGGTGGGCTCGGCCCCTCCACCCATGATCAGCATGAACCCAAAACATACAGCTCTTTGATTAACAGCTGACCAATCAAACGGTGCATCAATCAGTCCACCACGGGGAAGAAGCTGCACGCGGCAGAAGAACAATGAACTACTGAATTGCAGAACGATCTCTCTTAAATGACAATGATCTAATCCAACCAGATTCATCACAGCCTCATTCGTCCCTTCCTCGTGATCCATGTTTGACCTCCCGAAAGCCACCTAAAGCAACCCAATGTCCTCCCCTCTAATGTCCTCCCCTCTAATGTCCTCCCCTCTAATGTCCTCCTCTGTAATGTCCTCCTCTCTGCGTGCAGTGGCGGGCAGCGGGCTGGGAGAGAGGAAGGGTCAGCTGTCGGCCTCGCAGGCGGAGCTGGAGCGCCAGCAGATCCTGAACGAGATGAAGAAGAAGACCCCGCTGCTGAGGGACAAAAGCTGGATCCGCCAGTGCGCCCCCACCACCAACGAGTCCAACGTGCCGCCCATGCGCAGGTAACCTCTCTGAGAGCATCTCCTCTGCGTTATGTGATGATGGTGGCTGGCTTTTAACCCGTACTAATATCCTATAAGTTAACATTTAGAAGTCTGGCTGCTCTGACTTTATTGAGGCAAATTGGATCGGAGCAAATATTCTAAAACACACAGACTCAGTTAGGAGCCAGACTTTTTAAATGGGCTAACGTGGGCGCGGCGCCGCTGTGGCTTTTGCAGAGGTGAGTCCCTCGACAACTTGGACGCCTCCTACAACTCGTGGCGCTCGTCCTGGACGCCCAGAAGCAACTCTCACGGCCAAAGCCACGCTCGGCCTAACTCGGCGCTCTCCGGCAGCACTTCCCTTTACGGCTGGGGGGCGTCGGGGGCCCAGCGGCCCGGCTCCTCCACCCTGACGTCCGCCTCCTCCATGGGCTCCCTGCGCGCCGGGGCGGGAACCCCCACTGCCCCATGGTCCCGGCAGTCAGCGTCCCCCTCCCCAGAGCCGGAGGCAGGCCCCCACCAGCAACACAACAGGTACTGGGATCACAGCGCTGCTTCCGCTTAACACTCCCAGCGACTAACCTCTGACTGGTGTACTGGTTGGGTGTCCGGGTGGGGTTGATGGACCAAGGTGGGGGCGGCGGGCAACCGGACGTCTGATTTCACTCTTCTGGGCTCATTGATGGTCACCCTATTTTTCCACAGCTGACAAGTTAAACTAGACTCTTCTGTTCGGCCCATTTTATTACCTGTATTTTTTATCTATTTCACAGATGCGCTGTTTGATTCCACATGTGCAATGCTGATGTGTTTCTGTGCATCTTTGTCCACGTGTTGAAGCAACACCCCCAAATATTATGCCAAGTTGTGCCAAATGTAATCATTGTTTACTTAGATGACTAAACAATTACATTCATTGAACAGTTTAACAGCTGTATACCAGTGTGAGCCTGTGGCGTGTGTGTCTGTGTGCGTGCTCGGCTCTTACAACCCCAGCTGTGCGTTCTGTGATCCAGGTCAGTGAGTGGCAGGAAAATCTGTACGTTCTGTGACACCCCGCTGGGAAAGGGAGCGGCCATGATCATCGAGTCCCTCGGGCTCTGTTATCATTTGGGCTGCTTTAAGGTGAGCGCTGGGCGTCGGCCCCTTACTCCCCCGCCGGGGGGCACGCCGCCTACACCCCTCGTGCCTGACTCCTCCAAACTCCTCTTATCTTTCACGTCTGACCTGGTGGACGTCCAGGTCCTGATCTCTTTCACAGCTTGAGCCAAGTAGTGTTTTTCTGACTAATCAACCCCTCACTCGCTTTGTCCGTTATCGTTCTCTCTTTTTTAGCGATGCTTAATTGTCGATCCTTCCCTGGAACTCGGGTCTTCACTCGAGCTTGGCCTCCTGCATCTGAGCAGCGATCAGTCCTGCCAATCTTTGGCTGTCATTGGTCCTTTTTCCTCCATCAGTCTCTCCGTTTCATACAATCGAGGGTCCTGAGCTGCGGGACGCGGACGCCATCCTCTCCAGCGTTGAGTAGCTGTCTAACTCTTCCCTTTCATAAACTCCCCCCAGTGCATCGACTGCAAGTGTGACCTCGGAGGGTCGGCAGCCGGCGCCGAGGTCAGAATACGAAACAAGCAGCTCTACTGTAACACCTGCTACATGCAATTCAAAGGTGAGCGAGCGGCCGGCGTGACGGGCATGGCGCCGTGGGGGTGGGGGAGGGTTCTGCTCGCTAACACTGCGCTTTGTTTCTCCCCCCCCCCCAGCTGGCCAGCCAACCACTATGTGACGTGACTGTACTCCAGCAGATAGACGAGGAGACTACCTGTGACAACAACCCCTGAGCGCTCCGCGTGCACCGAAGCCACGGCGGGTCGCCGGGCTCACCGCGTTCACACACACTTTCCATTTATGGCTGCAGGAATCTAGCTGATGAAAATGATATTGCGTTTTATTTTTTATTTTCCGTGTGCGATTGAGAGGGTTAGCTTGCAAAGACGTTATCTGCTTTAACATGTTTATATCTGAATAAGTATTAACGTTGTACAAAATGTAAGGGTTCTGCATGCATCCGCAGGTTTTTAACTCTTTTAGCCACAAAAATTAGTCAAATGGTGAAATTGTTGATACGATTATCGAAGCAGATCTTTGTAATGACGTCCGAGGTGACCAATTTTAAAGATCTGAAGAGATATTTTGCTCCTGCTTCTTCTTTTCCGTCGAGTCTTGTGGTAATAACAATGTATTCTCATCGCGTCTATGTGCCTTTTCATTGGTGGGATTAGCAATTAAGATTATTAGGAGCCTTTCAGCATATCTAAAGGTGTCTGCTTGGATAGCACTTGTCTGGTGTTTTCACTGATGGATGGAGGAATTGTACACACAGGGTTCCGTGTGAACAATATATCGCACTAAATGGCATTGAGGCAAACAGTAACATTTGTAAATAAAATGACTAAACTCTCATCTCGTGTGATTTTTGTTGACCCCCCCGGAAGTGAAATTGCATAATTGCTTGTAACTATATCTCAGTGAACGATGCATTTGCATGCAAGCTTTTCCGTACCTCTGATTGGAAACCATTAAACTCGTCTCTCCGCCCGTCCCTCTCACTCTCCGGCTCACCTCGGTGCCACAGTCAATAAATGGCATTTCAATGAGTCGTATTGTTGCTTCAGAGGACCTGCCTGCTCTGTGCTCTCTGACGCCAGTTTGTCATGCATATTTCATTCGGTGCACATGCATTATATTCAATTACACTTTGATGTGCTATTTTTTGGGCTGTGTCGTGATATATCTGCATAAGCGCATAGAATATTCATACCAGCAGGGACGCTCTTGATTGTTCAGTTCACTGCTTCCCTAAATGCATTTCAGCAGGAAGGTACAAAACTGTCCTCCTTTCCCAACGGATAAGCTCACTTGAAGCGATATGCTGTGGGGAAATAAGTTGGGCCGATTATAAACTGTCTCTAGTCTTCAGGAGACAGACAGGCCCTGGAGGCAGACACCTCAAATTTTTTGATTCCTTCTTTTTAAGGCCCATCCCTTAAAAAGAAGGAATCAAAAAAATTGAGGTGTCTGCCTCCAGGGCCTGTCAAGCCAAGATGTTTCTTGGCTTCTCTCTTTGGTGAGAGATATTTTGATCCTAATGCCTAGAAAAGAGTCAGGGCCTGAATATCAAATGGGTGAGAAATATAAAACCATTCAGGATGCGTTTTCCTCCAAAACCCTTCGTGGAAGGCGTTCGCGTGGCGGGTCCAGGGAAGAAGAATAGGACCTGTGAAGTGATGCAGGAAGGAGAAACGCGCTTAGTTCATCTATTCCTAACACGAACAGCTCCTTATTTTCTTTGATTGCCTGCTGCTGGAAGTTCACACGTTTTGCTGTAGATTCCCGGTGCAGCTCTTTTGATTGATTCTTCACCTCTCAATCAACACACAAGAGTGAGTCCAGTGAACGGGCTCTATTTCCACACCGGAGGCTTCGAGCTGAGGTTCCACCGAAAGGGGGCGCTGCGATACAAGGCTTTTAAGATGGAAACGATGCTTCTGCTGCAATTGGATGTTAATTGCTGCTATTTATACAAAGGTAGCTTGTAATTAAAATTCCTTATGGAATCAACCGCAGTTCTAAATGACTTTCTGGTTTAGTTTGTAAATGACACTGAGTTTTGTCCCTGAGCAGCTCTGCTGTCACACTGGCACAACTTGTATTTGCTTGATTTTCCAGTAGATATTTATAGATATATACGGCATGTTTCCACTCAGTTTTGACCCAAAAGACGTTTTTGCTTGAAGCAGTGCTATAATTAGTGTGTTGCCATGGCTTACAGGCACCATGCATACCTGTAGGAAAGGATCCAAAGGGATCACATCAAATGGAGTCTGACTGTTTCCATTCACAGGAAGACAGTGTTTGATTGACAGAGGAGGACCTTTAACGGGAGGAGGATTTAGAAACGCGACCGTATTTGTGATGCATCCACGTAAATGCTGATCTCTCAAGTCTTTAAATGATTTAATTTCACACATATATGCAAATAATGGAAATGATCATTTAGGTGTTGATGCTGAATATGGTACAGTGCATTCTATTAAATGTGAAACTCCTTGGATACATTTTAGTGAGAAGCGCTACTAAGACGTGATTTTTGCTCAGCAACATGTTGTACAAATCCCGATTCAGGCATTCATTTTAAATGTCTTGTAGGCAATCCAACCTAAAAGGTTTTCCATTCGCTCAGGTCCTGTTGATGAATGCGCTGCTTTGTATTTCAGCGGATGCACTGTGATTATCAGGGGCATCTGTTTCATTTGTGCTGCCTGCAGTCAGTATGTTAATTAGAACAGTTAACAGTAGGTCGCTTACCGGTTACCTTTACAGCTGGAGCAGGTGGCTATCGATTGTTCATTATCAACAGATAATCCTCTCATCTGCAGATAGGAAACCTTTCTTTTTTTAACATGTACAAAGATATTGATCTGTGACCTTTTGTTCAATGAGGAAATGATGAGCCCAGATCCCTATTGGTCCTCATTATGAATGCTCACTCTAATCCTTGACTCGCTGGAGAGAGGAGTTGAAAGGATTCAACTTTAGGGGGTATGTTATTTTCTAATTTAAATAAGATAGATCCCATCGCTGAGGAATAATGCTGTCCACCATTCCTCTTCACAAAGGATGCTGTTTTGACAGGGAAGGACATTTTCCTCCTTCCTGTGTCCTGCAGGGACAGTCCGATGACCAGGAGAATAATTCCTCCACATGCAGAGAAAAAAGGAACTAAGGAGCTATGTTCAATCAGAAATCTCTCGTGACCTTAAGCAGCACTCTGATTTATTTTCATTCCTGTGCTTCGTGTCTGAGTAAAGAGAAAGTAACAGCGGAAACGAGATGGTGATGGAGTTTCTCTTCCAGTCAGAGGTGTGTGGAAAGTGTTCCACGGCTCAGATATGATAAGAATGCCTGGTCACAGCTGGGGCGCCCTGATATGCTTGAGACCGCATTATACCCGGGGTGACATGGGACCACATTTTCTGTCCTCATATTAATTCACCCTGCTTCAGTATGCCTTGGGCATGAGCTGGAATACTGATTCTCGGCTAAGCATTCTCCGCTCTTTATCTGGTGCTGTGTTTAGAACAGGCAGGCAGATAAACGGAGCACAGCGGTTATTCGCTGAGACCGAATGCTATCAATTTTATCCACGTGCCGGATCTCATACACTCCATTCATTTATTAAAGCCGCACCTCTGCAGCATCTGTCCCAACGTTATCCAGGCTGGAGGACCGACGTGGAGTGCATGCCGTGTCTGTGCACGCTTGTCACTTGCAGTCCAACTCCGTCACACTGGGCAAAGTGGGCGTGCAGCAGGCCCACTGCTGACTCAACAAGTGTACGAGTCCACAGGCGGGAACTTCAATGCCTGTCTGTCACTTTGTAATGGGGAGGTCATACCTCATCTCTCTGTCCTCACGCGTTACTGAAGTTAATTGGAATTCTATCAGAGGGGAACTTAAAAGAGGCAACGACACACACACACACACTAATCCGTCCTTCATTTCATGTCGGGAGAGTTTGACATTTGATGCGCGCTGCAGAGACGGATGGGCTGTGATGGAAGTTCTGTTTGTATTCTGCTAGCCGCAAACATCCCGGCCGCCTCGGCATCCTCGCAATCACCCAATCAATTCTTACATGAATGTTGTTTTACTGTTGCAGATTCCTTTTGCAAAAGGGTTCAGGGTGGACTGGATATAACAGACGGGCTCCCTCGCACACGACAACAACGCTGCCCCTTTATTTCCATGTCCTCGACACAGATCCTCAGCAGGGGAACTTGATACGGTTCTACCTCCTGTTTGAACTTGTAAATGCCACGGAGCAACAACCACGACAACGGTCGATCATGTGTTCACACACCTACACGGACCCCAGCAGAGGTCTGATCAGCCAGCACACGTGTAAAGCTTGCTTATAACAAACACCCTGTGTTCTTGTTACAGCAAAGTTACAGCAAACCTTCAAAGAGACCGGAGCTGAGGTGAATTAAATTCTCTCAATTTGAAGAAAGTCTTTCAATTGATCAGATATTGAGTTTTATCTTGAATCTGAATGTGCAGTTCCAGTTCCTGTGAAAGCTTTGTGGCTCTTACGGAAGTTCAACATGCTCACTGCCACACAAACCTCTCTGTTTTGTATTTGCCTCAATGAAAATATATTAAATGGAGGTGGGTTCCCAATCCACCGAAAAAACAAAAGTCTCGCTTGTGCGTCTGATGTATTTTTTTCAGCGGCTCAAGACCCGTTTTTAGGATTATCCTACAGCTACACGAGATAATGCAGAACAACAGATGACATGAAGCACAGTGGAGGGCTTTCTTTTTTGTGTTTGGGATTTACCGCCTGAGCTGGAAAGAGATCAGATTGTGTTTCTCCCAAACCAGAGCGGCGCGGTTCTCTCCGCAGGATCAACTGGTTCCACGGTGGAGTAAGAGTTTTGGGAGCTTCATATGAGACGTCTCTTTCGTGACGCGCCAAGACCAAACTCATGACGCATGAGTTTGAGGCCTATTCCTGTCCGAGCTGCAGATGTCACTTACCCAAAGCCTGGCTTTCTGTGCCTGATGGTGTCCCTGCCTCCCGACAACGGGAACAGACTTGTCTCCCCCCGACACAAGCGTGCAAAACATGGAACATCAAGCACTGCGGTCACACTGTGTGTCATCGTGTGCTCTCTGAAGATGTCTGACGCCCTCCTGAGGAAAGAGGTCATCAGGATTGACTGTTAGTTTTTGTTGTTTCACAGTTTTGGTGCATCAGGGACTCTGAATCTTGACTTGAATAATTGCTGTAAAAACACTAAATGTCAATGGTGAAAGTGTCTAAGTGTAGGTGTAATGTGTGGACAATGACCTGGGCTGTCGGCATGACTCATCGTGGAGTGAATAGACTCCCAAAAAAGAGGCAGTCAAAATGAGACTTGGCAGCAAGTGGGCAATTTTGTTTCTGAACGGCACCACTAGAACGTGGAGCTGAAGTCCAGTCTTTTGTCTGTGGTCCATTCAGCATGATTATCTCCCTTGCAGAGCTTTAATTACAGTATTGTGAATAGCTTTTCCAGAACCCATCATTTCCTGCACTGTAAGCTTCTTGTTTTGTTCGCACTACAACAGAGGAGCTGAGCTATTGTCAATATATTGATAATAACCATTTTTCAGGAGCGCAACCCGGCAGATGCTTTTGTCCCCGCGTGCACAAAGAGTGAGCGCGGCCACCGATGAAAGCTTAGGGGAGGCAATAGTCCTGATAGATGAAAGAATTGACATTGTGAAGGGGAGACTGTACGAGCTGTAGACGTAAACAACGGAAACAACTTCCCCCTGGTTCTTCACACTCAAACTTTCGGTAAATTCGTTTGGATTCGGAGGCCGCGGTGGAGTTAGAACTTTCTGAGGCTTGTGCCCTGAAGTCCCGGGAGTACGTTGATACGCCAGCTGCCGACTTCTTCATACTTGACTGCAGGTCCACAGGGCTGGGGGGGGGAGGGCTGGAACAGGGCGGCCCTCGGGGGTTTGATTCAGAGCCCCAGCTTCTAAATCAGCGTTCAGTATTGGATGGATGCTCACCATATAAACTCCCTGTTTCCTGTTTGTTTCAAACAAGAATGGAAAAACTTTCCATTGAACCAAATACGACAAAGCTAAATAAAAGGTACTCTACCTTTGCTTCTGTGCACAGAGCGTGTTTACACGTTGATCAACGTACAAACCTCTCTGTTGATAGACTCAACCACGAATTCCACCGTCGGGGGACAGATTGATGTACTCAGAACCCCAGACCCCCCCATTAACGTACCTCTGTTCATCGTCGAACCCTGTGTGTGTTCCTAGGAGCGACTCAGAGAACGCGCGTTGGAGTGTGCGGCTTGTTAACTTGCTAATGGCTGCGTGTTTGCTTTGGTTTATCATAAAAAACATCCCTAACGCCGATTCCTCTTTCAACTCAATTTCATGCTCTCCTGAGCTGATCCTTCATGTCCTGAGGAGGGGAAGATGTGAGCGGATCATCATGTGTTACGCACAAGTGCCTGTGCTGTGTCAGTGGAGGAAAAAACGATGGAAACGTCACTGTCGGGTTTTAGGGGTTCTGCTGCTGTGCAGCAGATTTCACTCCTTCCACGCGCTTGGTTAACAGCATGAACTGAATGTAGCGAGGCAGCAGAGTTGTGCGCTGTGCTAAAAAGCTCCTGCCCACTTATACCAATCAGAATTTGAGGGGAGGTTGATATAAGATTAGTTTCAGCAACATTTTACGTATTTGATGTTTATTTAGTCCTGTGTTGGAAGCTTTCGTTACACTATTGGGTGAATTGACCAGCTGATCTTTCCTTAAAGGTTTGGATAGCATAGTTAGCATAGCATAGTACTTAATTGTGTCCCTCCACCTGCTTGTATTTGTATAAATGACAATTTATTTTATTTTTTTACCTTATAAGTATATTTGATGATTGATTGATCTACTGGGTTGTGCCATTGTTACAAAGATCCATGGCACAGGACAGTATTGTGGCTGGATTGATCATATCGGGCACTATGTGCATCTCTGGGGCGACACAACTCATCTCCACTAGGTTGTTGCATAGATTGCACTGATTCAATGTTCTACTCTCAGAAGCCTCTTTGATTCTCCCCCCCCCCCCCCCCCCCCACATCCACCCACCCAAATTATTTTGGAGAATGATCCCTTTTTGAAATTGCGCAACGCCACTAAGCCGGCTTTTTTAAAGATTTACAAACAGCCCCATTTCCTTGTAATTACGAGCCACTTGAGGACATTAAACTGAGCATCTCTGAGTTTCTACTTCCAAGGACTTCTGGCCATGAGACTAGAGGAACCCGACAAACGCACCAGATTAGAATCCCGCCGCAAGATCTAAAGGTTGCTGCTTTTAAGGGCCTTTCAGTCGGAAGGCAACAACAGCAGTGCTGTTCTCTGGAGCCCTTCATTACCAATAGCTTATCTTAGCTTTTTGCAGCGTTGTGCAGCACAAACCACTTCCTGTCTGAAAGGCGCTTGCCTACAGATACAGATGTTTGTCTCTGTAGACAACACAACAATCTGATGAATGTTTGGGTTTCTTCTCATAATCATCGCCATGTTCTCTTACGCAAGAGTCACCGTTTTGTTTTATGCAAAGAGATTTTTATCTTACCTGTTGGTTCATTCATATAGAACATTAACAGCGCTCTCATCTCAGTGTAGAACATCAGATTGGAATCATGAAACCAACCATTAAACTCTCTGCAAGTAATTATGTTTCCCCAAAATACAAACTATTCCTTTAAGACACTGATAGTTGTGGAAATTCATCACTTTGTCGTCACTCGTCACTTTGTCACTTGTCTGTTACTTGTTCGTTAGTGCACTTTATGCTTAATATTTTTCTTTTTAACTTTTTTAATATTTAAAATTTTTAACTTTATTCCCTTGTTTTATACTAACCCATAGCCTTATTCTACTAACCCATTGCATTAGCATTTCATTCCACTTTATTTTATTACTTGTGCACTGTTGTCTTGTCTGTCTACTGTCGCGCACTAACCGCCAAGACAAATTCCTTGTATGTTTGGCATATTTTGGTAATAAATGTTTCCTGATTCCTGATTCCTGATTCCGGAAAACTGTAAGGCGACTGTGGGTGAGTGGGGAGCACGGTTGCCCTCCAATCAGAGGGTTGTTGGTTCGATCCCAGTCCTGGCTAACCCGCATGTCCATGTGTCCTTGGGCAAGACACTTAACCCAACATTGCTCCTGTAGCTGCGACTACAGTGTGTGGATGGTAGTGATTGATGGCAGGTGTCACTGTGTGTGGTTCTCCTGTCATCAGTGGGTGAATGATATCATGTAGTGTTAAAGCACTTTGAGTTCTCAGAAGACTAGAAAAGCGCTTTACAAGTACAGACCATTTTCCACATGCCTGACATTTTAGTTCAGTTTCCAGTAAAGGCCAAGTAAGAAGCCTTTTTTCTTAATTAAGTAGCAGAGGAAACATTACAGGTGGATGATAAAATGCACGTGTGCATTGTTGTGTTTGCACGTTGTTTCATCTGACATCTTTTGGAGCGCATTAATCTCTGCGCCCTTTGGTAATCTCTCTCAGCCAGCTGGGCTTCCTGACTGAGGCGTGGCAGCTGTTGACCTCTACCATGGTGGCAGATTGAGATTTCTCTCCGTTTGATATTCTCAACAATAGGCCATGCTGAAGCTGCTGCTGTATTTCCTCCGAAACACCACCCGCTGTCTCTCCAGCAAACCCCCTCTCCACTCCCATCGGTGATCAATAGCACTCGTATTCTCCCACAGCTGGCCTCGTCCGCACCGCAGAATGTCTTGCATGGCGTCGATGGCCGCCCGGGCGGGGGGGGGGATTAGCTGGCTAAGTGAGCAGGATGAGCAGAAGATCATCTCTGGGTGAAGCTGGTTGCTTACCTCTGTCCTGTAAGTGGCTTTGGGGGGGGGGGGGGGGGGGGGGGGAGACTTAATAGCTCTAACAGGGGAATGCTTTCTTCTTTAAAAACAGGCAAGTCCAACAACACCTGGATTGGTCCAAACAGGATATGTAAATCACTTGAACTGTGCTTAAAGCTGTGATGATATAGTCTAATTTGCTTTGGCATTGCGTAATCTATTATTACATAATTGTTGTTGTTCTCCAGAAGCCTCGCAGAAGAGGGAGCACAGCTGCCAAGTACCAGCCAGCGCTTATTATACTTTTGATTTAAATCCGATGAGAAGGTTTCATTGTAGAGCACATGGCACATTGCTGATAATCGTGACGCTGCAGCGGGATGATGAATCACCTCTGCATTTCAAAGTCATATCTGTGGCTTATCACTGCCCTATTTAATCAATGTTTCATGGCTGAATGTAAGAAGGATCAACACGTTGTCTGTTTGAAACACTCCCTGCAACGAGCCAAACGATATCCTTTGCGATGCATTCAAATAATAATATATAAAAGTGATTTTCCATCCCATGATACAAGATAAGCTCAGTTTCATGAGATGAGTTACAAAAGAAAATCCATACGAAAGACTACAAATCTGAATCATAGTCACAATACTATAAAAACATGAACAGTTAACATTTATAAAAACTCAACATGGAGGTAATATTTCCCATAAGTCCTGTGGGAAAACTTTTCCAACGTCCGGAGCTTCGATCCGATCGATTTTGGGAGCTGAACAAGAAGTATGTTATGGATGCTAACAGAGTATCACTTCAGTACTGAATCTTAAGAACATGGTTCACTTATGGATTTACGTTTATTTATTTAGGAACGTACAGATGTCAATTCCCAAAGTAATTCACCATGAAATAAAAAATAGGTGTGCCGCGTACACTTTTGACTGAATGAATCCCAGAAGGAATATGATTTGAATGCAAATTGTTCAAATCAAGCTCTAATTGCCTCCATGCTGCTGCTGCTGATCAGCTGGCCACAGAATAACAGCGGACCCCCTGTGGTTCCTGTTGCACACATCTGCCTCCTCTCCCCCACGCTGCACTTACCTCACCGCCTTCTGTCTATCAAGAAGAATAAAATGTACAAGTGTAATTGAATGGAGCAGGTGATGCTTCTCAGCCCCCGTGTGTTTGCAGCAGTAATGTGGACCTGCTTTTGATCAGAGTGGAGGGTGACGTCCAACACTTAAAGCTCCACGTGCTCCTGTGTGGAACGTATACGTCAAAGCCAAACTAGTGAAGAAAAAAAGAACATGGTGCCGCAAGCTTTGTCTCAGAGGCCCTTTTGTCAAAGGAAAAATAAGTCTTTAATACTTCACTTTCCATCAAAACGGTTGATAAATTAAATAATTGATCTTTTACACGTGTTATTTTGGGAAAACATTTATTTTTCATCTATTGTCTGTTTTTTTCACACAATTCCCGCTAAACTACAGTTTAACTGGCAGGATGTTTGACAACCACAGAAGTCTGTGAGTCTGCATTGGTCATTGTGACTGAAGGAAGACCTGAATACGCCGGCTGTACTACCACAGAACCACAAGTACCACACAAGAGGTTTGAATATTTATTCTTTTTTTTTAAAGATTCTGTAACTGGATTTTGCCACCACTGTTCAACGTTGCAAAGTTTGCCGGTGTGTAATAGTGTGTAAATAATTCGAATTATAAAACCTTTTCTGCTCGAGCGGAGCATTTGGTTGGATCCGAGCCAGAACCAACGTCCAACAGGATTATTGTGTACTCCAACGAATATATGAACCCTTCTCAACGTTCAAAGCATCAGAGATTTGGTTACAATCTCCACTCCATGCGTTTGAAAATGCTTCAAACGCGTTTCCAACAAGTTATAAAATATGTCATGCAAATTAGTCCTGAGAATTCGCACAAGCTTTTTTCATTGATGCTAGCAGCTAACATAGAAAACGAGACACCGAATCGAGTGATTCGTATCATTTGCTCAGATAAGTCAGAGCAAAATAACCACCAAGCATCAGGGGCTTTTTCTTTTTGGTGAGATGGGGCCATTGTGTGCACATTGTGTGCACATTGTGTGCACATTGTGTGCACATTGTGTGCACACCACAAGCAATTTTGTCGCCTTCCGCGCAGGTTTTGGGGGTTTTGGAGGGAATTTCTAAGCAAGGCCGTTTTACGTTCTACCCTTTTCATCGTCTGAGTGGCTAAGGGATCAGATTTTCTATCTGGTGTCACACAAAGTAGTTCCAACTTAGGCGTCAGGGAGTTATTTTTGTCTCGTGTGTGCCATTTTCTGAGCAGAGGCCAAAAGCCGGGCGTGAAAGGCGTTTAAATGTCCCGTGCCTCAGTCCGATGTGTGTCTCCTGGTAATCAGGGAATGCAGGAGTGCGACTCATCAGACCACCTGTTGCACATTGGTCATCAGCCCCCGTGTGATCTGTGAGAGACGCTCATTTGCAGCCAGGCAACGTCTTCACGGCTCATCTGACGCTCATGCCAATAAACCTGGACTCAAGAGAATTAGTCCACTGAGCGAAAAGATCCTGCAACAGAGTCAACAGGCACATTAATAAATAACAGGATTTAACACGGCTCTCCGCACGGCAGCCCCTCAAAGTAAGAGGGAAATACAAATTGGCAAACATATTTTCGGTGCTGTTAAACCGTTCACATCCCTCCATCTCATCTAATCCATCAGTGGAAATGATGATGGAGGAGCTGCAACAAACCACTCCGCCTGCTCCACGGAGGTGTTTTTCCTTATTCCTGCTCCCAATTCACAGGACTATGAGCATCACATCTCAGATTAAAGTTGTGGCACTACACTTTTGGCTGCTTGTAAAAACACAACCGTGCATTAGTGAGGCCTTCAGGTAGTCGTCAGGTGTCCAGCTGTCAGGGACCCAAAAGAGTCAATCAATACACAAGTGGTACAGCTTATTTATCAATTATTTGAATCATTTCTGTTGCAGGAATTGAATGTATTGTACATCTTTTACATTGTTCATTCTGTACACGTGGCATCCATTGTGTCCATCCCGGGAGGGGGATCCTCCTCTGACGTTCTCCCTCAGGTTTCTTCCCTTTTCTCCCCATGGAAGGCTTGTTCATTTGTTGGGGAGGTTTTCCTGTGCCGATGTGAGGGTTTCATGACAGAGGATGTCGCATGTGTACAGACTGTAAAGCCCTCTGAGGCAAATGTGTAATTTGTGATTTTGGCCAATGGCACAAGGCCTTTCTAGCATTAAAACAACTCCACGGAATCTTGCCAGAAATGCAGCCTTGAGGTTAAAGCTTCCTTGGCAGAACCTTTCTGCATCTCCATCATTAACCATGTGGAATTTTAATTTACAGATTTGCACTTCTGTCTATGACAACAATTCACAGGCACAAGACGGATCTTACATCTGTAACTGATGTAAGCCGTGTCATATATGTTAATTGTTCACACAAAAGGAGACCCTTGTGTGCCATGTGGAAGAAATAAAAGCTGTCTGGGGTGAAGGAAGTTTATTCATCCTAGTTATCCAATGGAGCTGGAACCTGGGAGCGTGTCCCGTAGAGGAGGTGGACAGCTGTTGGACGAGAGCCCAGCAGATGTTATCTAACACGCGATTAAGGCCGATCTCCACAGCTGGATCATCGATTCTCTGTCCTCGTTCCTCCATCAGATGTAGCTCCTCAGAGACAACTGTTGTTTTAGTGTTGCCTGAACAAATTTTTCTCTTTGTTTTCTCCTCCAGCTCTTGCTTTGAATTTGATATGACAGACATTTCTTCTTTTCTATCTGAGCGCCTCTGTGGTGTTTGTATCACTGAGAGGGCAGTTGTCATTTTAAGCCTCATATCCTCTCACTGCTTTCCTTGTTTTTATCTATTAATGTTGCCAGAACACATTTTAGTTTCAAGTCTTGACTAATGCCAATTCTAGATGACATTAGAGCAACATAGTACAAAACAAACTGATAAGATGTTCAACAACGCTTTTCGGTACGCTGTCCTTTTCATTCAGAATCATTAAAAAACAAAAGGCAAACGCTGAAATAAAAGGGATGCAGCGGGAGAACAGTGAGACAAATTGTCCCTTTTCACTGGGTTCAGATGTGACTGCACGGCGCTGTTTAGAATATCCAGAAGTCCCTCGTGACTTTGTGGGTCGAGTGTTCTCATCGCAGAGGTCACTAATTGAGGTGTACGGTGCATTTATTTAGGGCCACAATTAATCTTTTTGAATGTAGTGATTGTTTTAGGGAATTTCTACCCTCAGCATTCTGCCCAAAAGAAATGTGCAAAGCAGCCAAACGGCAGCCCTTAATAACTTGATGCTTCAGAGTGCAGCCATCGCATGGAAATCAAACCTGTCTGTCTGATACTAGAAGACTGAAATTATAACATGACTAAAAGTAATTGCAATCAATGCCAAGGGGGCGGGAATGGGCTATGCTGGAGTTTCCAGTCGTATGCTACACTATGCTAAGCTAACCAGCAGTCGCGGTGTGTTGAAATGTGCTGCTGCGTCCCCAGAACTCCACCACATTCTGCTCCCTCTTCTGTCCAAAGTAATGTGCACATTGAAACGTTCTTCAAGCTTGTTTCTGAAGTGACCAATGAAACTGAGATGTACTGCACCCTGCGGGTCTGTCTCCTCAACACAGAAAGGCTGATTCACCAAACAGAACCAGATGTGGAACACATCTGGAGACCACAGCGACCAAAACCAACTGGCCTGGATTCGTGTGAGAGGCCCTGTGAACGGGATCCACACTCGTGCAGAACACGTTTGACATCTTACTGCCTCATTGGCACTCAGAGATCTTAAGTTACGTTTACTTACTAGTAAGAGTTGTTTTATTTTCAAACGTATTGAAGTAAATCTTTAATATGAAATATACTTAGCCTCCGATAGTTGCCGTTACTCAAAAGAATCAGTAATATTTACATACTACTAAAAGCTAGGTAAGAATTTGCACTCAAGTTGACATACTTAACTTCAGGCTTACAAAACAGCTTAACTGGGAAAGTGTTAACGAGTGACAGACACATAAAGGATAGAATCCTGTCTAAATCAGTGCTGCCAATACAATATATAAGAACAAAAAACTTTCAAACTATAGGACATCAATTTTCAAAGTCTGTGAGGAGATTAAATAGATAAAATGTTCAATGAAATATAAACCCACTTTTATCCCTTTTAACGCATCACTTGATTTTTGAATGGTGAACTTTGCTGTCAAGTTGTACAATCTCTACACTTATTTACTTATTAACTTAAATTCATATTTGGTATGAATGATCAAATCAAAATGAGGATGCATAATTACTAACGAACACCAAGTAACCCATTCATAAAATGTGATATTTTAAAGTAAAAGTCCTCACATAATATTTAGTAGATTACACAAAAATAGTATTATTATGTAAATATACAAAGTGAAAAAGTCATTTTCTTCAGTGCACGATAAAGTATTTTATTCAACACATAATGGCTTTTATTTGTATGATACATCCATCCTCATGTAGAAGCAAAGACTCACATATAGCATTTAAAAACCTGCACAACGTGAAGCAGATAACAAATGTATTTCCTGCTTAAAACGCCATTTCGTTGGACACCCGGAACACACAGAGCACTGGAAGGCCTCCGTGTGAGACGAGTGGCCTCAGTGCACCGAGCAGCTGTGGAAAGAACATTTTCTATTTGATGACAGTAATTTAAAAGCGCCGGCATGCAAGGTGAGATGTCTAATGGCCATGTGAGTGGATGGAGCCGCATATCAGCTCAGGTGATCAGGGAACATTACTGCAGTAAGTCTCACAAAGGAGTCTAAAGAAAACGCACATTAGAAAGTCAAAGGCTCACCTACTGCTTTTCTCCCTTATCTTGTCTGATATTTTATTTATTTCATTTTGGTCCTTCATTTCAACACACCGGGGCCACAGTTAATGAATCTTTTTCTGCTTTGCCTGAAGTGTCCGAATCACAATATCACTGCTGCTGCTAATGTAATTCCCATCAAAGCTGGAAAGCTCCCAATCATGCAAAGCGCTCAGTGTAACAGGCAGGCAGCCACGCGCCCGGGGAGAGTTGCATATGAACTGTGTCCGTCTTCTATTATGTTCAACTCAAGCTCCTCTGTGCCTTCTTGTGGTCCAACTGCAGATAATATTTACATTATACAACAATACTGGTGCTGAATTCCAGGACTGTGAAACTTCCTCCACCCAAATATCACAATCATTTATGCTGATAGATTGTATGTTTTATATGTTCATGTGGTGTTATGGTGTGTGTATGCTGTTGAAGCCTACTTTGAGTTTTTAACTCATAAATAGTCAGAGGTCATTTCCTTTTTCCCAGCATGCCCCCCGTGTGCCCGTCATGTTACCTTAATGTTCCCCTGGATGCCCCTGAGCCGTCACTCAAGTGTGACGTGGGAGGGATGCAAGTACACAGCGTGATGAAGTGTTATTTTACCACAAAACATCCAAGTGTACCTTTAACCTTTAACCGTCAAAGCAGATTGTGATCTAAACTGAAAAGATTTTTCTCATGGATCATCTGATTGCATCAAAGTGAGAGCGATCCTCTCATAAGCACGGACTGATTTACATCCCCCCGCTCAGCCCGCCTTGAAGTCCAGTTTAAAATGTATTCCTGACTCAGAATTACATCATAGAGTAATGACGCCTTTGGACCGGAGTTACTGTTGTGATGTGCTAATGAAGGCGGCTTTGATCCCGAACAAGATGGAATTCAGACATTGCCGCCCTGCAGCAGCGGGATTTCAGGCAACTGTCGCTAACTCATTTGTGTTCACTATCTTGTTCTGTGAATTGTAAAAGCAGTTATTATTATTTCTACTTCCTACAATTCAATAAGAGTCATAATTGTTGTTCTGTTGTTTTTTTTTTTTTTCACAATGCTTCTCAAAACAAATGGCAGGTCAATGAGGGGTTACATTGAAATGACCTTCATGAATCCGTGACTGGGTTATAAATACATGAGTGTGAACACTGAAGAAACAGCTGGATCCCAGCCTGAATGTAAAGAATCCTATAAATGCAGTAATCTCTCGTTTGTGCCTCTCATCATTACATTTTAATCACAGATAATTAATCCTGCTCCTTCCAAACCAGATGGAATGTACTCATTTCTACGAGTGCACAGCGGGATTACATCTGCATGTGTCGCAACAGCTTGAGGGATGTTGCTCAGCGAGAAACGGCAGCCTTCGCTGCACACGTTGGAGTGGGCAGAGGCATGATGGGGGGGGGGGTCCCCTGCATTTAGTCCACCGAACGTCGGTTTATTTCAATACATTTCAATGAAGCATCAAGGTCTGCTCTGCTGGCGGTGTGTCGCCCGTGTCCATTGTTTAGACTGCCACACGATTTTGTGGGTTCAACTCAAAGAGGCCACCATCAAATCTGAGCTTTTTTTGCTGAAAACACTGAAAACACGTGATAGAGCCAACTTTAAATAACAATGCATTTGTGCAATTGTGCATTATGAACTTGCCAGAGGAGCTTGATCTTGCACAAATAGCTATGATGGGACTTTATCTCTAGACTCAAAGCTCATGTCCATTTCAAACCATTGAGACGGGCTGCTTCTTATGGAAACCAGATATTTTGATATTGCATTGAAAGCAGCTATTACTAAAAACACAAAATATGGCTCTGCACTGGAAGCGTCCCATCGAGCATCGCAGCACCAGGACCCTGAAACGGAGGAATCTAAATGGAATCAAACCATCGTGACAGCATATTTTACCCCTGTGCTCTGACGTGCCAATCGAATCGTCGCCCTGAATGATTGGAGTGAACTCCTTTTGAATCTGTGTGTCCACAACGATCCCCAAACTGATCCCCATCACAAGGCTCTACCTCCAAAAAACCACTTTCAAGGCCAAATTAAACCAGACCGACATAAAACCCGAGGACTGTCCCACTAAAAGGATGTCCCTAGATCCCTGCCGGGGCTTACATCACTGCCCCTGGTCCGTGAACCACTTCCCCACCCATGGCTCTAAAGGAAAGGCCTCTTTGTCGTGTGGATGAAACATAATCCAGCGCTGGCTGTACACCGGGCATAACGCTGCTCTTGCAACAAGAGGTGCACCAAATCCCCTCTGCATTCAGTCGGCCTGGCAGACCCGTGTGCAGCTGGACCCTTTCATTATCGACACTTGAAATGATAATGACATCATGTGTTTGCAGCTGCAACATTTGCATCAGCGCTGAATTTGTGTGACAAAAACACAGATAAGTATTTCTCCTACAGTAATTACATGCAAGACTACACTCAAGCGTGGAGGTTTTCCTGCCTGTGTGAGCTGAATGGATGTGGTTTGAGGGATTTGAGGGGCTGCTGGGGCAGCAGATTTTGTTGAGCTGGCAGCCGTCAGTGCCGTGCGGGCTGCGGGCATCTGACTCTTTGAATCCCCACTGAGCAAAGTTGAAAAGGTCATGGGTGCCGACAATAGTCAAGTACAAGATTTTATTTCACCTGCAGAGTTTTTTTTTTTTAACAAACACAACTCTACCGAGCAAGCAGATACACGTACAGTCATGTCAGTGACAGAACACGGATGGATGCATGAGAAGATGATACAAGACATGTGATCGAGGACACAACTTACAATGGCACTGAATACTGATAGCTGCTCCTTCTTGCACTCTGCTCAACTCCCACAGCACCGAGTCACACTTGACTGAACATTCATATCCAGTCCTGTGAGATGACGGCAAGTTGGTTGCGTTTGTTTCCTGCTTGCTGTGGGTCTTTTGGGCTCAAACGATGAGCGTCCAAATCACAATCCTCACTCGTTTGTGTGGATTCTTTTAGTGGCATTTTGTGTCTCTGGCTTAAACAAAAAGAAGAAGGAAACAGAAGAGGCAATGCTGCCATTGATAGAGTAATGGAGCAAGACGCAGTGGCCACAGCAAACGCATATTAAAAAGACATTCCCCGCTAGATTACGACACGTCGATTTACATCAACTCGAGCTGCTGCTTAATCCCGACAGAAGACATATTCGGTGTAGCTCGTCCAGATCTTGTCCTCGTTTGGGTCGTTGCTGGTGTAGGCGCAGGTGCCCGTGGAGCTGCAGGCCACCATGTGGAAGCCCACCTCTGTCAGCTTGTCGAACGCCTGCTCTAGGAAATTATACTTGAGGTAGTAGCGGGACGTGTACCTCTCCGGGGGCCTGTCCGGGTCTCTGCTCTCGTTCAGCGTGTCCCCGAACACCTCTTTGGCCAGGGCCGTCTTCCCGCACACCGTGATGCGCGCCACCCTGCGGAATTTGGCGTCGGTCTGGATGTCCCTGCCGATGGTGTAGGAGCCGCGGTAACCTATCGTGATGTAGCCCGACTTCCTGGAGTCCAGAGACGGGGAGCGCGTCGCCCCGGCGACCGACACGGCGCGTAAAGTCTCGGCGGCGGCGCCGGAGGGGCCGCTCTGCTGCGCGCCGTCCTCCGGGTCGCTGTGGCCGATCTCCTCGCCGATGGAGTTGTCCTTGCTCACGCGGGGACTGAGTTGCTTGGCGAGGTCCCGCAGCTGGAAGAAGTCGGCTTCCCTCTGCAGGCGACTCTTCTCCGGGAAGTAGTCCGGCAGGACCAGGTTCAGGTCGCGCAGGTAATCTAGGATGTAGCGGAACAAGAACCCGTCCCTGTCCAAGAAGAAGCGCCCTTTGCTGTCCCTCGCCAAATCCTTGGGGGACTTCTTGCTGAACATGTTCCACAGCAGAGAGTCCGGGACCGCGATTAGCGTCTTGTGCCGTGTGACGTACACCTGTCCGCCGACGTTCAGCTCGATGATCTCCGAGAACGGGGAGCCGGAGTCGGCGCAGTTGGGCACCGCGCGCTCCGTGTCGGCCAGTGCCATCTTCTGCGAGGATGGAGCGCGGGGGTCAGTGGGAACACTGAGCAGCCGCCTGCCAGCGGCGTGTTTATCAAGCCTTGGCTTTTACCACGTGCGCGAGTGCGCGTGGGCGATGCGGGGTTCGACTGTAAAATTAGCATTTAACCATAACATGTCTTTGGCCCCCAAAAATGTGCACGCAAGCGGTCCCGCGTGTCACAGCGCGTGCACGGCCCTCTCCCTCTATTTATTTGTGTGTGCACGTGTGTGAGAGACAGAAAGACACGTGTGCGCCACTTGGAGCACATAGTTGTGTGTCATTGGTTGTGTGTGGTTTAAATGTTAACGCTCCTTCGGGTGACAACGGAATCAATTCATCTAATCGGGAGGATTGTTTTTCAGCCCCCGTCAGTTATTCCACCACCGAATCAATACATATGGAAAGAGCGACACCTATTGCACCTGGATGGAACTGCAGCGCACGCACGCACACACACACACACACACACATAAATGTTAAGATGTTCGTGTTGGAATCAAGAGGACGATGCAACGACTTCTGCATCACACGGATTCCCGTCCAGAGGAAGTGACACCAGCCACATCAACAGTCAGCCTAGTCTAACCCTAGTCTAACCCTAATCTAACCCTAGTCTAACCCTAGTCTAACCCTAGTCTAACCCTAGTCTAACCCTAATCTAACCCTAGTCTAACCCTAGTCTAACCCTAATCTAACCCTAATCCTACCCTAATGTAACCTTTCTCTTTCACTTCTCGAGTCTTAACCCTAGAAGGGGTTGAGAGCAAAGATGCGTTCTCATTAGGACGCTGTGTGGACACAGGACAGTGTTTCTAAATAAACTGGGACAGCATTTAGACACAGTTAAATATACATTTATTTAAAAATACCACATATTCATGTCTAATACAAATCACATTTCAAAGCATTTATTCATACTTCATTTAATAGATGGTTATGCATTTGGTTTATCGTTGTATTTTAGCAGCTATTTAATGTTCAAAGTGATTGAACTTATGGACAGTTACTTTTACTACACTTAATGATCAATTGTTAAATCATTCAGCTTTTCCCCATTCAAGTAGTGTGAATTTTAACTTGACCAAACCAACATAAATACTGACAGATTGCATTAATAGACAAATGTAGTGCAATTAGAAAATGTCCTAGTTTATATCAATTCACGGTCCTTCTGTGAGCCTGACGGCTGGTGTCAAAGGTTACGGTAGTTCCTCAGATGACGACTCATTTCCCCATTGCAGAGGGCTGAATTTCCAATATTTGTCATCTCGGGAGCCGACAGCAGAGGATCTGCTCTCACCAAGTCACTCCATTAAAACGAAATAAAGTCACCTTCACACTTCACACAGGACTAAATACAGCCCATATGAATACAGCAGAGATTTACTATAATGATTTATTTTATGTTTGTAACATGCAGAACTACTCTTCATCTTTTAATCACTCTACTAATCATCAAAAACGACCATTATTGGAGTTTAGCTTTGGAGGTAAAAACCTAGAGAATGAGGAAATTTGCCAATACGTTCAAAATGAGGAAAAGCCGATGGCAGAAGACGTCCAGTCATTGTGAAAGTTGCCACTTCTCCTCATGGGAGTTTTGAGGTTTTAAGTCACATCGGAAATTTAGTGGTCCAGCCTTCAGACTCCGTACTGACCTATAAAAGACGGCTGCACTCGGATGTTTTATCACTTCTTGACGTTGTTGAGGGACCACAATGCTACGCAAGGTAGAACTGTTCTCTTTCTCTTTTTTAGGTTGTACAGTCAGCATTTCACAATGCAGACACACAAACATGAACTTCTTAGCCTGCTTTGATTCCGCACAACTGCACTATCTCTCTGGAGGTTTGCATCTGACCGCTTCAACCTCTCCAGGGCATTACAGGGAGCTTTGGAGCTGCTATCCACGGCCTCAACACCCCCCAGCTGACAGATGGCGTGATTAACAGGAGCAAAAGGATGATGCTGGACACCCTGGGCGTCGGGCTGATAGGAACCAGGACAGATGTCTTCAAGAAGGCGCTCGCATACAGCAAGGTAAGGTCACGGAATGGAACGTCTCTTCTGAGTGATTCCACGCTTGTCCTCAAACCGTCGTCTGATTTCAGCTGTTCAGGTCTGACGAGATGAGCAGGGTTTGGGGTCAAACAGAGCTCAGTCTCCCTCCTCCCTACGCCGCGTTCGTCAACGGCATCGCGGTAAGGCCGCTCAAACAAACGCACCCCAATGCTCAGCAAACACAGACGATCTCTGATGACCTGCTCTGTCATCATTCGGGCACAGGTTCACTCCATGGACTTTGATGACACTTGGCACCCAGCGACTCACCCCTCTGGAGCCGTGCTGCCCGCCCTGCTGGCCCTGGCAGAGACGCTGCCCAGGCCGCCCTCGGGTCTAGACCTGCTGCTGGCCTTCAACGTCGGCATCGAGGTGCAGGGGAGACTCATGAGGTTCTCCAGAGAGGCCTACAGCATCCCAGAGAGGTGAGATGTGTGCAATAACCAGCTTCAGGCTGGAGTTGATGCGCCAATGTTGGATGTATTTGAGCGAAGAGGTAAACCACGTTACCAAATGTACAACACCTCCCTCTACTGGTCTGTCGCCATATGGACAGTTTGGTGAATGGATTTTAGTTTGTGGTAATCGCTTTGAAGAACAATGTCAATTTTATTTATATAGCACTTGTAAAGGCCAGTGGCCGGCCAAAGTGCTTTACAGGATAAAGACAATCAGCAGCAATAAAACAATACAAGCAAAAGTAAAATAAACAAACAAGCAAAGAACAGTAAAAGGCAAACAAATAAAAGATCCAATGCAGGTGACTTAACTCAGCCAAAGGCCAATGTGAACAGGTGGGCCTTAAGGCGAGTTTTAAAAGTGGAAAGGCTCGCCGCAGACCGCACAGAAAACGGTCTGGGAGCCGCTCCTGCGAAGGCTCGACCTGCTTTCGTTTTTAGCAAACAAATCTTGAGAATTCAGAAACTACACTGTCGACTATTGACATTTGAATAGTTCACCTTTGTAGTAGTTCCAATGAAATAACGATATTTCATTGTGGTTTTATCACAATGTGATAAAACCACAAAACTATACTTACTTTTACTTTTTTAATTAATCAAGTCATTATCAGTCTTGAGTTCGAGGAAACATCCTTAAACAGCTGGTTTGTCAGAATCCCACGGAAATCCAATTTATTACCACTAACCAGTAAACACTCGGCATATATGTCTGAAAATGTAGGTTTTTTTTAATAAAGTATTTGTTTAACCGACTAATCATCAACACTCCCTTGTTGTCGGTCGTCCCCCCCTCTCAGATTCCACCCTCCCAGCGTGGTGGGGGTGATGGGAAGCGCCGCAGCCTCAGCCAAGCTGCTGGGTCTGTCCCCGGCAGAGTGCGCCCACGCTCTGGCCATCGCCGCCTCCTCTGCCGGGGCCCCGCTGGCCAACGCCGCCACGCAAACCAAACCCCTGCACGTGGGGAACGCTGCTCGCCGAGGCCTGGAGGCCGCCCAGCTGGCCCGCATGGGGCTGGAGGGGAACCCAGACATCCTGGACGTGAACGGCGGGTTTGGCGTCTACTACAAGGACTACGGCCCTTCAGCAATGGAGGGGTCGTCCTCCACGGACTTCAGGTGGATCCTGGAAGACCAGGACGTGGCGTTCAAGCGCATCCCCGCTCACCTGGGGATGCACTGGGCGGTGGACGCGGCCCTGGCGGCTCGCGCAAAACTCGTCGCCGCGGTCGGTAACTTTGACCTCGGCCGCGTCAGAAAGGTCACACTCAGGGTGCCTCCGTCCAAGTACGTCAACTGCGCCTTCCCCGCCACGGAGCACCAAGCCAGGCACTCGTTTCAGTTCAACGCCTCCTCCGCCCTGCTGGACAACAAGGTGACGGTGTCTTCCTTCAGCAGAGCGCACGTCGACCGGCCCGCCCTGAAGGAGCTGCTGTCCAAAGTGCAGGTGGAGACCCCTGGAGACAACCCACCCAGCTTCGACCAGATGTACTGCGAGGTGGAGATCGAGACCGCGCAGGGCCAGAGTCACGCGGCCAGGTGCGACACCTTCTACGGCCACTGGAGGAAGCCACTGAGTCAAGAGGACCTGGTGGAGAAGTTCAGCGTTAACGCGTCCTCCGTGTTGTGCACGGAGGGGGTGGAGGGCGTGATCGACGTCGTCGGGAACATTGAGAGCGTGAGGGAATGCTCGATCCTAAACGCGTACCTGAGCATGACGAGCGGTGAAGAGGAGCAGCTGTACAGCACGAGGAGCATGTGATTGTTCACCACTTTTATGAAAATGGCTTTAACTTAACTTCCGCAACAATCACTGTAAATATTTTGTATTCAGCATTTTCTTCCATGGGCGCAAGAAATAAAGCACGCTGAGAAAGTCAACTCCTACGTTTTATTGCATTTTTTTTTGTACCACACCACAACCGATGAGCATTATCAATGCGATAGTGGCTTGTTTTCTAATGCTGATCACTAAGATTCACTCCGACGGAGATTTCTGCCTAAATAAAATCAGACCAACAGGCTTCTGCAAGTTGCTTGGAGTGAGGGGTAAAGATCGGCCTCCATCATCTCCCCAGGAAGTGGTTATTAGGCGAGTCTCGTTCCAAATCAAGCGAGTTTCAGGACGTCCTGCACCATCGCCCCAATGCCGTCGTAGATCTCGTGCATCGGGGCGTTACACATGAACGCGGCGGTGGTGACCAGCTTGTTCTTCTCGTCCACGTGGCTCTCACCGACGCTCTTGCTCACGTGCCTGCAGCCCAGCTGCGTGATGGCCGCTGCGGTGTCGGCCGTGTCCGGGTACCTGAGAGGGGAGAGAGGCCCGTTTATGGCGGACAGTTTCTTAAATCACCTTGTATACTATCAGCAGTGTAGGAAGCCTCGAGCAGCAGTACTGAATCAGTGAAATGAGAGTTCCCCTTTAGGACCGATCCCGTTCAGCGGAGTCGAGACTCACTTGTCGTCCTTCTCGATGCCGACGGTGACCTCGCAGCCGGGAAACACCTTGGCCGCCAGGACAGGTGAGATGCAGCAGAGGCCGATGGGCTTCCCCTCGCCGTGGAACGCCTGCAGCGCCGCCTTAACCTCGTCGTTCACAGCGCAGTCCTTCCCCTGCACGGCCCACGTGCAGAGGTTCTTCGCTGCCCCGAAACCTCCTACGAGACGACGACAGGAAGAGATGGGATTCCTGGAGTCATTTAAACACTCTTTGGTTGGTTAAGGAGGAAACTAGTCATTATTGGAACATTATTGGTTCAGTGCATTCCGCTAAGGAAACGAGATGCTGAAGGAACCTGGGAATATGACGGCGTCGTGGTCTTTCACACGGAGGTTAGCCAGGTCCTGGATGTTTCCACGGGCCAGTCTCGCGCTCTCCACCAGCACGTTCCTCTTCTCCTCGGTGGGCTCGCCCTTCAGGTGATTCACCACGTGCATCTGGTTGATGTTGGGGGCGAACATGTTGACCTGCAGAAGATACAGGAAACAGTAGGACTCTTGATACGCGGCAACTCGTATACGTTCGCAACTGATTTTTTTCAAATGAATAATTTATACTTCTGACTTTGAAAAAACATCCAGACCAAAACACCAATAACAAAGTTTCTGAACTCAGTATTACGCGACCCATTCAATTCAATTTACCAGTCTGAGGCCTCGAGAATTATCATCGTCGTAGTCAAATCTTTCGTTTTCGTTTAAGCGGTAAAAGGAACTATGAAAAGTGACCAGACTGGACATCGGTCTCAAACTTACGCTCGCACCTCCTCTGCTCAGGTGGACCAGCACAGCGGAGGCCTCGTGCACCTCACTGCCGTCATAGACCCCGCAGCCCGCCAGGACCACGGCCACGCGCTTCTCCATCCGCGTGGCGTAGCAGCTCGTGTTCACTGTCTGAGCGGCGCGCAGCGTCTGCGGGCGGTGAGCGCAGCGGCGCAGCAGGGTGAGCATGGCGGGCTGTCAGCGCAGAGGACGAGCCCGTCCTTCGACTCTTCTTCGCCTCTTCTTCTCCTGCGGCCACGAGCCGTGTCTCTGCGCGGCAGCGCCACCGCGTGTCCGAGGCGGGGAGCTGCTGCTGCGGGCTGATCTCAGTCCCTCCTTTTGGATCGCTGCAATCCGTCAAAAAAGAGTAATGTTAAATTAATTAAACAACAGATCATTGAAATGAATTGCCATGAAATCATGCCAATGACAACTTTTTATACGGACAGTTTGGAAATCTCTGATAATTGCAATTTAAAATACATATACAATAAAATACATGGCAATACATTTAGTATTTACAAGTTATAGAGTAAGAGTTTTTTATTGTATAACTTGGTACTGATTAATTTAATTTCATCATATGCATTTGGATTGTAGATAATATTGTACGTCATTTGATTTATTGTTATGTTTGTTATTAATATATTTAGTTGGTGTGAACCGGAACTACATAAGTTAATAGCTGTAACTGATCACGATGTGTAAACAATAGATACATAAAAACAATTAGTATTTATTTTACATGTGTTCAACGTAACATGACGCCCATCCTGTGGTTTTATTACGATCAACAAACGCACGTGACCGGTAATGCGGAAGTGGAACCGAGGGGACGCTTCACGGGAGAGTCCGGCGCCTCTCGCTGTCTCGAGGCTTCAACATGACGCCCGCGTGCTGGAACCTGCTCCTCTTGCTCCCGGTAGCGGCTCAGGTGGTTAACGGCGGACAGCAGCACTGGCCCGTCCCGTACAGGTACGAAGACCGCAGACCCGCTTCTCTGTGGGATCACGTGACAGCCTGGACACACAGCGCAGTACCTGTTTGCACAAAGTGTAAATGTATCTGCCAGACTTCCATCGACTGATTCACAAAGTTTTATTGCTCCTTATTCTTATTATTCGGGCTGATATCTGGTGCGATCAGTTGACGTTGGGAACTTTTAGAATTCAGCACCTGGCTGAGTGAGCGCGTGAGAAATCTAATTTAGTCGGTATGTGAATGTGTTTGGACAGTAACTAAGTTAAGTTCATTCACTCAACAACTATGCACGTTGACGTGCTTTTGCTTTGCTTGAGTTTTTTCACCTTCTACTTTTCTACCACTGCATTTAGTAGCCAAACATTATACGTTTCACTATTTTACATTCATATAATAACTTAGTAGTTATGGCCCCATGATGGAATATTCTTCGTCTGCCATATTACGTGTGTGATGCGTCAACAGGCGGTTCGATCGTCGCCCCCCTGTGGACTCCTACTGTGAAGCTGTCTACCCGTTCTGTCCCACCGGGGACAGGGACGGACGTGTCCCCTACATGAGAGACAGAGACGTCATCTCAGTGTACCGACTGCAAACACCCGTGTGGGAATTCAAGTATGGAGATCTGTTGGGGAAAGTTGTAAGTTTACGGAATCCTGTGGACGCTGCGTAAGATGCATCATCTTTATTATGGACTTATTATTATTATTATTGGACCAAAAGTTAAACAAAGTCTTAATGACGGATGCAGCTCTTAATTACTCCCACAAAATCCCCATTATTACTGCTGCTGATCTTTCTTTGAAGGTGAGATTGAGATATGACTGCGGATATAATTGAACACCGCATGGCTGTTAAAGAGGAAGTGCACCTGGTGTCTATTCATGGATCCACAGCTGCACGTGTCAGAGCAGATGTTCTCCGTTGGTTCACAGCACATCATGCACGATGCCGTTGGCTTCAGCAGCGCCGAGTCAGGCGCCAACTACACCATGGAGTGGTATGAGCTGTTCCAGCTGGGCAACTGCACCTTCCCTCACGTCAGGCCCGACGTGCACGCACCTTTCTGGTGCAACCAGGGAGCCGCCTGCTTCTTCCAGGGGATCGATGACCTCCACTGGTCACAAAACGGCACCCTGGAGAAAATCGGAACCCTCACAGGTGAGACTTCACATGCGTCAAAGGGAATTAAAAAATAGTGTTTTCATTTATTTGGAAGTGCTTGTGTGCAACAACATTGACCAATGAAAACTACATGTTTATTATTGTCAATAAATGCCTTTCATGTTCATCACACTGCTCAAACTGCTTATATGAGCCACAGTTGGACCTTAAGCACCTTTCAATCAATGTCCAATAGTCCCCATGATATGCAATCATGCTGTTTTAGCGAGTAACCTTTTAAAATGAAACTATTCGTTTTGCCATTTATAAAAATGTACATCTTTAGTGGGATCAAATGGGCTTCGATCAGAGCACCACAGACAACGATCGGTCTCATACTGGCCGCCAGTATCAGACTGGATCTGCATAAAGACACTATTTCTTCAACCACCCACAATAATCATATTCCATTGTAGGCAGGCGATGCTCTTTTATATTCATTTAAACTTTCTTTCTCAGGATCCCTTTTGGCTCATGGAAACTTCAGCTTAGTTTTGCATTTCATAGTTAACATAAGGGCGCAGTAGCTAACTGGTCCCACACAAAGACGCTTGTGTGTTTGGCAGTTTGGTCGGTAGCTCCGGTTTCCTCAAACGACGCGTCCTTCTTCGTCCAGGGAACCAGTTCAACGACATGGCCCAGTGGGTCCAGGACGACAACACCACGGGGATCTACTACGAGACGTGGACCGTCCGCTCCGAGCCCGGCCCCAACGCCACGGTGTGGTTCGAGTCCTACGACTGCTCCCAGTTTGTCCACCGCGCCTTCCGGAAGCTGACGGAGCTGGGGGCCAAACTGTCCAGCAGATCTCCAACCAACTACACCAAGATCTACCTGTACAGCGGAGAGCCCTCCTTCCTCGGCAACGACAGCGCCATATTCGGGCAGCCCGCCCTGAAGAATGTGGCGGAGGACATCCGTAAATTCTACCACGCGTTCAGACCGCACCAGTCGTTGGTTGACTTCGCCCTCAGCCTGCTGGAGGCGTATGAGAAGGTGGTGTTGGACAAGAGCTTCTACCTTTACTACAACTTTGAGTACTGGCATCTGCCCATGAAGCCTCCCTACGTGCGCATCACTTATGAAGAGGTGCCTTTGCCTTAACACACGTGTACCCTTGTTTTGTTGCTAATCATTAAGAATTATTGAATTATTTCCCAAAAGCCAAAGATATTAACAATAAGAAAAGCAGGAACAAATCTGTTGAATATGAAAAGTTAATCTCTGCATTTCATAAAACCATTAAATAAGCTACGTATTACAAATATATCAGTGTTTGCTTTAAGATTGTTGATGCATTGAACAAGAACTCTCAAGCACGAAGAGGACATGGAAATACCGATGAAGATCAAACGCTCAGGACTCTTAATTTATGCTTTAGTTTAAGTCTATTCAATGTCTTGGAGTAAGTCCTTCTTCATATGTACGTTTCCCCTCGTTTTCACGCAGCCTGCTTGTGTTTTAACTAATTACATTTTGCAGTTTTGCTTTTTTAATGTAAAATAATAAACAGATGCAGGGAGTAGATTCACAATGTTTTTATTTTCCGATAAAATATGTCCAAAGCATTTTTTATTCCAAGACAGATGATAGTTGAGCAAATAAGACCAAGCGTTCGCCAGTTTACTCCCAACACCTTAATGTTGCATTTCATCTGGACTCTGACGTTTCAATTAAAAGCCGACGAGCAGCAGGCTAAAACGATTTAAAGCAGCTCGCCACTGAAACACCGTCACTTTGCAGCCGTGTGATGTGTAACCGCAGTGAGGAGAGCGCTCACTTCCTGCAACAGCCCCCAGTCTGAGTCTAACTTACTGCTTAGCTTACAGGAAACACAACACAGATAAAAGGAATGCAGGAGGCTGGGAAACTAGATCAGACCCCGGCGTTATTTACAGACGGGCAGCGGTGGCCACTGCTGATAAAGAGCTTTTAATGAAAATACACATTTCATTTTTCACTCACTTCCTCTCCCCCCGTGTGTGATAAAGGTTTTTAAGCTGGTGGTAGTGGACTTAAAACTAGTGCTACTGGTCTGCCTGGTGGTTCTAATGATCTTTGTCAAACCGAAACACACAATGAATCACACAACTCATCTTCTCCTAGAACATGTTCTACAGTATGAAAATGATCATCCAGCAAAGCGTAACCAACACTCTGCTTTAATTAGATACCAGCCGTTGGTTCAGGAAACCAAATGAAGAAATCTGTTCATAATATCCAAACACAGCGTTTTATATACAGATGCATTTGTCTCTTCTTAAAAAGGAAAGTTTGTTCCACTCATCTGACTGAAATGAATTAGTGTTTTGGGCAGGAAACATCTTAAAGAACGAGCAGATGGATCCCAGTTTGTCTGCTGCGTGTTCCTCCCACTGACAGACAACATACAACAGCTCTGGAGCTCCAACGGGCAAAGAGCACACGCTACAAATAAAACACTAATATATTAATGACCCAGGAGACAGAGGGTTAACTTTATATTTACATAGAACCATTTCTCTGGTTTGTATTAATAATTATATAATACACTTAGGTGGTATCCGATTCAACAGAACCTCAGAACAGTATAAATAACCATTAGGATCCAACTTGTACAAATTGGCATATTATAAAGATTGTGTCCGTGCTTTCATTTGGGCCTCATTTTGGTATCTATGTAAGGTGCTTAGGAAAAATATATCTGTTCAGAAAGCTGAACACGAGTCTCTGTTAAGCCTTTAGATGCAGGAGAGAAAACTAAATCTGAACCATCTGGTAAAAATAAAAGAAAAATGCATCACTGCCATCACACACACACACACACACACACACTCTTAACATTTTCAACATACTTTCTTGAGTGAGATGCCGTCCTGTTGTTCTCCATGATCACATTCGTTACTCTTGTATAAACTGAAGTAAACACTATTGCTACGACACCTCGTGTCACATCCAAGGGGGGAATAGCATCACCTCTAATGCCGTATCGGGTCCAGAGTGCACAGCTATCTCAGAATGGAATTGGTGGTGACGTGCAGATATCTACCGAATCTTCCTGAATCACTGCACAATATTAAAAACACTCACATACGCACACACGCTAACATGTTCATAGCTACTACATTTGCAGTCGTAAAACCCTCTGAAATTTCTACCTGCTGATTTAATGTGTGAAGAAGCCAGACTCCCGATGAAGCAAAGCAACTTTGAATTGAACAAAGCGGCCGGGTGCCCTGTTACGTCTCTGCACAAGAGTTCGGTTAGCTTGTGCTCTCCGTGTCGCCACCAAACATCCCACTGCGGCTTTTCTATGCAAACACGCAGGCCGGGAACGTTGCGCAGCACAAACTGGACGCGCTGCGTGCCTCGTTACCAGGTGGGCATCATGTCCGGGAACCAGACCCGGCCGAGGTGCTTGGAGACCTCCCAGTGGATCTCGTCCAGGGAGTACTTGTTGTCTGGAATCAGCACCTCCTCCATGATGGACAGCTGGGAGAGCCTGCGGCCGCACATCTTGACGAACTCCACGAAGGCGCTGCAGGACACCTCGCACTCGCCCAGGCCGATGGCGGACAGCTGGGTGCAGTGCTTGGCGATGCGGATCAGCTCTTCGTCCAGGGGACGCAGGCCGTTGGCGCACACCACCAGCTCCACCAGGCGGGGGCAGTGGAGGCCGACGCGGCCCAGCACCTCCTTGCTGACCGAGCGGCCGAAGTAGAGGTGCGTGACCGGGACCTCCTCGTTGAAGAAGGGGCCGAACTCGTCCTCGTAGAGGAAGAAGTACATGACCAGGTTGAATTTGGGCGAGTGGCGCACCATGGCGTCCCAGGAGCTCCTCTTGATGGTGTGGAAGTGCTGACCGGGGTTCTCGCTCACCACGTCGATGCGCAAGTGTTCTAGGTGCACGTGTTTCTCCGAGGAGAGGGCCAGCAGGAGCTCATCGCTCAGGAGGTGGTAGTTCAGTGCCAGCTCTCTCAGGCCGTGACACTGGTCTGCCACACACAGGATCCCTGCAAGCAAGCACAGAGGGGTCTCTCCAAATCAAACCAACAACAACAACAACAACAACCCTGTTCTGCTGTGATGTAGCTGCTCTTCCTCTTCTCCTTTTACAAATTATTATTATTGTCTCTTTTGAAGGTTATTCTTTTGTTTCAGTTTAGTTTACTTAATTTAATTGAATTTAATATTTTAATTTAATATTATATTGTATATAATGTGTATCTTTTTATTCTATTCTTCCCTGTACATGCTGCTGTGATAACAAAATGTCCCTCTTGAGGGATCAATAAAGTATCTATCTATCAAATCCAGTAATGGCATCTCAAAAACACGGCGGCAATCGACGGGGTGACAAGTATCGCGCCTGAACGACACACGTCTCCTACATTTGCCAGATGAGTTGCGGTTGAATCCGTATCGGTGATCATAGGGGAAGAATTTAAAACAATGAGTAAAATGAACCTAAGAGCCAGAAACTGGACACAGTCATCATGCAACGCCTGCTGCTCAGCCCACATGAAACGCCGCGTGTAATTCATATAGATAATTAGGAGCATTTGACTGAAAGAGAAACAGACGCAGCTTACGTCTATGAATTGGCTATGAATATCGTCCAAGAGCCACCACAAAACAAAACGAGAGAAAAGGAACGCGTGGTAGGACTGTGTCTCAGCTCGAGAACCCGACCGTACCTGCTGGGGAGACGTGAGGGCAGCTGCTCATCTTCAGCAGTTTCAGCGTGTCACTGTTGTTGGCCACCAGGACCTTCAGAGACGGGTCGTCCACCGGCGTGTCGTCTATCTTCAGCGAGGACAGCGACTTGGAGTTGACAAACACCACGGTCAGAGCGGAGATGAAGTGAGACTGTGGAAAGACACATGAGAATGTCTTGGAACGAGTGGTCAGAGCAGCACACAGCTTTTGGAGGACATATTCAAATCAATTATATTTGGATGGCAATGACCCATGTGTGCCGTGCCCAATGAATTCTACACACAAATAGGTACATGGATTTTAGTACAACAAAGTGGCTTTGATTAACACAATGTACAGTTAACAATAATGTAAACCTGTCCAGACTGGATCTTTCATCTAATGTGGCTACAAGGGTTCATGTGCTGTAGCGCTCGGACTCTTAACTACCAACCAGACAACAACTATATCTTCAGCTGGAATGTACTTTATCATCAGTAGTGTGAGAACTACAGAATGATCCACGTGTAAGAAACGCATTCTATTTTTCTTAGAAAAAAGGTCCACAGTGAATTAAAAAGACAATAAATGAAATATGCAAAGATAACAACCGTGACCACGCATGAGAACACTGCTTTTCATCCTCAGGTAAAAAGACAATGTCAAAACTATTCGATCAACCAACGCTCAGCTTTTAGGACGCCAACGACATTAAAGGAAGATACAATGAAATATGCTGGTCAACTACAAAAGAAAAATCAAGATCCTTCTTTGTATATTTCTCCCTGACCCTTTTGTTTCATGCTAATTGTACCTTTGGAACCTCCATGAAACTGGGCCTCGCTGTAGAAATGAGCCCCAAGGTCTTCAGGGAGCAATTCACCAGCTGCGAGAGGATGTCACACGCTGCTTCTGCCGACTCTGTACTGCTGTCCACCTGGCAAGTACACACACACACACACACGTTGGCCGTCACTTCAGAACCATAGAAACATTGTTAAACCAGCCGGTACTCAAGCAGCTGTTCCGCCCGTACCTTGAAGCTGACGTACTGCAGGTGGTTGGAGTGCCTCTTTATGATCTGCTTGATGAGGTCCGGGTGTGTAGCTTTGAGGTAGGAGCTCGCCGGCTGGTTAAGCTCAAACTCAAAGCATCTCCACAGCTCGGGCATGTGGAACGTCTGGTTCCACCGGCGGCCCACCTGAGAGGCGTAGGCCCGATCCAGCAGTGGGAGGTACTGGAAGATGTGCAGCAGCAGCTCCTGGGGAAGTCGCGCCCAGTCGCTTACAGGCGCGTCGCTGGCGCCCGCTGCCTCGGACTCCTCGCTCGCCTGCGTCCGCACCTTCTTGCAAGCCTCCGGTGGGCTCCCACTGGGGGGGCCGTGGCCGTCCTCCTCTCCTCCTTTGATGCGCTTCATCCTGAAACATCGAGATGACCGTTATGGTCCAAAACACAGGCAGCTGCCGCACAGCTGTAATATAGATTCTTTAAAAAGGCCCATTCACTTTATCCCCATATGATGTGAGAGTAGATCCATAGTCACTTGGGTTCAGATTTCTAGGTCTAAACCCTCATTCCTCACTGCAACTGGATAACAAATCATCTTTCTACACCGGATAAACGGTGAATTTGAATGTAACGTTATTTGATATTTCTTCGATACTGCTTTGTGTAACGTTATTAGAAGACTTATTAGAACATTTGAAGTTATTTCGTTGTTTTCCTTGTGTTTTTTAATGCATTTATCACAGTTTGTTGTGGGTATGTCAATTTGAAAAAGGTCTAATTATGCCATTGTAAATAGCGATGCTAATTCGCACATGACGTAACGCGTACAGGCTGTGTGCAGCATTAGCGTTAGCTGCCATTAACAGTCAAATGCACGTACCGCCGGCTATTTTACTAACTCGACATAGACTTCTGGCCCCAGATTAAACTCTAAACATCATGTTACAGAATGACACATACGTCTTTTCGTGATGCGTGAACTGACGTTGCGACGCATGCCAGGTAACGTACCTTATTTACGCTCAGCTAGCTTATTAGCCGTTAGCACGACAATCCGACTAAACGGCCCCTCGGCGCTTCAGCCCGGGCGGGACAAGCTGCCGCGCACGAGCCCGAAAACCTGCATCGGAACACCGGCAGCGGCGAGGAGCCGAGAGGGGCTGTCCCCGGACAAACGCACAGATCCCACGGTTGTTCCTCCGCGGGTGTTTCGCCCCCCTGACTCTGAAATGGCGTAGAGTTGTTGTGACAGCTGCGGTGCATCATGGGAAATGCAAAGCAAAATGGCCGCTGGTAGAGACTGGCTGTCGTGTTGTTGCCATGGATCTCATACTTGATTTAATACAATTAAATCCACTTAAGAGGCAAACCAAACGTTTTAGAAAATCATCTAGTTGCTTTGAAAAAGACGAACAAAAATTTTTTTTTTAGATTTTGCACCATTACGTCTGAAATATAAATCCATCTAAAGCAAAGCGTACCTGCAGGTGATGGAAATGTCACCACTCATTAATGACACAGTGCGTACTTTGCGAAACAGAGAACATGGTTTATTACCATTCGACTCCATCCACCACAGATATTACAGAGCAGATTCACAAGTATTAAGCTTTTTTATATAACAGCAGCTTTTTTCCCCCCCACACTCTGTTCCTCTGACCCTTGACCCCGCCTGCCTCCTGCCAGGCCAAAGCATCACAGGGGCACAATTTTATTTGGCGTGACGACTGGCCCCTCAAATCATTCAGCTGTAATCAGTCTCACCGTGAGGTCTTTCGTTTATTTTTGTATTACTGTAGGATTTTGGTACTTTTTTTTCTTCTTTTTGACAGAGCTGCAAATAAAATTTCCATCCATCATCACTCACTGCAGGCGCCCGGCTCCTTCCTCTCATTTCCGCACAACCGAAGAGATCCGACATTTAGCAGAGGGGGAATTACGACTGTCTACTGTATAAAAATGTACAGTGGCTTTATTGACATACATTCCATAGGTTAAAGAGCTGCAAAATAGGAGGCACACCCAGTATTGCACTTCATTAAAAGTTCTGGCTCAAAACATAACCCAGAATATCAAACAAAACTGAAGTGAAGAGTAGCAACTTCGGAATACAGCTATTTTGAATAGTATCATTATATACAAGATTAGATAAATCGTACACTATTTTCCTCCCAAACATAACTATACTTAACAGTCTTATCCAACTTCTTTTATTTTTTTTGTCTGTCAACCCATGATGCACTCAACAGTGGAGAATACTGTGCAAGATTACGAAAAAGTTTACATACAACAATATTTTAAATTTATAGTAAGGAATCTGGAAATACGGCCGGTTCCTTTTTCTTTCTTTTTTTTTTTTAAACCCACGCTGAGCCACAGTTGCCTTTAAGCAAAATTGTTTCATATTCCATGTTTAATGTTGTATTGGTACACTTCAGTGATCGGGAGGTGTGCAACGTCTATAGAAGCCGAGGGAGTACAACGGCCGCATGCAAACACGTCACAAGATATTCTTTTTTTTTTCTTCTTCTTCTTCTTCTTTTTTTTAAATGCTATTGTTCTTCCCCCACCGCCCGCCCCTTTCAGGTCACTCAAAGTCCAAAGGAACCACAGCTAGTGTTTGTAGCGGAGCCCGGATACTGATGTTGTAGAGCGGACCTGAGGACCCTCGTAGGACAGAAACCTGGTCCAGTGTCCAGGACACTTGACAATGGGAGAGCCAAGCTTCACGGCTGAGCCTCAGCAGCAGCCAGAAATCACAGTAGACAAACTGGTTTTCAGTAGAAGTCTCGCGTTGTTTAGAAGGTGTGGGCATTCCTGCAAACCCCACAGCCCAGCGCAAACTCCTCCCCCGTTGGCGGGTGGACCACATGCAAGGGGCACTCAGTACCCTCCAACTGCTTGCCTTTGGGACCTGTGACAGAAAGGACAAGAATGACAACTTACTTGTGTTTTCTTATCTGCTATATAACACCAGTATGACTAATGCAACATTCCCCTGAAGAGTGTAGTCAATATAATCATTGGGCACCTGCGGGACAATGGGGCAGTTCCTCCTTGGGGACGCTGGTCATCCTCTGGAAGTCATCGTGGCAGGCGTTGCAGAAGTGTGTGGTGCCAAAGCAGAAGAAAACGGCCACCGAGCAGCAGTACCGGCATTTATACTCCAGGAAGTCGGTGCCGTGCTTAGAGCACATCTGGTGACAAGTGAACGAGAATAAATCAGGGGTAGACAACATGTGAACATCCTTATTAAGGAAACTTGCCGTTCCACCTTTATGCCAAAAAACACAACAAGATTGATACCAATTTTCCGGCAGAGACGACAAGACTCAAGTTCGTCACTGAGCATCACCCACAAACTGTCGAGTGAGAGATTCCCTGTAAAACTACATGCTTTTTGGATTAAATAAGCAAGCAGTTAATTAATGAGCTTCAGGAGATTGTTACATTCAGACAGAACCAGGCTGGTCACCTTGCTTCAACTCCTTATGCTAGGCTAAGCTAACCGCCTGCTGATTCCAGCCGCGTATTAACAATAACGAGAGCTGTGTCAATCCTTTATGACACTTTTTTTACCGTTTTCATAGCAAAAGGCATAGTTTACCCACCTGAGCCCTGGACACATCTGAGCACGCTCCACAGATGAGCTCACTGGGGTCGTAGTCGTCTCCCTGACCGGCCTCAGCATCGCAGCGAGCCTCTCCCCCAAAATAGGCCTGGAGAACAGTGGGTAACCGTTCATTTTCAAACCGCAAACACTATATGAATATGAAAACTTAAAAAGGTATGTAGTACCTTCTTGCACTTATAGCAGACGTAGTACGCATATCTGTTCATGGCAAAGCCTGCAGGGTCGTTGTGGAAACGTGCTCCCGGTGTGGTAATGGCCTCACTCTTATGCAGACCCTCATACTCCAGCCTCATCAGAGCCTTTCTCCTCACGTCCTCGTAGAGCTCCTTGATGGGGTCCAGCAGGTCCTTGATCACTGAGTGATTGATTTTGTTCTGGAGGCACACAGAGAAAAAAGGGCATACCAGGTTCATAAATGTGGTTCTGTTGAATTGACTGTACGTGTGCAGTGTTCACTTTGAACATGAGCTCGCTCAACAAACGGAGCAAACCGAGCTCAATCAACCTTGAGGTGCGGTGGAAACAGTACGCTGTCTTCGTATGCCGAGTTAATCTCGTCGAGTCAGAGGCTCGGTCAATAACGTACCTTGCAGATGGGACACAGCATGAACCCAAATGTGATTCGGGGCCCGAGCCAGCGATTCTCAAGAACACGACGAGTACACTGCAGGTGGAACACGTGCGTGCAGTCCAGCTGAGAACAGAGCGAAGGGGTCAGACGAAACATGAACGCTGAAGTGAAACTCTTCCCCGTGGTGGTCAAGCATTTGCAAGCAGCTGTACCTGTACGGCAGGAGCAGCGGAGAGGGCCTCCGTGAAGCAGATCATGCACATGTCGTCTGCATCCTGCTTCAGACAGCCGGTGTTCTTGTCGCAGCCGTGCAGACACGGGAGGCAGGCCTCCTCGTTCTTCACTCCTCCACAGGGGTGTCCACAGGGATGAGTTTTACTGCAGGCCAGTTTAGCGTACTCCTGAGGGAGAAGACGTGACAGCAACGAGTGAGTACTTCAGCGAAGCACACTTTACTACTGCAACGCGGTGCAATTTACACAATCCTAATGATGAAGATGGTGATGAAGACTTGAGAGGTGAAGGTGACTGAAGAAACAGTTGACATTGTCTCCATACATCTCTTTTCTAGTCTTCAGACCACTCGGAGCACTTTATGTGATCATTCAGCCAGTCGCACACTGGTGACAGGAGCCACCGCACACAGAGCCACCTGCCCGACACATCGTCACGCGTGGTTCAACACTTCATTTTAACACCTCATGTGGGCTGCTAATTTCCCCCGTCTCCAAAACGTTCATTAACCATGGAACACGGAGTCTCCGTGCAGGTACAGAGATTCTCCCGTCAAGTAGTTTATAGATCTCTTTTTTCGTGGAAAGTCTTCCAGGCCCCGTTTTGATGCGTCCCCGGCGGTTCTAAATGGGAGCCCAGGTGATGGCGGTTCGCATTAAGTCGTACCTGGCAGTCTGGGTCTGAGCAGACGCTGCCCACTGCAGACAACTCGGTGCCGTTCCTCGTCCCACAGAACCTGCAGGCATCTGAGCTGCTGGAGGCTGGTTTACCTGCAAAAGAAAGTGAAAGTCAAAAGGGGTTTTTACGCAACACCTTCGCAGCAATACTAAATTGATACCCCAGAGAAAAGCAGAGTGACACGCTTTGTTGCCATGTTACCTGTGTGCTCTCTAAACTCAACCATAGCCTTCATAGTCTTAGAGTCGGCCAGGGCCATGAGCCAGAAGAGCTTGGTCCTCCCACAGCCTTCATGGAGATCCACCTTTATGGCCTCCTCTTCCTCCTTAAACACCTGAAAGCAGCCACGAGCACAAGCTTTAACAGCAGCTCTCTCTCCTCCGCATTGCTTCCATGAATAGATTCCTACTAGCGGCCGACACCCACCTGTCTCTGGTGAGAGCGCGTGCGTCGGTGCAGGTGGAGGAAGCGGTCGCAGTCGGTGCAAAGGTTGCCGCACACGTTACACAGGATGATGGCCGCCGTCTCGCCGTCATCGTGATTGTCGCACATAGGCTGTGGATAAGAGGAGGAGGGAATCCATTTAGTATTGTTTGAATATCAGTTATTTTGAACTGTGCCTTGTATATCGGCCTCACCATCTGTTTCTGCTGACCGTCTTTGCCCATCCAGCGACCGGAGGACAGCCTGTCCACATGGTCCTGGTCCAGCACGCACAGCGAAGCCAAGGCCAGCCACAGCTGTGAGACAGAACATGATGTAATGTGGTCAGCCGATATCCATTAGTCGTAAACGTGCTGGACGGATGGAGAGCTTTGTGCGCATACCCTTGTGGTGGCGATACAGCGTACAGGAGATCGGTGCTCCTCCTCCATTTTGGTCAGGGCTATGATGGTCTCCGCTATTGCGTTTTTGGTGACTCTGGACCAACCGTCGGAAAGGTGGCCCTAAAAACAGCAAGCACAATACAAGATGTCAAATGTGGTTCTGAATAGAATTAGGCAGTCAGAGAGTTAAACGAAAAGATGCAAGGTTCACCCCAAAGATGCATCTGTTTTTGATATTTAGGCTCAGTTACTGAAGGTAATCCGTTTGGCAAATATAGTTCCTGTGGGAAACTGCTCTGTGGAAGGCTACAGGTAAGAGGACTTTGTCCCTTTAACAGCGAGAACTTACCGCTGCCATGTCTTTGACCAGCTTTATGATGATCTCTGCTATCTGTGGAGGTGTAGAGCCTTTCATCCACCAGTGGCTCTCCCCCCTGCGGATGTAGCTGATCATAAAAAAGTGGCAATAAATATGAAAACTGATGAACGCGGCCACACGAATTTCTCCAAACTGATTAGGCCCGACGTTAAGTAGCTCACCTGGAGTTGAAGATCATGGGCAGCGTGACGGTGGTGACTCCTTTGCCCGCGGCCGTGCCGGCCGTGCCAGAGATGGTGGTGCCTTTGGCCTTCAGCTGCACTGTGAGGGCTTTCGCGATGCAGCCCAGGAACATGTCGAGGATGCAGAGCTTGTTCCAGTCTCCCTTCTCTGTTGAGTGGATGATGTCACTGATGTCCGCCGGAGGAAGGGCCTTCACCCCGATGATGCTGGCGAGTCTCACTGGCGTGACCTCTGGAAGGACGCGCCTAAGCAACGATGTGACCTGAGATGAGAGCAGATGGCAGACAAGATCATTTAGAGTCGCAAGGCTTTAGCGTCAGCGAGGGCACACTGAAAGAAAAACGGGCTCTTTCTAAATGTTACACGGGAAAAATAACTCCAAGCCACGTCTTAGTCAGCAGTAGTGTGGCAAAGGACAAAAGGCCGAATAATTTAGGAAAGAAGATTTGTCCAATATTATTATTCCAATGTCATTTTCATTCATTTATGTGCAACATAGCTGTGTAATACTTTTCTATATCATGCACAATATTACTTTTGTATTTTAGGGGTTAGTATCATGTCTGGTCTGCACATTACATTTGCTTTTCGTTTATTGTTTAATGTTATTGCGTTCGTGCTATTTTGCAACGGTGCCGGTATTATTTCTTTCACACTAAATAATTATTATTCAATAATTCCTATGCTTTTATATTTTGATTCTATTGTTGTTTGTTTATTCTTCTGTTAAAATCTTTGATGAATATCCGGCTGAAGTATTTCCTCTGGGCCTTATAAAGTTCCGTCTCAGGATAATGAGCATGGGTGCAAACAGTCCGGTGCAGTCCACTCCCCCCACCTGTCTCTGAACTCTCGGGGAGGCCGTGTGCAGCAGTGAAAACAGGTCTTGCATGAGGGTGAGCTGCTGCGCTAGGTACTGGCGGCCCACGTTGGAGCCACTCAGAGCCAGGACCATGGACAGGAGCTCGAAGCAGTAGGCGTCCGAGGAGGCGTCGTCGTCGCTGGGTTGGGAGTTGGCGTTCTCTTTGCTGGAGATGGCGTGCTCCCACTCCTCCCTCACACGCGTGGCCTCCATGCGGATGGCCTGCACGATGTGGGCGCACACCTGAGACGAGTATGCGCGTTAGGTACGAGGGCTGAGATCTTAATTCCTACTTCTGATGGCGTAAAGAACTGACTAATCACCTGTTTCTGGAGGTTGGTGAGTTTGCTCCTGCTAAAGATGATGCCCACCATGTGCTCTTTAAGGTCAGCGTCCGATGGAACCTAGTCATAAAAACGTACAACGTGTAAAACCTCAGGCTAAAGGGAAGTCAACATTTTGGTTTAACAGCACAGGCAGACTGTCAGGGCCAGACCTTGTCCTCTCCCTCGGGTGTTGAAAGGAGGTTTTTCTCCTCCTGCTCTGGCGTCGGCTCTGCGTCTCCACAAATGAGCTTTCCAAAGACCTAAATGAGCACAACAGAGTAAATCTCAACGCTGCCGAGAGCCTCCAGATGTTTGTCAGGTGATCACGTGTGGATGAAGCGGTTACACGGACCTGTGAGGTGATGAGGCGAAACACTCGGAGAGTCTCGGCCTCGCAGTTCTTCTGCTGCGCCATGCTGGCGGAGATTTGCCCCAGAATCTTGATGCTTTCGCCCTCTTTCCAACCCAGCACCTTCACCTGGCGCACCCTCAGGGTGTTCTCCGGACCCTTCAGCTCCACCTTGATCACATGGTGGTCCCCTCCAGGGAGCTCGCTTGTCACCCAGCCCATGTGACGCGAGTCCAGTTCAACCTTTTGATGAAAAGCCACGGAGATATTTACAGTGTTCTACTACATGGAAGTAAATCTGGAGCTAGAGTCACTAGATCGAAGAGCACCTTATAAAAACACCTTGCACTGGAGTGGTGTTGATTTGGAGAAGAGAGAAAACGATCCATACATACAGCTTTACATAAAGACTAGAACCCTGTAGTCTCACATAGGACCATACCTGTTTGATTCTGCACAGATCCTCTACTGCTTTTCCACATAAGAATGTCACTGATGTGACTTTGTTCTGTGAATATGACAAATAGATTATCAGCAATTCCATTTTGGTCCAATCTGTGCCGTAACACAAGAACAATACTGCGACTGCCCCTTACCCCGATGTCCCTGGAGTTGTCCACATGAACAGTCACATTGGAGGCGTTAATGCCCTTCACGCAGCTAATGGTGATGCTCTTAGTTTTGTTCTTGTCCTCATCTCCGGATTCCCAGAAGGTCTCTGTGGAGCCGTCTGTCAGACTGCCAATCATGGCAGGACGACTGGACGTCTTGATGTCTACTACGCTGGTCAGATCCTTCAGACAAGTCACCAGGCAGAGGTCCTATTGTCACAGACAGTCGGGTTAGCGCATGCTGCTGGAACTTTTCAACCGTATTGACCAAAAGGAGACCGATCTGAAGTAACTGAATGACTTTTTTTCTTGCCTGGCTCATTGCTTCGTAGCCTGACTGCAAGCTGATGTTGAAGCTTTCTTCGCTGTCTCCATCGTCCGACTTGGACAAGATATTGTTGATGTGATGGAAGACGTTGCTCTGGTGGAGGAACTGGTGGTCTGACTGCTTAAACTTGAGACTCCAGCACCTGTAAGGATAAATCATGAGAATAATCTGTCTATAGTTTGAAACCATTCCATGTAAAAAGTGTTTACTGATGGGTTGACATCATATTCCGGCGTTCCCAACGCGTACCTAAGCGCCATCTGCTGAAGTGAGCTGCCACTAGGAAGTGACATCATGAGGTCAGAGATGGTTTGGAGGAGGCGGTGAAAGGTGTGGGGGAGAGGATGAGCGGCTTCTCCGGCAATAACAATGTCTGACAGCGGGTGTTCACAAACGCCAAGGTCTCTTTCCTGAGGAGCGCAGAAGTTCACAGTCAGAAGACGCCGCAACAGAAATAGTAAGCAATGCTACACGGCCTTTGTCAACCACTCATTACCTGTTCCACATTTTCTTTGTTCCCCTTGTTCTCGTCGTCTTCCTCGTCCTCGGGTTCAAAGGGCGATGGGGTGAGAGAAGCTACAAAGTGCCAAAGGATGTCGTGCAGGGAGGTAGTCTGGATCACATTGCACAGCAGCCAGTTGAAGGCCTGACAGCACACAGAGAGAAAATCATGCCAGTCATTCTTCTTACAAATATAACTCGTGAGCTAACAACAATAACCACCAATCACTGCGGGATAAACAGCAATGATTAACTGAAAACCGGGTGCAGAGATTCGGAGAGCTGTTGCTGCCTGTACCTCCATGGCAAACACCCTGCAGGCAGACTTCCTCAGTGCATGCCTCATGGCCACCTCCAGGCCCTCCAGGTCATGGTGCTGGATGACGAAAGCCAGGACAGGCCACTGGAAGTTCCTCTCCCCTTTACTGAGGGAGCCGTGGGCCGAGATCAGCCGGGACAGCTCAGGGGACGGGTGGCGTAACAGGGAAGACCCCACCTCTGTTAAGGGGTGGAAAAGGTGTCACAGATGACACTGCATCACATTCTCTTTTAGGTAACACGTCTCAAATGGGTGCATGAAATTACCTGCATCGCCACTATGAACCCTGCGTCTGGGCACGGCTTTTACCCGGGCCGGATTGGGCGAGTGTTGCTTGTCATACTCTGATGCTACGACGGAGTAAGACCTCTGAAACACGGTTCGTTTCGCCGTATCGCTGTCTGTGATTGGACTGGTTTCCAGACTGAATGGGAGTGGATGAAACAGACAAAGTTTAGCACAGACACAAACATTGAAATGAATGGCTGGTCATGATAAGGAGCATTACATAGGGGGGGCGCCCCACCCCACCAAGAAATCGTTTACAGTTCTGTTCCCTGAGCACAGTTAATGGGCGCACACACACACACAAACTCACTCGGACAGAGAGCGTGCATCAAAAAACGTTGGTTCCGTCTGTCCGGTTAATATCTCAAACGATAACGATTGCCTCATCTGCCGTGACGTTTATATCATGCATGTATACGAGTGTTTGTCATGCATACACATAAAAACAGATGAGAAAATCTAATCCGCATTTCACTCATCGTTTGTGCATGCGCAGAAGTGGAAGTGATGAAAGCATCGTACGAAGACGCGTTACCTGGGTGGCATTGATTTCATGTTGCTCTCTGGTTCCTCAAATACATTGGGACAGGCATCGGGGGTGACTGATATGTAAGGTGCAGGAACAGATGTTGAGCGCAAATACCTCATCTCATCTTGGAAGAGGTTATCGTCTTGGTAGGCCCCAAAGTTCTCAGTGTGTTGCCTGGGTGATAAGAGGAGGGTTACGGTAAAGCACCTTTATTCACCTAAGAAATCCAGACAGCGTTGCTAACTGAGCTGTAAGCTACCTAGCTAGCGTCTGGAGGTAGAGGCAGCCCATTTTATTGGGGAGTTCGTCCGACACGCCCTCCTTGAGGCTGGGCAGCAGCTGGGAGTGCATGGGCCGGGGGGGGTGGTGGCACAGCATGCTGGGCTCGGCAGCACTGCTGAGGGACAGCAGGAACAGAGCGTTGGCCCGGATCACCTGGTGGGCCTCCATGGTGGGCAGCGCCCTCGGCGTCTTCACCTGGAGGGGTTTCTTCCTGGATTGCTTCACCTGGCAAAAGGACACGCAGAAGTCCGAGATGAGAAAAGAGATGAGAAAAGACGAGTTCTTCAGTTGCAGGGACGCACGCGTACCTTTTCCCGGGCCGCAGTCTGTTTTTCTCTCAGGTATTTCTCCCGACAGCGATCACACACCAGGTACCAGGTGCTGCCTCCTATGCCTCCGTCGCCGCAGTTTCCAGCCCAACCACCACAGAAGTGGCCGATGCTGTTGTAGCCCTGGCCTCCAGCATAGCGACCGCAGCCTGCCATGAAAGACGAGGGAGGGGGTTAAAAGAAATCATTACCCAGAAAGTCCCTTACCCAGGAATACAAAGGCTGAAGCAGAACCGCTGTCCGCTCACCTGGGTGCGCCTGTCTCATGTGGTAGGTGACGGGGTAAGGGTGGGATTCACCGCACAGCTCACAGATGGTGTCTTTCTCCGGTCCACCCATGGCGAGCTGTGCCATCTCTCCGAACAGGTTCCCTCTCGGACGCACTTCGGCCTTCTCCCGCTTCTTTTTCTCCTTCTTCGACTTCTTGCCGTCTTTCTCGTGCTCCTTCCTTTTCAGGATGGCGCTGGACCCCGGGCTGGGGAAGATCATGTTCTGAGTGGCTGCTTTGATGGTGGCCATGGAGATGTCCTCCCAGAAGGCCACCAGATGTTGCAACGTCAACGGCAAGATGGACTTGTTCCTCAAGGCCGGGTGCGAAGTCATCTCGTAGCCCATGGCCTCCCCCTTACCCTCCTCGCACTTCTCTGGCAGAGGCGGTTCTTTCAGCATAGACAGCACCTTGTTTTTGTTGATGCTTCCCATTTTGGAGATGTCCGGGCCGTGCGGCGCAATGTTAAACATGTTGAGGGCAGAGGAGATCTCCAAGGAGTGGCGGTTCTTTAGCTTGCTCTCCTTCTCGTCGGCGCCCTGTCCTCCCACGGAGCTGCGAATGGGGGCGTGCTCTTTGGTTAAGTCCGGGTTAAACTTGAGGAAGGAGGAGCAGGCCATGGCGTCGTGGACAATACCTTCATGCCACAGGAATGCGGCGAAGACCGCTCGCGAGCATTCGGCCACGGAGGGGGACATGGCCTGTTTGGCGGGTTCCGTGGCCCTTGAAGTGCTCTCACCTTTGAACAGCGGCCCAGATTTTTCCTTCTTGGGGCGCGTGTGTCGACTGGACGCTTTGCGGCTGACTTTGGGCGAAGCGCGGCTCTCCTGTTCCTCCTTGACCGGGGCTTTGCCGATGCTGAAGTGCACCTTGCATGAGCCGTCTTCAGAATTCTGACCGTCGGCATTCTCGTCATTGCCCTCCTCTGAGAGGAGAGCAGTGGAGCTGCACACCTCCACCACTTCACTATGGAGGTTCTCCTGGGTCACGTGTGGAGAGGGAACGCGGTTCTCTGCACAGCCAATCACTCCATTATTTGGATCGTTAGGAGACACTTTCGGTTTTGGGGAGGTGGACCTGCCTCTAATGGGCTCGGTCAGTGGGACCTTCTTCTTTCTAAGCGTGTCTGGATCCAGAGTGTACGAATCAGATTTGGACCTCTCCCTAGGAGGATCCAGCCGTGCTTTGGCGGAAGGGCTGACTTTGGGTGGGAGGTTCTTGTCATGGTGGGCTGAAGAGGAGTGCTGGGAGGAGGCGCTGGAGGGACTAGACCTCCCAGAAGAGGAGGAGCCTTTTTGTTTGGGAGAGGAGGAGCGCGAGCCGGAGTTCGGCGACTCGGCCCGAAGTCCCGGGGTTCTGCCGTCTGCCTTTAGCGCCTGCAGGGTGTTGTGATTGGGCGAGTGCGAGCGGCTGTGCGAGTCGGACCTCAGTTTGGCCGTGTCCGACCGCAGGATGAGCGCCTCGCTGGCGGAGAGGCCGCCCTCGCCTGCTTTGCTCCTGCTCTGCTCGGACGAGCGGCTTCCTCGACCCTCCTGTTTGGGCGAGCGGTTCCCCTGCCGGTGTTTGGAAGCTGGGGACATGGGCCGCGCTGCTGGCATCGGGTTCCCTCGCTCACCTGAACGTTATTATTTCAAACATAGTTACAGCATGAAAGAGGACTGAATCAGAGGTAATAATGCACAACATTTGGCTATTAGCATAATACTCAAAACCTGAGAGGAAAAAACAATGTAATGCTGAAAATATAAAGGTAAGATGCAATGCAATGAAGGTAATTAGTGGAAGAGCTGATGGAAGATGGATTCCAGCCCAGTCCTCGGACCTCTGCTACTGATATTGGACGTATTTAGAGTGGACTTTTCATAGCCTAGTAGTTTAGTCTAGTAACCACACACATCCTGAATCAATAGCAATTAAGGTCCACCTATTTTAAACTTTAAATCAAAAGAGCTGTCATAAAAAACAAGGCGTTTCTTTTCGTGGCCTCCTGCCCGCCCTCTGTTCAGTCTGAGGGAAACATGCGTGCGGTGATTACCCACCCTTCTGCCTCAGAGCGAGAGATGAGAGAGCAGTGCCGTGCCCGGCCACGGACACATTGCTTTTGTGCACACGCTCGCGAGAAGCAAGGCGGCGAGATGAATCATCTACAGCGGAAAACAGTGGAGCAGGTAAACAAACAAGGCATGGAACGCAAAGGGGCCACCAGAGAGAGACAGAGACAGAGAGACAGAGACAGAGACAGAGAGAGAGAGAGAGAGAGACAGAGCGAGCACAAAGAGGCAATGGGGTGAGGTCGAGAAGAACGATGCAAAAAGGGTTAAAATGACGGTGGGATCAACAGAAAGGTAGAGAAACACTTATTGAAGAGAAAAGAAGTTACAGAAACAGAAAAGTTTCTGTAACTTTTCTGTCTCAGACAGAAAAGTTACAGAAGAGTTGTCATGGAAATACAAGTAAGCTGTGCACACAATTTAGTAATATGTGTCTTCCATTCAATTCCATTTGGACTCTTTCCCTATTTTAGAGGGCGGCATCACCTCTAACAGGTGACATTCACAATGTTTAAAAGAAGTAAGAGAACATTTAAGAGGCTCTGAAGGTGAGTTTTATCCTGTGAAATAGGTTTAACAGGCCGTTGTTAAATGCCATAATTAAATCCATTAAAGGGATCTACAGCGAGTGTGCAGGGGTCATGTAGGACAAGACTTAAGGTGACGTGTTACATGTATGCTAAATTGAGAACACATGTTATTAACTTATGCACACAGTTGAGCTGCAAAAGAAAGATAAGCACATACAAGAAAAGACCAACAGGGAGAAAGAGCTAAACAGGCTGAAAAAGTCCACAGATATTTTAGATCCCGTTAGAAGATTATCTCAAAACTAAATTGTGGCATATTTGCATTTGAAATATATCCAGTAAAAGATATAAGTATGTGTTATATGTAATATTACTGATGGACTGGAGTCTAAGACCGTTTACATTTGCACTGATGCCCTGGGCTGGTTGAGGCAGAAAATGTTGTTAATCAAGGATGAATAATGCAAAAATGAAAACAGCGAGGAAAATAATAAAGAAGCTGGCTAGCAGAACAAGCATACAAGCAGAAAAATAAGCAGCTCAGCCTGTTACTTCAACACGCGGCATCGTCCCATTTAACAAGGCGTTTGGTCGAGTATTTCAGTTTCATATCTTGTTTTAGGAAAAAAATGTGAGAAATACCCGTCAATGCATATTTCGAAAGGCAATTTCTCTTGATTTGTTTTCTTATAAACAAGATGTAAACAGTCCATACTGGACACGTGGGCTTGTTGGGGATATTTTGCCACTCTAGAAACATAACTGCACTGTTATGTGTCACATGTCGCTGCTGCGCTTCCCAGAAACAAACATGAGAGAGAGAGAAAAGCTGAGGGGGGAAAAGGATCAACACCTGTGCAGGCAAGCGCTGTCAGAAAGCAGGACAGACTTACTCGGAAGCTGTGGTTGTGGCTGAGACAGTTGGGAGGGGGATTGTCCAAACACAAATGGGCTGTGGACAAGGGAGGAGGAGGAAGAAGAGGAGGGAGGTTGGGCGGCTTGCTCAAATACGGAGGAGGAGGAGGGAGCTGCTGAGAGGAGGGGCCCAGACTGAATGGAATTCAGTATGCCACTCAACCGGTCACCTGCAAACATGGAGACAGAGGATGGGGATAAACTACAGCTTATACTATGGTTTGAGGTGTTTCTATAAAAAGGGGGGAGGGTGAGGATCAGTCAGAGTTCATCAGTCATTCAGTCATCTTCTTGTGGGCTGAAATGGAAGGAGCCCCCCAGGGTCCCGCAAGTGAAAGGCCCGTTTGTTTTCTGTTAAGACAAAGAAATGCCAACTGCACCCAAAAGAGGAAAGGTAGGAAAGCCCGGGTGGATGGGCCGCAAGGAAGGACGTCAGCAAATATAATGCCGCTCAATGTGCCGTCGCTGAGCAGCCGGAGCGGCGGACCATCGGGCCGGGAAGGTCTTTGTTTGGCGGCTCGCTCCACAACACAAAAGGAGTCGGAAAAAAGGCCGTTGCTCCGGTTTGTGATTTAGACACTTGGGGAACTTCTGATTGTCAGACTAACCTCGCGGCTCCATGCAAGATATGATTGGCTGAATGTATCGCTCTTAAATAAGGTCTCCGCCAAAATAGGAAACCACTGGAACAGTATTCTGTCAAAGTAATGCCAAACAAGGGTGTATGACATATGAAATGCCATTTAAATGGACTTTGTAATGAGGTTACACTATTGTTAAACTATCGAGGAAACTCTGGTCTTTCTCTATTGTAGAGCATTGATGACATCATTCATTTCAGGAGTCATTCTTCCAAGAAAAACCTATGTGTCCTCTTTACAACTTACAAAAAACATGTGCCGGGAAGAATTGGACCCTTGTAGTCCGTATTGAGCCGACACGGCATCAGTAATCATTGAGGCCGGTTACGTGGTGAACCAGATTCAAAACCACGTCACTGTGTTGATCTCCAACATGGTTCGATGCATATCAGCAACTGTCGGCGCCAGAAGCGGGAAGCTGCCTGTCCGGAGGCCAGAGAGGCTAAATATGGAAGCCTGAGAGGTATTTCAATACAGTTGATCTCCAACCTGCTCAAGGAGCTCTGTCACGGACAGGTCCATCAAGCTGACCAATCTAAGCGCGATCCATTCGCTTCACACAGGTGGCGAGGGATTTAAACTCTCTATCGGATGCTTCAGCGGCTGTCGGCAAACATTCGGCGTGCTAGTAGAAGCTCGCCGTTTAGAGGGCCTTAATATTCAGGATGCACGTGCTGCTCACCACAGACATTTTGTGAGGTTTAAACATTAAATGTCACATGACTTCTATTACCTTTCGTGTATTATGGCGGTTTAAACTCGAAAAGAGCCGTTTACCGCTTTTAAACTGCCCATTTGAGCATTTCGGGGTGGGTCGGTCATCTGGCATCAAAAAATGCAAAGTGTCAACCAAGATGCAACTGAGGCAGAGTGCCATCTCAAACGCCCAAGGACAGAAATGCATCCACCTCCTCACGTAGCAACCGGATGTTGCCACAGTGAGACTGAAATCAGTAATTCTACTATTTCTATAAAAGCAGCAGAGCCACACAGAATACTTGATAGCATGAAAGTGCCTTTCCAAGGCCAACACGGTTTCCATTGAGCCCAGTAAAGGGTCAGTAGAGGCAACCAGACTTGGGATCAGCACAACAGACACACATACCGGGTCGACTAGTGCGATAACTACATCTGAAGAACGGCGGCGCTCTGATTAGCATCGCTAAACAGGTCAGCCTCGTTATTCCAAGCAGTGAAGAAGTGTTAAGCCATTGGAAGACAAGAGACGCAGCGCCAAGCATTTGGGACGAGCCGCTGACGCTGCGGTAGAATTGCTCATCCAGGGGTGGTTGTCACTTTTCCACCAGAACACAGGTCATGTGACTAAAGGCTCAATGCATGGGGACAAAGGGTAATCCGTGTTGGGCTAGAGCTCCGCGGCCAACTACCCAGAGCCCACAGCAGTTGGAAATGAACGGAAGCACACTGACTGGCCCATGCACACAGACGCTACAGAGATGTTAGTCAACGTGATAGAAAGCATGCTGAAAGAAAGAGACGAGAGGCCGGTGACCGATGCACCTGTGACCATAGACAAGGAGTGAGAGTAGAAGAGGACATATATATATATATATATATATATATATATATATATATATATATATATATATATATATATATATATATATATATGCAATGTACCATAGCAGGAGGATCAGATTGGCAGCGTTTTTCATTTGTACAATTGCCAGCAGTGAGCGCCAGCGTCTTTTGGATAAGTCATAGAACCACAGCATACAGTTCTACGCTCACTCTTTTCTTATGGTCTGACCCATACTGCAGCACATACACCTTGTACATGTGCTGCTATGAATTGTATGGCTCAGGTCATTTGTTATTTACTGTACTGTTGCTTTGAATAAAAGAAGATGATGAGGGTGAAAATGTCTGCATTTTGTTCAACTTGAGTAATGTATAAGAAAAACTTATGAGGACAGTCTCAATCCAAAGCACACAGGGGAGGTCAGAGAAAGTAAAGCGGGGGGGTATCAAAGACCAGCTTGCAGAGGGAAGGTGTACATCAGTAATGACAAATCTACAGCTACAGCCTGAGGACATGTAAATGAACAGCATAAAGGAAAGTGGATGTTGAAAGCAAAGTGATGTGCAGATTGAGGACATGTTATAAAAAGTTTTTTTAAAAAAAGAGGCATCTTTACGCCACGTTGAGCTCACCTTTGTTGTTGGAGATGCCGTAGTCAAAGCCCTGCGCCCCGTTAGCGGCTGCAGCCCTGTTGAAGGCTTGCACGGAGAAAGGGCTCGGGGGGGGAGTCTGGGTCACGTGCTCTAAAAGAGATTGTTCTGTAAGAGAAGATGAAATTACTATTCATAATAACAACACACTTTTAGTTTTAAAGAAGATTTCACGCAGACCATGTAGCTCAAAGTAAATTTAAAAAATCGAAAACCTCACTTTTTAGTGGGAAGAACGCATGCAATACAAGTGTAGTGTCATTTAAAGGAAAGGAAAAAATCAACTTTTAGAATTTAAAAGGCAGAAGCATTCTCCCGATGTGGCTGTGAAAACAGTTTGCCCGGTTGGTTGCGGCTCACCGTCATCGTGGCGAAGGTACTGATTCCCACCGCGGTCTCTGGCCAAGGACCAGGCCTCTCCTTCATCGCTCTCACAGAACTCCACTACACTGTTCTTATCCAGCTGAACCCAGTTCCCCTCTGAGTTGACCACCTGATACACAAACAAGACTCTTTATCCACACTCTCGCGCACACGCACACAAACACAGCAGCTGTACAGAAGAGCATTAACATACAACCATTGATGATTGATCATTCATTTGATTGGAAAGGACAGAAGCAGTAGTAGATCACAAGAATTAGATGTTGTGCATCAGCAGACACTGCAGGACAAAAACGGTGCAGCTAAACAAAAAGTACTAAAAAATGAAACTAAGGTAAATGCATGAGGATGTTTTTATCGCATTTTCCTGAATTATCATCACTTGGGAAAAACAGACAGATGGAAGTATTAGTATGTGCAGGGTGCACCGCTCAGGTCTCAGACGGGGCATTCCAAATGCAGAGGGAACTATTGAACAGCATGACACACCACAGCAGCCAGTGACAGGTCCTATCCAAAAGGGGCGGGGCTACCCTCATCACCACACCAGAGGAAATTTAGAAAAGTACCGCAATCATTAACAGGATGGTTAGAAGTGTGAGAAAGAGACATTCAAGCATTTGGTGATCACATCTCAGCGGAGACGTCTGCAAGGCGGCCAAATGCAACGCGCTGAGACTGCGATGGACAAACGCAAATGAGTGAATCAGGAAGCGCGCAAAAAGTGTCGCAGTCACAGGGAGTTCATCCTCGAGTAGGAAAAGATACACAACACACCCCCCCACCCAGAAGCACCTGGTGTATTCCCCATCAGACAGCCAGATTACATTCAAAAGGAGTTCAGGAAAGAAGAGGGAACTCTAATCTCTGAGGGTTAAGGCCAAACTCATTACATTATTTCAACTAAAGCCACAAAAGAGAAAAGAAGAAAAAAAACACAATGCATCATCAGGGGTGAGTGCGTACCTCGCCTATGGCCTTGACCTTGTTGCCAAGAACTAACATTCCAATGGGGATGCCCCTAAGGTTTGGGCAGCTTCTGATGTTGTGACCAGAGGGGCCGGTCTTCACTACCTTATAAAGCCCCGGGCCGCCGCCCTGCCCCGCCCTGCTTTGCGCCCGCATGGGGGCCTCGTGGGAAGGGCAGCTGCTCACCTCCTTTACGTTCTCTTCCGATTGGCCCCTGACCTCCTGCAAGAGGTGAGAGCAGTGGATTAGAGGCAGCGCACAGTAACACAACATCAGGCCGCATAATGTCGACCGCTGGGTGCGAACGATTATTCGGCGTTTTTACTCTACAGATGTTGTATACATCTAACGCATGGTATATAAAGTTTGAACTAGTGTGCTTTCAGAGTTGCTGCCAATTGGATTTTATTACAGCACAGAGCCTTACTCAGCTTTCCCTGTTTCCCGCCTTTATGCTAAGCTAACCAGCTATTAGCAGCATCGGAATGGTCAAACTGTTCTTACTCCAAAACTACATGTATGCCCGGGCTATTAAAAACACATGAACAATACATAACATGGGAAACAGTTGCAACATAATTAAAAATGTAAACAGAAGCAACCGGAGGATTCAACACACCATGTAGTGACGCTGTTAGATGACCAATATACAGAAGGTAGAACTAATCTTACAGGCTAAAGGGAGGCATGCTATGATGCACAAGGGATAGAGGACTCTAGGTGACAAGGCTTTCCAACAAGACCTCATGCGACAGAACGGACGTTGGCATCTTTACCCCCCATGCTACACACACGCTGGAACAGTGATGACTCCATAAAAAGAAAAGAAAAACACAGGATCACTGCGCGGAGTCTGTGGGCACGAGGCCGCCGACGCACACTGTTGTCACCAAATGGTCAAAATGAAACAAAGCAGACAACCATGCAGCTATTGTTGGGAGCGCTTATGGCGGATTGCAATACTGTGGGGAGACTACAGAGTCACAAGGGGTTCAAAGGGGACAAGTAGAGTGACAGGTACGATGGTAAACTGTGGGGCACGTGTCCGTCTCATACAACTCACCTGTGGCGGGAATATAGTTAAGGGAGTCCACGACAAAAAGCTGACATCCCTGACTCCTTGGCTAGCGTTAAAGACATTCTGAGCAACACATCGTGAGACAGTCAACAAAAAACAGTAGAGGATGAGGGGGGGAGAGAGAGAGAGGGGCAGAGGGGGAGAGAGACACTATGGGGGAAGACGCTCGTGTATTTTTTTGGAAGAGAAAAAAAAATGTTTTTTTTTGGGGCTCGGCTCCTTTGGAATTCAGCATCAGACGGTCGTTTGAGACAGCGAAGAAGAGAGGACACAATCTGACGGGCCAGATGGCGAAATAGTGGAGCCCCGGTAGAGGGGGCCAAGAAGAACCGTGGATCCCGGCCGAGCCGTCATATGTTTGAACATTTCACAAACAAGTGCAAAGCCAAGTAGATAAATAAGGTCACTCCAGACTCATTTCCAAATCCACCACAAAACGAAGCTAAAGAAGAAAACTTCCAAAAAAATTCCCCACTTGGATGATGTAGTGTGTCATGCTGTTCAGACAAGGGACCTTACACGGAAGCCTCCTCTGCACCCCGAGGCAACGAGTGGAATTGTAGAGCGGTACAATTTTTGCGGGCCAGTGATTGCTTCATGACAGAAAACTACCTGGATATCTGGTTCAAGTACTTTCCCCGGTACTTCCATATCCATGTCCTCGATCAGACACCTTCGACTCACGCTGCTGTTTTTTGTCTCTTTTTTTTTTAAATGTACAACATGTTGGCGGTTTTTGTGCCATGGAGCAAAAATGTGAGGGAAACACTTGTTCACACATGCTGTGGTTTTATGAGTTCGTGAGAGGCCATGAGGAACAGTGCAGACTAACTTCACCACGTGATGAGATTACACCTACGCTTCCTTCTTTTTCCCGCAATGGTGTTCACGCCAGTGCACTTAACCGTAACAACCTAAGCATGAGAGCATTTCCCACTGCCGTCACTTTGTGGTGAACTTTCTTGCGTTCAAACACGAGTTGACACATGCAAGCTCCCAGCTGTGTTCCTGTGCACGGCATGTTAGTGAACGTTTTATACGCTGCGACAACTAGATGTTTCATGCAAGAGAACATCCTAGCAGCTACACTTTGATAAAACTCTCAGTTTAACATGCTTTGTGATTGGTAAACAATACAGTTGACCTCTGGGCTTTTCGCCCAAAGGAACAACGCAGGAGCTCCTGTCTTAAAGTGGGGCAGCGGCTCAGCGGGGGTCTTCTACTTACGTCGGCTGGGACCAGTAGGCTCCTGCCCAGGTGCTGGTTGAAAGAGAGGCACCAGGCTTCAGTGTACCCATTCATGCTGGGAACATACTTCTTTACGGTTTCGTCATTAAGCCTCAGCCACACGCCATCGTCATTGTGGATCTACGGAGGGGAAAACAAGAGCAACGGGGCAGGGCACAGCCAAACCGTCCTGTTACTATGGAAACGGGAAGGACACACACACACACACACACACACACTCAGGTCTGAGGTTGCAGGTGAGTCTCAAGGAAAACTAGACAACAGTAAATTGAAGTTACAGCAAGGTGCATTTTGGACGGATACAGAATCCAGATGTGCTGCATTACGATACAAATAACTAAGCAAATGCATCGAGTCCTCTGAGTTTATGTTGCAGGCGCTCAAGCCTTTCACGAGGCCTCTGAATGGCTTGCAAGAGTATGAAGCAAATCAAAGAAAGAGCAACAAATGTATATCCTTTGCAAGAAAGTAGCTATCATAATTTAGAGGTAATAACACATAATGCACTAAAAAGTTATAAAACTAGCAAAAAGAATAGCGTCCAATATTCTATCCTTACTGATTAAGACAAAACCAGTATATAGAATCAAAGAGCAGAGCGCTCCAGCTAATATAGTTACATAACATGATTTGTGTTCTGCCTGGTCTAGAGCCAGTTACCTCGTCAATGAAAGTGATGGTGCCATTGACATGCACTATGCCTATCTGTTCACTCTGTAGGGAAGGGTGACTACGCACGCGCAGGCCTGCGCTGTCCTTGGACACAAATTTGCGGACCTGAGAGAAGCAGAGGGGGAGATGGAGACCGTGAGCGCCAGGAGCCAAGAAGAAAAAAGAAAGAAGAAGAAAAGACAGGAAGCAGCAGCAGGAGGAAGCGGGGGCAAGCCGACCGCGGGAGGTCTCGCGCTTTAACCCACACGGAGCCTAATTTCAAGTCCACGCGTACAAACGGAGGACGACGAGGAGGCTACATTCACAGCCGTGTAACGCACACGCGCTGATTGAACGGGGCAGGATTTGACTTGTTTCCCCGTCAGATTGTGAAAAACAAAATGGCATGAAGGTTCACAAACTGATGATGCAGGGGATCAGTTTAAAGCAGCATCAAATCATTTGATTACTTTGTTTGAACTATGAGTAATAATCAATGCGGTTTGACTAGATGACAGAGCTGAGATGGAGAGCCAGTAGTCAAAATGTTTACATGCATATTTTAACATCAGTAAGATGTTTTCTTTTCCACACATGGACAAAAGGACTCGATAATAAAAGTGTGGTATTAAGTGCATCATGAATTGGTTGCTTCTTTGCACATTGAACAAAGCAACATCTTTGATTTAGTCTTGAAAATACTGGAATTCTCCACTATTTTGTTTTTGGATCAGAGTCACAATGTCAGACATTATTTTGTGTTCATTATTATGTTTCTTTATTAGCAAATTCACTGAACTCGAGAATCAGACATGAATTATATTGAATTATTCACTAACCATAACTGCATATAGAAAATAATTTAGGAGGCACTAGATTTTCACAGTATCATGAGGGTATTATTAACAATACCAATATTTCATTTTAAAATATTTAATTATTATTGATAAAAACTGTTTATCATCTACACTGATTGGAAATTAGGCCTCTTGTTTTAATTCACTCATGTGAAGAATTACAAGATGCCGTGTGGAGAAAACCTCACCACCTGTGACTGGTTCAGGGTATTTGAAGGGGGTTGCCAGCATGCATGCGCTTGTAGGCGTGTTTGTGTGCATGTTCATGGCCCTGGTTGAGCTCACCTTGCTCGGCTGAGGTTCAGCCTTTGGTTTGACCATCTGAGTACCGGGTGGTATCATGCCTTTGGGGGGGTCTTTGACTTCTACCTCCAAACCAGCATCTAAAATGAAAAGATTTACAGCTCAAAAAGGGGCGGCGGTTCAACGAATCGTCAGTGACGCCGACGTTTCCACTGACTTACCTATTTCAATGCCATCGATGGTGACGTGGATGGTGTAGAGGCCTACTGCTCCCGGAGTCCAGTTGGCACTGTAGGTTCCGTCGGTGTTGGCACGAATCAGCATGTTCTCACTGGGTCTGTGTGGGAAAGGGTCAATGAGTAGGTTGTATCTCACTGGTAAATGCCTTCTATTCCTGTATACCCTCAGTTACCGCTTTGGGGTCGGGGAGGCAAAACGCAGCTCTTCAAAGGAGTAGTTTTCATAAGCCTATAAGACAAAGAGCGTATGAAGGAATCAACAAAATGAAGAGCTTTTTTAGTAAGTAAAAATGATGATGCACATTAATGTGATAAGGCTATTTAACATGTGTTTATGTTGCCATTGCCCATATAACAACGTCTGCCAGTCTAAACTGCAGTTAATGGCATTTTCTGTCGGGGGGACAGGTTGGCATGTAGCCCACACAACAGATCTGAGAGTGACTAAATAGCTGCACCATGTGGAGCACCTGCAGCCTTCTAAATGTAACCAAGTGAGCTTTGACCCAGTTCGTTGATGCTGACCTTCATCATAGTTATAGCGATGTATCGAGCCTCTTTCACGATCATGGGCTCGTAGGTGGCTTCCAGCTTGGGCATTGGCAAACCTCCAAAAGTTAAGTCGGGTCCGGAGGACGACGGCGAGGAGCTCCCAGGGAGCCGCTGCAGCCTCTTCACATTCTCCGGTTGCATCGACTTCTTTTGTGAAACGGGAACGGCCTTCACCTCCACCTGGACATGCAAAGAGATGAGAAACACTTGTCAAAAGGCATCACAACGCCGGCAACAAAAAACAAGAATCAGTAAATTAAATTAATCTCCTGGATGCCAAAGCAATCCCCTGACCTTCATGTGAGGGACGTGCACCACATCTCCATACTGGTCTTTGGTTTGTACGACCACCGTGGTCGGCCACCCACAGCGTATGTCGTCTTTGTTCAGGATCAGAGAGGTCTTCTGGGGGTCTGCGTAGGAGTCTGGCTGCAGCCACCTGGATGGACAAAAAGGGACAAAACAAGAGAGACAGAACAGCAAATTTTAATCGGTAACAATATTAAATTGCAGAGGGAGAGCTGAAAAAAAAAAAACGGAGACAAAGAAGAACTGCACAGTGCACATTCTGCTCTGTGTAGGTAGCTGGAGTTAACATGGGACAGGCTCCGGAAATGTTTACCTGGCCAGACGTCCTCCGCTGGAGGTCTGCACACAGGTGATGAAATCCTCAAGGAAAGAGTGCTCATTGGTTTGGAGGTGCAGGGGCAGATTCCCCTCCAAGGCCTCCAGGATGGTGGGCGAATGAGACAAGGCCAGACCCTTCCCAAGGATCCCAGAGTGGGACTTACAGACCTGGCGGGACGTCAGAGGAAAGAAGAAGCAGGGAAGGTAGAGTAATGATGAAACCCTTCCATGACACAACAAATAAAGATCTCCGATTTCAAAAGAGGACACACCTGAAGAGAAGCTTCCTCAAGGATCTCAAGATCCTCCTCCAGTTCATTACCTTAAATCGAAGATTAGAACAACAGATGAAGGATTTGCTTAATGTTGTACACTTCTATTTTTTAGGAACACGCATAACTTCTATCGTGGGTTAATAGAGAAACAGGAGACCCAAAGCCAATTGGGGTTCCAGGTTCCCATACCTATGGGGAGGGCTAGGTCTTTCTTCATCAGAGCTGCAGCGCACACACTGCCCAGGTAGGCCAACTCCTTCTCCAGCTGGATGATCCCCTGAAATGTCCACAATGCTGTGGTCAGGAAGGTGTCTTTGCATTACACATACAGTGGAAGTCCATCCAGAGGAATAAAGGCCTGTGTACCTCATCGGCCCCAGGGTTGAACTCGTACCCCACAGCCACGCACTTGAAGCCATAAAAACAAGCTTTCTCGTCTTTGACGTAGTCCGAGGCCGTCTCCAGTGAAAACAGAACTTCGTTTCCTGAAAGAAGAGAGGGAAGAAGAACAGAACATGACAAAAAAGACAAGGGGGCGGAGCAGCGTATGCAAGGGAGTCGCTGGTAAACTAATGACTCACTGAAGCAGAGCCGAACAACATCAATGAACTACAGCTGTAAGCGCAACGGTGTCACTGCTCATCAATGCTTCGTTGTACACATTTATATCTATGTTGCTAGTGCAGTCACAGTTCACACATGACAAGTAACCAATAATATGCTTGATTAGTTTACTCAATAACGCAAGAATTGTGTTTTTCGATTGTGTTGGAAAAACTAAAATAATGTTTATTACAGACTGAGGTCTGTGCTCTTTCCCACAAAAGCACATGGTGTTCTGGGTCCAATCATATCAAGATGTTTGTGCGTCGATGTTTATAATCTCGTGGTGCCTAAGATGATCGTCTACATCCGAGGGCGACAACCAGCACCCAGAGCCCCCCTGTTTATGTTTATCTTCCTTCTATATATTCCCGCTCCAAAGAAGAAGACCTTTGAGTAGCCTTCATGCACGACTTGTATGTGTGCAAATATTATTTAATAAATGTGCTGTTTAATGATTTTACTCCGTGTCCAGTGAGACGTTTTCTAACAGATTGCATGAGGTACTCTTGGATCCATCGTGGGCATATTACTACAGTGGATGGAGTTTGGAGAAACAGGAGCAAAAGCACTGTACTGCTGGAGAAGGGGTGGCAGCAAAACCTATTATAGATACTTAAAAGAAAAAAACTCGACATCAGCTCAAGGATATGCTATATTTAGGATATGTATTATCTTGAGAAACAGCCCTTTCTGGAGCAGTTATCTATTCTTTCGTGTAGAAAGTCACCACTCACAGTCGGTCAGTTTGTTTGTGTTAAACCTGAACCTGGATGAACTCATTAAGTACATAAACGTCACACGGTAACTCCTGTGTTCTGCACGGGTTTAATTACATGGTCAAATACTACGGCTTTGGTTTGCTGTCATAAAGGGCTGTCTGACAGCAAGGTAAATGGTAAATGGCCTGTACTTGTATAGCGCTTTTCTAGTCTTCTGACCACTCAAAGCGCTTTAACACTACATGACATCATTCACCCATTCACACCCATTCATACACTGATGACAGGAGAACCATACACAGTGACACCTGCCATCAGTAACTAACATTCACACACTGTAGTCGCAGCTACAGGAGCAATGTTGGGTTAAGTGTCTTGCCCAAGGACACAATGACATGTGGGTTAGGCGGGCCTGGGATCGAACCGACAACCCTCTGATTGGAGGACGACCGTGTCCCCACTCACCCACAGTCGCCCTGGTGAAGCAGTTAAAAGTGTTCCTGATACAGCGTACACTTCGTAGGAGTCTAAAATACATCCAAAGTACATTGGTCGATGCTGGTACTCAATTATAGTGCTGATGAATCTAAACATCAGAGAAACACCTTTAGTGTATCGCTTAGTGGCCAATGATGGTCTAAAAATGACATATTGTAAAGCAGAAGATGCCAAACGTCCTCCAAAAGGTTCATATGTTGATTTTAAAATGAAAAATGTATCCTTCAATATACAGTGTAAAATGTTCTCTTCTTTTGTTCTGTATATTAAACTAAGTCGCTCAACTGCTCTACTTTTATTTTTTGACCCAAAAAAACAGCTGAACATTCACAGGTAGATTTCTTCGGCCTGTCATACCTGGCAGCACCAGGACGGTGGTCGGCCAGCCAGTTGAACCAGAGAACTTCTTGAGGTCCGTCCAGGTGTTGATGGTGTCATGGATCAAAGGTTTGCCCCCCAGGCTGGACAGGTGCAGGGTACGGCTGGGGATGAGCAGGCGCAGGACGTCCTCTGGCTGTGCGGTGCCGCACTGCTGGTCAAACTCGATGGTGGTCCAGCGGACACAGTCAGGGAAAGACACCTGAGGCAACATTCATTTTAAGACTTTAAATTACATTTGTCCCCATGATAGTTAACAAATGAATCAGGAACATTTATTGCCAAAATATATTAGACATACGAGGAATTTGACATGGCTGTAGGTGCATAACATCAGACCGTATGGACAACAGGGCATAAGATAACCTTACCCTGTATTGTGTGACGCCAGCTTGTTTATAAGGGTGTTCACTCTCAATCACAGAGTAGTGGTTCGAGGTGGTGCAAGCAGACAGGCCCTGCTCAGGCTGGTTGCCAGTGGTGCTGTCTGTTGACTGGTTCGGGTTGAATGTGGGAGGGGCGTACTTTTGGTTGAGGGCGGAGACAGCGGGTAGAAGCTCCTGAACGAGTCCAAAGACCTCAACGGCAGCCTGGGTGAGTGAGAGCGAGGCATGTCACCACCACGCCACACCACAGAGAGACCAGTCACCACTCCAGGAGGAAGCGTTTAGCCTCTTACCTTCGGTACGGACGCTGCCACAGGGCCGATGTAGGCCAGGATGAGGGGCAGGAGCATGGAGAACAGGCTGGAGGAACTCAGCAGCTCGGGAATGTCGTCCACTTGAGATAATTTAAAAGACATTGATTGAGCTGAAAGCTGCTGAACCGATGTAGACGAAATGCCTGTTGCTCTGCTGCAATGCGTTTGTTGCTCTTACCATCGACAGCGAAAGCCCTCTGAAGCAGGTCCTTCGCAGCTCGGACCACAGCACTGACCACAGAGAGAGCTCTGCTACAGTTCTTGTCTTCCTCATTGGCTTTGCTCAGCAGCTGAGACTGGAGATCCCCGTCATACTCACTCCTTCAGCCATGAGGAGGAAAGACAAAAAGTCAGAAAGATAACCCTCAAATAGTTCACAGGTTTGATGGTCGAAAATGCTTTGAGAGGACCTGTAGTAGAGAATCTGTGGGATCTGTCCTCTGGTCTGGTTGGAGCCGTTGCTGCTCAAGCTGCAGGTGCTGAAGGTGAAGGAGACACCGTCAGAGCACTGGACGGTGGTCATGCCGCCATCCCCGTTAGCCGTCCGGCTGCCGTAGTTCCGTAACCGCACAGCGTACTTTACGCCCTCCTGCAACAGAATTCACACATCAGTGAAACTATGAGCATTTTCATCTAGGATCAGGACACAATTGTAGGAAGTAAGTAAATCCCACGCATGTATTTATTTCCTTATGTACCTTGAGCGGCACAGCCTTGTCCATGCGAATCTCAGCAATATCGCTGGGAGAATCGTCAGTGCTGTAGGTGCCCTTCACCAGCTCCAGGGACGTCCACCTGTGAGAATGTGCAGAGTCCCCTGGGTGCTCCGTCTGTGCCTGAAGGGCGATGGGAGCACATGTTGTAAAATGAGCAGAAGGTCAAAAACTAGCCAAAAAGTGCAGAAAATACGGGCTGGAGATGATTCCTCATATCACTCACATCGTCGGCCAGAACCTCCAGCTCGAACTCATGGATGCCGCCGCCCCCGTAGACGCAGACGCCCACCAGCACAACGCCGGGCTTGTCCACGTTCATGCAGATGGCATCCGGAGAGCCATTGCCCGTGTTCCAACTGCGGCCTTGGCTCGTTTTGGTGAAGCGGTTCGGCGATGCTTTGACGGAGTGGAGCGAGTTCAGTCCATCAACCTAAAAAGAAAGGACACGAAGAGGGATGCAGTCAATCACCTCCTACACAACCACACAGGGCTGATAATTAGGAATTTGTAAAGTTGACATAATTAGGCTTAGGGCCTAAAAGGTGTTTTGTGAGGGCGTTGTGATATTTGACCATTTAAATAAACTTATTTATTGAAATAAAATAAAGTGGACGATGACGGCAAATTTGAACAAACTCCCTGAAGGCGTTCCTGAGACATTTACGTTGATGAGAATGGTGACAAATAGACGGACTGAAAGAGAGAAAATGGATGATCTCTAAAAAGATGCATTGTCTGAAATAAAGAGTAAAAACTATTTCTCTCATCCTGCTGATAACAGACAGCCAGACTGCTGAAGAGCCACATCCAGGTGCTCAGGGAAGGGAGAGTGGTTTCCCTGACAACAGGCTGGAGAGGGAAAAAGGGCCCGCTGTTGAGCTGCGTTTTTTATCACAACGAGAATGTTAGAGTTCGCAGTAAAGCGTGTGATGATTAAACTAAGAGCGTGACAGAGGGAGGTACAGACGTCACCTTGTAAGAAAAAGCTGTCACTATGAGGGGTTAATGCGATGACAACACAGGGAAGGAGGAGACTTGTTGAATTTACTCGGAAAATTCCAATTGGGACAATTTGGAATTTTAGCTTAACTTCTTTATGTGTGTGTGTGTGTGTGTGTGTGGTGGGGGGAGTTACCTCGGAGCCCAGGGCCGAGGCAGTGAGCTCAGACACGATGGAGGCCAGCAGGCCGCAGGTGTTGGAGACCAGGTGTGGGGAGAACAGCTCCACCTCCTTCCTCAAGCTCTTCCTCACCGGCAGCACCACGATTACCAGCATCTTCTCCAGAACCTCCCGGAAACTGGCCATACCCATCAGGTTCTCCTCCGTCTGAGGGGGAGGGGAGAGGGTTACAAGGTAACTGTTTTGATGCAAAGTCATCTCAGGAATTTTGATGAGTAGAACGGGGGGGATCACAAAAACTTGCTCTACATCTACCAAACAGTTTCCCGGGACACCGACCACCTTCAGGATTCTGAAGTGAAGATAGCCGATGCACCGCGTACAACATGCAGACTCACATGGCTCAGTTTCTCCATGTGGGCCACCAGCAGGGGGAAGCGGTGAGCGAGGGCAGAGTCGTTCTCTGTGCTGACTTGTTTGACCAGCGAGCGCAGCAGCACTTCCCCGTCGTACGCGATGGGCAGGATGGACGTCAGCTTCACCGAAGTGTTGCACAGAGCCGACATCACAGCCGCAAGCAGGCGGCTGCTGGACGTGCGAAAGTTGGCCTCAGCAATGTCCTAAAAGAGGAGGGAGGACAAGAATGACTTAGATATGATCACTTTTTTCTGCAGCATCCATTTAAAGTTTTTCAACTAAAATCTGCTCAACTCTTTAGAGCTTAAATAATTGATTGATAATCAACCACTAATAATTAATTGTGCTGTTTTTTTATTTGCTTTTATAATTCTAATATCTTTGAGTTTAGGACCTGTTTAGACAAACAAAATATACCTGAAGAGTTCTTAAGGTTTGGTAACTTGTGATGGTGCATCAGCATTTTACTTCCCACATTAATGAAGTATCCGGGTGAAAAAACAGATGTTTTGCCAAGGACAATAATACTGTAAGCAGTTTCAGTCCTATCCCAAACCCACTACCACCAGTCACTGACCTGGTCCAGGCAGTTGAGCAGGTCGCAGAGGCAGGCCCACTGCAGAGCCGGGGTCGGGTAGAACGAGTGGAAGCAGGCGGTGAAGGTGTTGTGGCACTCCTGCAGCACGGCTTCCAGCAGGGTCAAAGGTTGAGACAGGTAGCCCTGGGGGTCGTTGTCCAGCTTGGTCAGGCAGTTGTCCATGCCTTCTGAGAGGATCTTCTTCAGCAGGCTGCGCGTCTTTCCCACGCACTCTGCCAGCCTGCTGGACTCCTCCACCACGGCTTTGGTGCTGGCTAGATATCAAAGAGAAGAGGGAAAAAGAAAAACCTTGTTCACAATTGAAGTTTGCTTTTTGAAATAAATACACAACCTAGTGTGTAATAGTTTGAATGTTTTCCAGGGCGACAGGCATAAAGGACTGGCACACTTAAGTGTCAATATATTAATTCATTAATATATTCATTTGTTTCTAGTTATACAACAAGGCAGGGAACCAGCAGTGCCACTAAAAGGTTGAAAGGAGCAACGCTGTGGTTTTTCCTTTTTGCAAAGAACGTGCCATTATGCTGCCGGAGATAAAGTCCCGCCGGGTTCTCTGTGCTCCTACCGGCGATGGGGAAGATCTCACAGATGTAGACCCTGAGCAGGCGGAGGCAGCACGTGCCTACAAAGCGCAGCCTCTCGAGGTCCAGCAGGGTGGCAGTGTACTGGAAGCCCTTCAGCCCCCGCAGCTCCTCCACACCCAGAACCAAGGTGGTCCAGCTCCAGTGGAGGACACTCAGCAGCGACTCAAAACACTCCTACGGAGAGGGACAGTGAGGCGGTGGCACGCAGTGCTGCACGATCAAATGCGTCGAGACATTTGAGCAGGTAGAAAAACCATATTAACACACAGCAAGACGAAACTGACCACTGAGACTGTGCGAGCGAATGAGCGTTTGAGGATATGGACGGGCTCACTGGTCTGCTGCTTCCCTTTAGAAGCATTGCCATCATTTGAAGGAAGCCTGGTGTTCAAAGAAACACATTGAAAAAAATTTAGTTGACAAGGCTATAGACAAACAATGAACCACTGGAAGCAGAGTGGGAAGAATTATACTTGCCTGTACAGTAGCTGAGGTATTTGACCTGCGTTAACATCAGTACCGTTGTTTGACTTCTTTGAGCTTTTGAACTGAAAGACCACACTTAAGGGGGGAAAAGAAACATACATTAAAAGGGCTGTGACCGATGTGAAGATTCAAACATTATTTAATTACATGGAAACGTGTATAAGACGTATTCCTGTATGAATGCAACAGCATCCTCCATAATGGGAGACAAGCTTTACCCATCATCGGTGGTGATGGTGGCCTGTCCGTGGGAGCCACAGTCACTGCTGGGTCCAGAGACCCGGGCCCACGCCACGTACCACCAGCCCAGCTGCAGCAGCACCGGCTCGTCAAACATCATGGCGTACTTCTCCCTGAACACAGGAACAGCGTTGCTTCCAAAAGTCTTTTCAAGCACTTTGGCGAACCGAAGCCAATCCATGAACCTTTTTATTTTTTTACCTGGCAGCACAGTCGTACGCCAGAACGTCGGTCTCAGCCAGCAGATCGCCGTCTGTCTCGTGGTCACCGCCGTCAGGTCCCAGCTCGAACAGCTGCTCGACAACAGCACAGGGTTAGCTTTTACATTGATTATGTTCACACAACCAAATGTTTTTGTCAGCATTGCGGTTGTGGCACAAATAGCTGACAATACCGACAACAACAACAACTAATATTCTAAAAATGTATTTTTGTATGTTTAGAAAGAATCGATAAATGAATAAAGAGAATTCAGGAGGCGGCTCACCTTGATCTTGGCAGTGTACTCCCCTCGTCCCCCGAACAGACCCAGTCCACCCAGCAAGATGTCTGCATCAGCACAGAACCGAATGGCCTCCACGGAGTGGGCTGAGTAGCCCCAGCCGCCACCGTGACCTACAACATCACGCAGGGGGTCAATGAGGGCTCGCAGACACTGTTCACGCCCTCAAAACACTGTTGGTTTACTGAGGAGGATGATCTGGACCCAGTTTGCACGTCTCTCACGCGCTTTGACTAAAGATAGTGAAGGTTAGCCAAGCTCCGACATAATAAATAACACATTCTGAGAAAGCACAGCGTGTCCCCCAGTTTGTCGTATCATTCATCATCTGCAGTGAGCCCACTTACTCTCAAAGCGGTTCACCACACTGTAGTCCTCCTTGGAGTAGACCTTCATCACGGCCTGGGTTTCCTCCTCTGCGCTGGCCACGCCCATCTTCAGCTCTTGCATGGCTGCCAGCGTATCCAGGCAACCTAGGCAGATGACCCAGTATGACTCCTTTTAGCAATGAATTATTATGAGCAGACATTGTCATAGTAGATGTTACCACTGTCCCAAACACATTGTCCACCGTCAGCTGCTTCAGAGCACTCGTGTACTTATTCACTAGACTCTAAATAAAGCAGATTCTTATGACCAAACACACTTTGCTGAGGAGCAGAGGATTACCGAGGATGTGCAGCGCTCCATGAGACCGAGTGGTGGTGGCGTGTGATCCTGACGGCAAAGCGAGCTCCGGACTGAGGATGCTGCAGCGAGCCTGCAGGTCTGTGGCAGAGGGCATCCGGGCGTCAGCTATCACGGCATTGTAGCACAGCATCTCTTTGGCAGCAGGCAGGAACCTAAAAGCATACAAAGCAGGATTACATTTGATATATTTCTTAAAATAGAAAATGTCACTTATATTTGCAAATTAAAAAAGTACAAGTACATGGACAGCTTAAAATGAATTACACTAAAAATGTATTCACCTTTTTTTTCATTAACCAAAAATGTTTCTGTAAATACTCTGGTAGTGGTAGAGTTACTACTTATTACTTTAATAAGTTTCTTCTTTGTTGATTTGGTTAACTTGCAAAGCAACCACTACAACTGAACCCGTGGTTTAGTATAGTGCTCTGACTAACCTCCATACGACATCATACACAGGGTCCAGACACAGGCCAAATCCCTGCAGGTCTTCCTGCTCAGAGTCGTTGAAGGTCCTGCAGCTTCCGTCCATTTTGTTGATCAGCAAGCATTTAAAAGGAGGCGGCTCAGATGCAGAGGAGGGCACAAGGCCGATGATGTGTTTGCTGGCAAAGATCTCTGAAGTGGCGAGGACATGGGAGTTGATAAGAGCCTCATCAATCCGCAGGAACGCCTGGTCCCCGCTAGCACCAATCCAGGTGGCCTTCCGCCCATATTTGGCCCCGATGTTGGGCATGGGGGACGGCTTGGCATTCCAGTAGGGCATGTCCAGGATAGGCCGGCCCAGCTGTCCTTTCTACAGGACAACGAGTACATATATATATATAAATACAAATATATTCACTCTGAAGAGCAGTATATATCAAGTATATCAAAACAGGTGTCAAACAGTGAACATTTAAAAAAATGCAATCTTCAGAGTGAAAAACCACTCACCGAGAAGCTGCCGAATGTGAAGACCTGTCCGTCCATGAGGAGAACAGCTGTGTGGTTGCTGCCTGCTGTCACCTGGACACTGGGACCTGGGAGGGCCTGCACCAGAGTCGGAGAACCCCTAGCAGGTGGAAGCATCTAGCTCAGGTTGTGTGTCCACCAGACTGCAGCAGTTTCTTTACTTATGTTTTGTCACTAGAGCATTTCAAGTTAACAAACGTAGGCCTGTAATGCCGACGGCACATAGCTAGCTTTCCTAAAGCACAGCAAGCTTTGCACCCCTTTTCCTTTCAGTATTGTTGTGGGTAATGAAGTATTTTATGTAGTTACCACTGCTTAATGTGTAAATGACAGGAAATCCTTATATTCCAATGAACTACACAAACAATTCCATCCATTCACTTGAAAATCAGACGCCATACCTGGAGTTCACGTCTCCATGGCCGAGCTGCCCGTGTTGGCCGTAACCAAACGTGTAGACGTCTCCGTTCTCCATCAGCACCACTGCAAAGCAACAAGCGTTTGCTCCAAATTGTTTTCTACATAATGTTCTTGAAGTCAAATGCAGATAAATCCACCCTGGATCCTGACCAGAAGGAGCCACGTGGGCAAAACAACCTACCAGAGTGGTGAAAACCACAGCTGACCTGCACAGCTCGCATCTCGCAGTCGAATCTCACGGCCCCGGGGGGGTAGGTGGTGATTTTGCTGGCATCCTTCTCCCCGCGCTCACTGCTACCATCTGCGAGGCAAACACACCAGGTCAGTTCATGCGAGGAGAGAAAAGAGGTGGGACGAGTAGTGGTTCAGTAGCTACTTCAGACCACAGAGATGGAGGCCTCTGCACGGCCCTGGAAAACAGAGCTGGAGGAGGAAGAGCACTCGAAAGAAAACGGGGAGGAGGGGAGAAACATGCCGAGGCGGAAAAGAGGGGACCCTGAGCCCTGTTTAAGAGGTCACAGCAGTAGTGTGTGTGTGTGTGTGTGTGTGTGTGTGTGTGTGTGTATGTGTGTGTGAGAGCGAGAGAGACAAGTTGGGTAGAGTCCCATGCGTTATAGTCAATTCAATGACAGTTAACACCCTTTTGGAACAGGAAGCGGCTCATTGTGGTAAAACCCTGGAACTCTGAGGTTGGCCAGATGCGAATAAAAAAAAAAAAGTAGGTTTCTATTACCTCACAGTAAATATAAAATTAAGTTTCACTGTGTCATGGCCCAAATATCTTAATAAGTTTAACTCAAGGTGACATTTGTCAATGTGCTCTTCGTGGCATCTAAACCCCAGTTTGAGCTTACTTTGAGGTAATGTGTACCAGCAGCAGAGCAAGGGGGGGGGGCACAACTGTACATAAACACATACAAATAAATAGTTGCATGAATGGAAAAATATTCTGAAAAAATCAGCCTCAAGTTTTTCCCTGAGAGCCGACATTTCTGCACACTAGCATTGTTGTTTCCACATCTAACAGTAAAATCATTCAAGCCGTTTTTCCTTCACAATATCTTTTGGATCGTTTCTGTTGGAAAGGTTTTCAGAACATGTTGGACGAATCATTTTACATCAATAAGGACACAGGGCACCACTCCAACCCGTGCCACCTGTCGGCAAAAAAGCAGCCGCTGCAGTTCAAATGGGCAAAATCTACAGACAGAGATACCAGCTGTTTGTCATATTTGTATCTCAATTTGATTAATTAAAGTATACTTTGCTTTGACTGTTCCACATAATATAATGCGGGATTGAAGGGTCCCTGTATGTCCTTTGTCCTCTTTGGGGTTACTTCAGAAAGGACGGTGAGATGATTTGCCACAACCACGTTCTGCTTTTCCCAAACAAACCAACACAAGTGACCTACATATATATTGAATAACCGTTATGTTTAAGCTGAATCCTCTCTTCCAGTAAATGCCCTTTCCCTTCTTCTTGCAATGCTAATGCTGTACCCGTGAAGTGGCAATTCAGCCGCAACAGGAGCGATGGCAAGATTCAGCATTTCTATTTAGGTCAAACAACGGCAGCGGGCGGAGCGGGCCTCCCACTCAGAGGATTAGAGCGGTCCAATAAGGAAACAAATTAGCAGACCGGGTCTTTACTGCACTTCAGCCCTTTCCTATGTTGGAATTCAAGGGGGAAACCAGCCTGCTAAGGCTGGTCTTTAAAAGAAACCCAATTGGTTTCTCCTCTGGGTCACAGTAAACCCTTCTTGCCAACAGGCCACGTAGTTTTGTTGAGACCTGTATTAGACATGAGAGTCCTGGCGTCAGAGAGTGAGAGAGGAGCTGGGCGGACGGCCAGGTTGGGAAATAAGTCAAAAAAAGGGGGGTGTCTCTGCACCCGTTGAGTTAGTGAAGACCAAAGTACCTTTGTGCTTGTCCCGCTTATGCCTTAGTGCTTGAAGGGGTCTTATTCTGGCTAGCGCCTGCTCACGCTGGTTCATAAAAATAGGACCGGGATATACAAGGGGGCCTGGGGGAGAAAGACACTTTCACATGCATGCACAAAGCTCACAAATGGGAAAGAACAAACGATAAATACTTCAACACCACAACAATGCCCACACACACTGAAAAAGAATAAAAGCCGCAAGCAAAAGGGGAAAGTCACCAAGGCACAACACCCGAGCTCACACAGCAACCCAGAGGTCGTAGCTTCGCCGGTTTGTTGACTGCCGTCTTCGACCTCCGGTGTCTATGCTTTTCTTTGTCTTATCTAATAAATAGCCCAGAAAATAAAAAATACTTGTCTCAACAAAGTCCCCATATTGTTTATCCCCGATTCATACCTCTGCCCTCCTCCAGCCGGTGCCGGCGGTTGATCCTCTGTCGCTTCTCCTCCTGACGGATCTGAATGTGCTCCTCGATGTTCACTCCTGGAGGGGGAGGGACAGGCACAGCTGAAAACCCCCCCCAAAAAAAAAGGACCCAGGTACAGGCAGCCCAGACAGGATGCAGGAGGAGGAGGGAAGGCGGAGCAGAGCAAAACAAAACAAGACACACATCAATGAATGATAGAAAGAGATCATGAAGACTAAAACAAAAAGGTGAGCGAAGCAAGCGCGCCAAACAGAGCAAAGTCAACAGGCAGCGTGATGCGTGTGGCGCAGGCAGCGCGCTTGCATAGCTCAAAAGACATACGTGTGCTGCCCCCCCACCCGCTCAACCCAGCCGTTTTCTGATCAACCAATTTTTCAACTGACAATTCATACATCGTGTGCGTGACATTTTAACATGCTGGTGAGTTGTCAGAGCAAAATGTGGCAATACAGGGGAGCTGTAAATAAAGTATGAATGATCAAAACGTCACGTGTTGTCATACCTAGCAGCAGGTCCAGAGGAATCATCTCCTTCACTGCATCAAAGATGCCTCTCTGCCTGGCCTCCTGACCGTCCAGCTCCCTGGCACAGGCCTTGCAACAGCCGCAGGCCGAGCAGCCGGACTCTCCAGACCCACATCCACAGATCCTGGGAGACAGGCGGACAAACACGTTATCATCCACGTCCCCGGTCATGTGCACAACTTCTGGCTCTCAACAGCACCAGTTGATGAATGTGCGTGCTGTACGGATACTGCAGTCACCACCCTGAACTTCTCGGTGCGTCCTTACCCTCCTGGCACTCGGTCCGGCCGTCCGCTGCTGACACAGCTGGCACCGTAGCCGGTGCAGTCTCCGCACACGGTGCACACCATGCACTGGTCCAGCTTCCACTTGTGCATGCCCGGCTGGCACATCATGCTCTTCTCTTCCTTCTCCTCCAGCTCGTCCTCCAGATCCTCATCCATGGCCGTGGCCATGCTCTCCACACCGAACGCTTCAATAAAACATCAGATTGAGCGCAGTAAGACGACGTTACCCTAATCCTAACACACAATACAACAGTATGTTGTTGTGCATCTACTCACCTTTCCCTGCCTGCGTCATGGATCCAGTCTCTCTGCCACACTGGCCCTTGTTGTTCACGCCAAATGTCCACACCTCACCACTCTTGGTCAGAACACACGTGTGGGCCTTCCCCATGGCAACCTGAGTCACCGAGTGACCCTTCAGGTCCGTCACTTGGCCTGTGGACGATTATAAAGAAATATTCTTTGTAAAATACTTTGATCCGGGATTATCAAAGACACCACTGAAATGTATCGGAGAAAGTGAGGTTGCAGAAACGGCCCTCTCCCATTCAACTCACAAGTGCTGTCACTGTAAATGGCATCTTTGCCAAACATGTAGAGCTCTCCGTCCTTGGTGACGATGCTGCTGCTGCCGTTGTTACATGCCGTGTACACGGCCGTCTTGGTCTCCAATTTGATCATCTTCTTGGGCTTGTACGGCTTGGGCTGTCTGCGACTTTTAGCTGCGAGAAAAAAGAAAAGAAAAACGGGCATCAACATCAGCACTTCAGCCGGGGCGTCTTTGATTCAGCACTTCGTAAAAGAAGGAATCTTCTTACTGGATTCTCCGTCCTCCCCCTTGCTGGCGGAGCCTGTGAAGAACACGCTTCCGTCTTCGGCCACCAGCAGTGCGTGAGAGCCGTCGTGGCCGACCGAGAACTGGACGATTTTGGGAGACTTTGTGACGGGCAGTTCCACCCACTTGCCCGCTGAAGGGCCGCCCTGCTTTATACCCAGGCTCTGGTACTTCCCCGTGTAGTAGATCTGCAAGGGGAAGATGAGGAAAGAGGAACCGTTTTGTTGGGGATTATTGGATCTACAGTATTTGTTTGGACTATGATATGTCCAAAGTTGTCAGGACATTATTGAACGTCTAACAAAACCCAAGGACAAAATTAGGACTTTTTTTTTTTCCTTTTAAAGAATTTCCTTTTCATTGACAGAAAGACGACAGCAAAGTTTCTAATGATCACATCATATGCGTCAACGGCTGCTAGTCCATGGAAACTAATTGGCTCACAATTTCTATACACAAATAAATACATGTCACAAAATAAGACACTTATATAATAAGACGCTTTGTTCGGACTGTCTGTCTCTCCATTCAGTCTGTGGGGGACACAGGTTTGAGGCTCTTTGTGGCCTTGGTCAGGCGCAGTCATCTTAATCTGTATCTATCTTGTATCTTTCTACAACTGAAATGCTCGGACATTCACATTATTATAAGAGATAATATGCAGAACAAAAAAATCTTTGCTTGTTAACCATAAACACGCCGTTTGTTTTTTTTACTCTAAATGTGCGGCATAACGTTCAAGCCACGGGCGCTTTGTGCCAAGACGCCTATTTTTACCACCCGGATTAAGTCATCTGTAGATAAAGTGTGCGCTGAGATTAGGCTGTGTCCATACAGACACACCAATGTGCAACTGCCACGGACTGCTATCTATATACAAGGCCCAGCGCACCACACCTACAGCACACACACACACATCTAGTATCTCTCACACACCCAAAACAACAATATTTAAGAAGTCCGGTTTCTGAAGCCTTAAAAAATAGTTTGGATTCCATTTTGTAAAATCCTTTGATCATGATGATGCTTCCATCAGTAAATCATTGAGACAGTCACGTCTGCAAAGCTCTCAGCGTGAGGCCAGTGATTCAGTCAGAGGGGCCAGAACAACGAGGAGGCGAAGATCAAGTCATTTTCTGACAGCCGCGCCTAACGCCGACTTCACTGCAGCCAGAATGAAGTTCAATGTTGAGTGGATTCCTCTTCACCCAGACACGAAGAGAGGTTACACCGTTATGTAAATACACGCGTGTGATGTTACGCTCTCTGAGCTTAGCCTGGGTGAAAGACTTCTACAGATACAGAGCTCACGCATATGTTCCAGAGCACAACAAACAACGCAGAGACAACGAGCCATCCCAAAGAAATACATTCACAATTCTTCCATCTCACCTTTCCTGAGGCGGTTTTCATCAAAGCAAACTCTCTGCCAGCTCCAAGCAGCGCTGCCTCTTCATCGAAGCCGGTGCCTGGGAGGACACAAGTTAGACAAGGGTTTTTTTTCCCCTTATTCATCTGGGAACAACTTCTGACACAATTGTAACCGAGAGCACGCCACAGATATACGCATGTTTCCGTCACTCACTGATGATGTGTAGATCCTTCTCCAGGTCGAACAGAGAGATGCCGCATGCGTGCAGACATTTCCTCGCTAGCTTCAGCTGCAGTTCCTGCTGCAGAGCCGGGTCGGAGCTCATGGTATAGATCCGCACCACGAAACCGTCCTGCAGGACAGGAGGAAGCACGGGTCAGCTTCACGACTCGCTGCTGCGCTGTGCGCACTCAACAGGCCAGGAAACAACTTACAGGATACAGGCGGTCCCTCAGTGAAAACACATCGCCTCACTCAATCAGAGCCAAATCAGCTCTCAAAAGGGAAAAATTCAATCTGGTGACAAACTAAATTTCCCCTTGCATGAGGGATTAGAAATGATTTATCACGTTCCTAAATCGTCAATTGATTAATTTTACACACAATAATGTGTGAAGGGTACAGTGAGGATATCAGAACGCTGCAGATGGGAAAGTGACTTTAGTGGGGAATGAGGTAACACACAACATATGCATTAGATGAACACACATCCTGAGGTCACGGAAAGATCTAGCAACTGTGCTCTATTTCACTTTGTAGTTAGGTTCTTTGTTTTGGTTGTTTTTTTAGTAGAGCTGTATGGAATCCTTGTGTAGAGATTCAGACCTCCACCAACACACAGAGGAGAGCTCAATAGCCGAGACAGGAAAGGGTGAGAGCTTGGGTGAAGAGCCAGATGAAGTTTAGCTAGATGCACCAACACGTAGAGATCTGAGGTTATTAATTAGAACAAAAATGGAAGGATAAACTACAGAGATTTATTCCATGATAATAAATACGCTCATGCCATTGTTGAATGAACACAGAATAAGCCGTAGAGCTCTCAGCAGTTCATTGATATGGAACGAACTAATGGGCAGCCCTTCTTCAGCAACCAACGCATGGTACTTCATTCAGGCTGCAGCTGGAACACAACAGAAGAGACCTTTGTAGAGATCTCTGTGCACATGGCGTGCCTTGGATGCCATGAATTCAAATGTATTGGACAGCCAAAACGAGCGTCCGATAATAGCCGACTCCATGACACGAGATAGTTTCAAGATCAGATCTTCACTGAAGGTGGTCAATGATCCCTTTCGAAAGTCAGACCAACTCTGAAGAAAGTCCTACTGTTGCCTTGACCTCCCCAGGCCCTAATTGGTCTAGATGGATTGAATGCAGATTAAAGAGATGGTTCCATTCAGCCTGGGAAACCGACCAGATTAAAGGAGCTCGTTCTTGCAGGTCCAGGTGGCTTAGTGTTGGACTTTGAGACCTACATGGGAAAGACGACATTTGCTCGAATCCAGCATATGGGAATGGGTGGAAATTCAGTTATGCGCGAGAGGAACACGGCTCTTCTTTGACTGGTGTTTCACCAGCATCAGTCCTCTGGATGCCCTTGAGGAGAAGGGCCTGACTGCTCCAGGAACAATTCTGAACAATCACGTCCAAAAGAGGGCCACTTCACCGCTAACAAGGTCTTGAGCAAAACGATTGTACGGAGATCTGATGAAGTTAAATCACCATCAACCGCTGATTGAATTGAGCCAGGATTCATGTCCCAGACGGTCAAAAAGAAGAAACTCCAAGTCGCGAGGCCTGCATTGGTTTCAGAATATAAACAGCAACATAGTTTTAACCCCCCCAGATAATTAATAAAATAAATAAATCACAGGACAGGTGAGCGAAGGACACGTTGCGGGACACGGGAGTGTCCTAGTTATGGTTTCCAAACCCGCCTCTCGGGGGTGTGAGACGCTGTGGTAGGATGGAGGCAAGGCCTCTAGTGGTGTAAAGAAGGATCGATCGGGGAGGAAAATCACAAGATTTTCCTCAACCAATGAGTGGTCTCCCCTTTGGCTGCATTTGCTGGCTGCTCACCAACAACAACAAAAAAATGCAAGCAGCTCCAGAGCCCCCCCACATCCTGTCCCCTTGCATAGCCTAGAGACTGCCGTCAGGCCAGCTATATGGATCCCACGTCTTCCCCGCCCCCACCTCCGTTACATACTGCTTATGCAGATAACTGCTTGAGAGATCAAGTTCTCTGGAGAATACCCTCATCTGCTGCCACACCCACGGACACAGCTCATACCTCCCCCCCCCCACTCAGTGGCACAGCTGAGATGTGAGGATGAAGCCTCTACGGCGAGAGAAAGAGACAGATGCTTCCCGGAGCAGTGCAACAGCTACCGCTTTAAAGAGGAATGAAAGTCTACAGTTGCAAAGTAGGAAAAATGTTAACAATTGTGTGTGTTTGCGTGTGAGGAACGCTGACGGCTGCCGCGACCTCTAACAGCCGATCATTTGACTTGTAGCTCCGGATGAGAGCTGGAAGCGGATTAGAATGCTTCCAACAGCGGTGGTGTCACTCGTGCGTCTGACGTGATCTCAACACCAAGGGTGTAGCCGCGACCCCGAAGCCGCCATGTCGTTGACGACTGTCAGTTTGCTCCTGCCTGCCTCTGTGTGTGTGTGTGTCATTGGTTGTCATGGTGACTGAGCACCTGGGTAAGAGGCGGATTGGACTGTGATTTTTTATCCAAAATCATGACTCGGGACACAAAAATATATGACTCATAAGAGAGATAAGATAAGACTCAGACATGTCTTGGATGTTTGTGGGGTGTAGAACTGAGAGCTTAAAGACAGATTTTATATAGACAGCGCTATTTCCCCATTTATTTCATGATAGAAAACAGATTTAACATGGATTCCAATAAAGCTGGTTGGAGTTCATGTTGCTTTCAGGTTTTTTGACAGAAAAAGTCTGTTGGATTCCATGGACGCGTGTGAGGACGAGCATTTTTCCTACGTCCATCAATCAATGGCGTATTAAGAGTAAAAATTGGGGGACTAAAGGCATAATTAGATGGGTTTTTTTTTTTACAACGTTCTGCTCCCTCTCATTCTGGCAGTTGGCTCTTCACTCTAGCCATTCACACCCATTATGAACTATGAAACTGCCCCAAAACGTCCCTAACCTTGAACAACATGAAGACTGTGCCAGTCATCAAAATTTTGATTGGCCAAATAAACTCGAGACGTTTCAAACTTTGTATCGTTTCTCCACGTTAAAGTATGGCGAGTCACTATGGGCATAACGATCTTTTTGCTCTCGTCGAAACCGCCTTTAAGTGGATGCACTTGAACGGCTGGTCGAATCCCTTAGAAAAGTCACCGCACACAATTCCCCATCCGGGCGCACGTTTGGATTTATTTTGACGCATGTGCTGGCGCCGAGCAGTGGTCCAAAGTATTGAGCAGGATTATTATTATTAAGCCCGCAGCAGAACATGCAGTGTGTCTGGCTGCAGCCAGGCTCATAGAGACGCAGCTGATACGTGCGGACGTGGGCAGTACGCGGTTCAAGGAGAGAAAACACTGCTGGCTTTCCCAACTGATACTCATTCAAGTTCACGTTGAGAACGTTTTTCCTTGAAATGCCTGAGAAAGATAATGCAGGTTGTTGTCATGGTGATGAAGATCAAGAACATCAGACGTACGTCTTTGCAGGCTGCAATCTGGTTGATGTACTCTCCGTCTGTAAAGATGATGTTCTGTCCGTCTGAATGTTGACCTGCAGAGCGAAGCAGAGGGAATTACATCTCGTTAGTTGGAATTTAGATGACCTAAGTCCAATGAGGCGGGTTCTTTTTCACACAAGCAAGCCCGAAAAGTGTGTTCTCAGAACCTGGCATGGTGACGGTGCCCTCGTGCTCCAGAGTCTCAGGGTTGATCTTGATGGCCGACATGGTGTGGTTGCTTGAGTCCCGATACAACAGGTACCCCTAAAGACACAAAAGAAACAACGCGGCTGATCGACCGGCAGGAAGGACGATAGCGTCTTCAGTGGTTCCTCGTGGGTCCTACACTGAAGGAAGCAGCCGTTGATTCACATGAGATGTGCGCAGCATCTCGGTGAAAGCTCCACTACCAACCTGAGCAAAGCCCAGCCACGACCTCTTCTCCTTTCGGTTCCTGGTACGAGACGTGGAGTTGTACACGTGGCCCTGTGACACAGAGGTAACAACACATGTGAACTTCTCCCGAGCAAAGAACCACAGTCCTCTTTATATTTGATTCATTTCTGAATAAATAATATTGCCCTCTCAAGGCACAAACAGCCCCTGAATGGCTAAATACTCAAACCGGGGAGACGTTCTGGCAATCACATTGCAGTTTGCGTGTCACGTACCCTGACGGTGCCACTGTACCCAGAGCCCACTTTGTAGAGCCCGTCCTTGCAGAGCAAGTAGAGGAAGGAGCCGTCGGTCTGCAGAAGGCAGCGCTCGTCCTCGTCGATGGCCACCTCCTTCAGGGTCCACTTGTTCATGAGGGCGGCGCGCTTGATGCCGTTCCCAAACCAGTCCTGGATCTGAATCTTCCCCACCAGCACTGCCTGGACGCTCCTCTGCAGGGCGTTGAGTATGGTGGGCACCTGGTGAGATGGAGACAAGGAGAAGGCAGTTAGCAGAGCTGCACTGAAGCATTACGGGGGTGTTTTTCCGCTGGACTATGCACCAGGTGGCTTTGCTGCCAACTCAAACCCATTTATATCAGCTCTCTTCGCTCTGCATTTCAACACAAACACATTTCACACATCCTTTATAAAATGAAATAAAAACGCGCTGATGCTCTCACCCTTCACACACACACGTACCGCACATCAGCCCTCAATTCCTGCCAGCTATATGTGATGATTCAGAGTCCAGTTATTAGGAGGAACAAGCAAAAAGCCACACCCACACAGAAACACACGCCTGTAGTCATCTGATCTCTATGCGGGTAAAGGGGGAAACATTTTTACGGCCACACAGCAGTCCCACTCAAGGGAAATATGCTTATTGTTTAACGTGCTCCTAAACTAAACTCTTAGGAAATGGATTTTGATATAACGCGGAAGCAATAACTAAATAAAGTGAGTATAAAGAGGAAGCTGAGAGGGGAAGAGCCGGGATTACACTGGCGTCAGAATACGGTGAAGGGCACAGACAATGCAGCCTGACATTTTCTAAAACTCAATTTGTGGCGTGCAGTGTGTGTTCAAAGGACGTGCCTGGCGGAGCCAGAGGTTACTTTACCCTTCTGCAAAGCACTTTGGAGATCCAAAGCCTTTGATACGCAGGACAAACTTGAATGCTTATGTCACATTTCCTGGTGCAAAGGGTCTAATCATGTCCAAACATCCAATGGGAGGATGTATGAAAAGGACCACTGCCACATTTGCTGGCATTCTCCTAATTAGAATGTTCTCACGGGTATCAGCACAACGTAGTACTGCTCCAGACCAGTCGTAGGGGTCCCAACCCATTGTATATTTCATTATTTTGACGCAATGCTTATTTTGAAAGCCTAGAAATTACACTTCATAATTATGTCAACATAATCAGACTCAATAATTAAAATAGCAGCTAAATATCATTTTAAATGTATTAACAGAGTCTAAAGGTGTCTAGAATTTTCATTCTTTTCAGTGAGTAAGACCCTCGGGTGTCTCAGCATCAACAGCTCGTGTTGCCGTTTAAAAAAAAAAGTTTCCTTTTCTGAAAGCACGGCTTCTATGTGCGACGCATGGAAGGACGCATACAGTTAGAATGGGTTTTTTTGGGGCCTGAATTGCGCTAATTTACAATAGTGATGAAAGGTGGCATTGGTCTCGTTCAGGCCTGTCATGTACACAGCTATCCATTGTCATTCCAGCTTTGTGCCTCATCCATCACAGGGATCGGGAGCACCTGGCACTCCTCTGAAGAGATAAAGGTGTCTGCTTTGTGCAAATTGGTTAACTACCTGTATCGTCTGGCAGGCGTGGCTGCCGTTGTTGGTGAGGATGGCAGAGACGGCCTGCAGGATTTTGCCGGTGTCTCCCCAGGCCACCACCAGACTGAAGAGGCAGGCGCAGGACAGGGCGGTGATGGCCTGTCCCGTCGGGTCGTTGGGCCCCGTGCTGCGGACCGTGGTCTCCAACAACAGCTGGAAGAGGGAGTCTGGGGGAGAGAAGAATGTACGGGAGTGCTATCTACGGTCCCATCTTTAGGTTGCAACAACACATCTTTGAAACGTTTGAAGCGTCACAAGCGTGCCGAGCCTTACCCAGCACATCGGGAGGCTCCGTCTGAAAGCCCTCAGGCTGCTGTCCCTGCAGCATGTCCAGCAAAGCCTGCAGGCTCCGCAGGCACAGCGAGGGGTGAGAGAAGCGAGTCTCTTTTATCAGCTCAAACACCCCACACAGGCCGATGCCGATGATCTGCACCACACACACGCACAGAAAGAACATTTTCTGTGAGTTAAAGAACACTGTGAAGTTGGCAGTCTGGTTAAAGTAGCAGCTGGGATGCAGCTTCACGGCGCGAGATGAGGATGAAGAGTACAGACATGCTGCGGCAACGTAGAAAACAATCCCTTGAGATTTGCAACCGCTAAATAAAACAACCGATCAAAAAAAAGGGGTTGATGGTTTTAATGACATGTCATCCTACATTAAAAGAACCTACACTAAGTTTAGGAGAGGGAGGTTCTCAGTATGTACAGGTTACGACCTCGGCTTTCAACATCCACTATTTGAAGCATCTTGGGTAACAGACCCACGGGGTCGGCAGGCTGGAGAAGCAGTTTGGCTTAGAAAGGGATGCTGTGTCAGAATCACATTATGCTTCAACGTTTCCCTCAAATCTCATTGAGGGACTTGGTGCAATAAAGCAGAAACATAAATCTAGCACAACAGACTAGTTCAGCTCATTTCCAGCTCTCTCTCTGTTTTTATACTGATATGCAAGCAAACATCTGCCTTTCATTACATGAAACTGATGAATTGGTGCGTGTGGATTTGTGTGCGTTGCGGCACTAACTGCATTCACTGTGTACCTAAAAACAAACAATTCTGATTTATAACTGACGGTGGACACTAGGCTGACACAAGCAATCCTAAAACAATTACTGTCATCCAATTGGACAGCTGTAATTGTCTACAACTAGAGGCCAGAAAGCGAGAGATAATTGACCTTTTGTATTTTTAGGCTTTTTTTCCCACTGAGGAAATTAATTTAAATGACAGAGACAAAAAGAGAGAGAGAGAGAGAGCACTACATTTCTAGTCATTTTCAAAGAACGTATCGACTGATAAGATGACAGACATCTTGGTGTTGGTATTGGTCCACGTAACTCATGGAACAGGTTTTGTGTCCATATGATCTGAGCAGGTTGGAAGCCTCGCATGAGCAGTCTGCAGTAGGGCTGTCAACAAATATTCTATATCCAAATACATATTCGAAAAGCTGTTAAAAACTATTCAAATGTGAAAATTAATATTTGAATGTAAAAAAAAAAAAACCTGAGTACTGACTATACTGCATGAATAAAATAGACTAGATCGGCTACAACAGCTTCATGCACTGGTTTGATTACGGTATTTGCCGTTTCATGCCAAGGTACAGTTCGGTGTTTACAGCACAGCTCGCTCGGAGCGTTCAATGTCGGAACTGTAAAACTTTCAGTTTCAATCACTGAATGAAGCCTGACATATTTGGGACAAGAATCGCAACCTTAAATTGCTTGGACAAAACTCTTGATCAGCATTTGTTTATTGTTGTCGTTCATTTAAACCGCTTTGTGCAGAGCGAGAGCGAGAGAGCGAGAGATCCAAAGCTCTTTAAAAAAAATAAAAAAAGAATGGGTCTCTTTGCATGTCCATTAATTAGTGCTGGTATGATTTGAAGTAGGAAGCTGACCGCTGGGAGTAAGAGATACAGAGAGAAGAGAGGGCTGAGGGATGAGGCTGTAATCCTCACACAAACAGGGTGTCAGACCTCTTGTGGAGGGACTCTAATGATGAGTATGAGTACACCCGCCCGGGGAGATGAAGGGCACAGCCTCTCCCCTCGGTACCGAGCACCAGCACCAGCTCGTACCTTTGGCAGCTTGACGGCGGGCTCGCGGTACTCTTCCTCCTCCTCGCTGTCGGAGTCGCCGCTCTGCACGGAGCTCCGGGAGGCCAGCACGAGGGAGGCCTCTCTCTGCTGCCAGTCCAGCACACAGTGCCGCACGTTGCAGTACACATTGAAAGCGGATGGGTTGCTGTGAAGCTTGATGTCCGGCACGCAGAGGGCTCCATCGAGACTGTCAACCTGTGGGGGAGAGAAAGGTGAGGGCGTCAGTGGATCTTAAGATAATTTAGTGCAAAGATGAGCTATTTAGAACACACAATAATGGTGTATAAACAGCAACGGCCATTCATTAGCAGTATGTCTAATTGTAAAGTCTGTTTTGTTTATACATGAGGTTCAGTTCCATTGGGCCACTTCAGATTAACAAGTTACTTTCATGTGTTGATTTTGGTGATTTTGCGGGTCGCAAAAAGGGTCTTGGTGTTAAATTGAGACATTTTCATAACCTCTTAAAATGTCCTCACAGTAGCTTTAAGGTCATCGTATTGAAATTTGCCTTGTGGTCCCCCGGTAAGACACAACATAAAACTAAATGAAACAAAGTGACGGGATTGTTTCCTCCATGAAGCTGCTCGTTATTCTGGACAAAGCAGCGCCTCATCTCGTCTGAACCGGGTGCAGACACACTGTCCCGTGGACAGGCAGCGTGAAAGCGTCCGCTTGGGGATGGGTCTCTGGACTGCGCATGACTCGTGCAGCGGCCTAAGTGCTCGTCCACTAACCAAAGCGATTAGTGCCCACTGACCTCGATAATTGGTCAGATTTCTCATGTGGCTCTACGTGGAGCGTCCTCGGAGGCCGAGCTTCCTATGCGGCGCTGCGGGCAGACCGTAGCGTTACAGTGGACTTAACAAAGACATACGGCGTGGAGACGCGGGAGCGTCGGGTCCAGGCAGGGACACATTAGTGGGATGAGACTCCTCGGGAAGCTCCCTTTTGTACACAGAGGGCTGGGCGAGTGTTTTACCCATTTCAAGATCAGCTCAACAGTCTCCACTGTTACGAAATGGCTTACTCAACATTTTACATAACCGGTGCAGCAAAAAAACAAAACATGGGAGAGAAAGAGTTGTGATCAATTAACTGAATGGAAATTTAAAAAGAGAATCAAACCTTTGAAAGATATTGATTAGAATATTATCGGTACGACAAATACAGGCTTCACAGGTCAGATTAGGTCACTGCTGCCATACTGTTTTAACACTGCTCATGTGATGCATAGATAACCGTTAAGTCACCGTCATGGATGTATTTATATTGCCGTCCATTGGGGGAAATATAGCCTTGATATAAATGATGAAGAAAAGCCGGGAGGGATGAAGTCTAATAAAATAACCACTACAAAGATTCAGCCCTTTCATCCAGTCCTGTGATCTGAGCTGTCCGTCCCACCACGGCATTGTTAACCACAGTCCTGATGCAACCTCTAGAGAATCCTATTGATCCATCGGGCCTCTCTTGCAGCGTTGCGCTTTTGGCATCCCAATCACAGGAGGTGATGTCATCTATTTGGGGAAAAAGGTCATTTGTTCTCAGCTCAAACCGGTGGGGAGGACGTTAGCGGACTCCGGTCTTGCTGCTACAGGAGCATTGGGGACTGATTGAGACCATTTGAAACTTAAATATGCTAAAAACCCACAAAGGCCAAATCTATAAAGGGAAGGAAGAGAATAAGGCATTTCTTTTATGTATGTACACACACACACACACACACCGGCCACTTTATTAGAGACACCTGATCAATTATTTCTTAACACAAATTGCTAATGAGCCGATCACATGGCCTCAATGCATTTAGGCGTGTAGATGTGGTGACAACTTGCAGATGTTCAAACCAAGCATCACATTGGGGGAAGAAAGGGGATTTAAGTGGCATAGTTGTTGGTGCAGACGAGCTGGTCAGAGTACGTCACGACCTGCTGATCTAATGGGATTCTCACACACAACCATGTCTGGGTTTACAGAGAATGGTCCAACAAGAGAAAATATCCAGTGAGCATCAGTTGTGTGGACAGAAATGCCTTGTTGGTGCGAGAGGTCAGAGGGGAGTGGGCCTGCTAGTTGGAGATGATAGAAAGGCAGCAGGAACTCAAAGAACTACTCGTTACAACCAAGGAATACGCAGGAAACACATCTCCAAAACCGGATCTGAACGCACAACACGTGGATCCTTGAAGACGACGGGCTACAGCAGCAGAAGACACGCCGGGTTCCACTCGGTCAGCTAAGAACGGGAAACAGAGACCACGTCACAAAGCTCACGTCATCGTCTCAAACTGGTTTCTTGAACATGACAATGATCAATCCAATAGAGCACCTTTAGGATGTGAACGGGAGATTCATCATAGATGTGCACCCGACAAATCGGCAGCAACTGCGTGATGCTATCATGCAGTAGCATGTCATCATGGACCAACACCTCTGAGGAATGTTTCCAACACCTTGTTGGATGTACGGTACGATACAAAGAATGAACTAGAATTAGTTCTGAAGGCAAAAGGGGGTCCAACCTTTTACAAGCAAGGTGAACCTAATAAAGTGTCCGATGACTGTATGTGTGTATAACACACGGACACACACACACACGATGCTGTGACGACACCCACGCAGAATAACCATCCTCTGCTCCCCCAGCACCGCCCCCCTATTTCGCGCACTGTTTTTGTATCCCAACAACTCGTCTGACGCACGCACAACGCGCCTTTGTCCTGTGCATAGTTGTACAAAAAGGAGCGGCCACATCAGATATGTTAAACTGCTGAGAGGTCACATCTTTGTGCAAATAGGAAGTGTTGTTTGACCGGTTTCACTACAAGACAGAACCAGGCATCAGAACGGTTTCAGTGGAAGGGGCTTGTTGGGGTGATGTCATAATAAGTACATAAGCATCAATGCAATGCACGCCGACCTGCTCGTGTTCTGTGGGTTTGCTCTCACTTTGTAACAGCACCGAGCCACAACCCAAATCCAGAATATGCTGCTCATTGGGATGTTTCTTTGGGTGCTTCCATCTGCACTCATGATTTAATGGGGATCTAAAAGCTTTGGTAAAGGCTGGCATGGAGACACTTAAGACAGCAACACAGTTCAGTCAGGCCTTTATGGAAAAAGGCAGAGAACAGTGACGCCTTCCAAAGCAGTGGCTCAGGCTCACTAATAGAACTTTGCACCAGTTCATCGGAGGATCAAATATGCATTTATCAACAGGAGGATTATAGAGTCATTATTAGTCAAGTCTTTTTAGTTATGAAGCCACTTTTTTGAATCAACTCTTTAAAAAGTGACATGAATTGTGAAATCTACGGACGAGTTAGAATCACCAACTGGCCCTGAGGGAGGGAACCTACGCAGAGAACATGCAAACTCCACACAGAAGAGCCGCTGGGTGCTTCTGAACCAAGGACCTTCTTGCTGTAAGAGGAGACCGTGCTAACCACCACACCCAAAGGCGGACCAAATGACAGCGCCTGTCCGTCTGTCCATCCATCCATCCAGACAGGCACAGAGTCTCACTCTGATGCTGGGATGAAAACAAAGCCTGGTAATCTTGCATTTCAAAAACAACTCAACAGAAAAAAGTAGCCCACTGTAGCAAACTTTTTTTTATTTTTAGAATGAAAGCAGTTGGCTTCACCCTAATGTCAAAGTAACAGATTCACGCCAGGTAGATTTGATAGATGGTTTTGATTACATAGATCGGACATTGATTTCGGACGCTGTCCTCCTGCGTGTATCATATTGTACCAATAAGTACTTAACATAATTGCAGCGTTTGAATCTGCTCGCACACAAGACGTTACATCAGCCTCTTCATTAGGATGAGAAGTGTTTGTGCTGTGTGTGTTTTTCTGTGTCCGTGAGCACAGAAGCAGAGAGGGGGAGAGGAGAGGCTCTTTCAATCCACGCTCCTGTCTGACAATGCCGGTATGAGAGGCGAGAGCAACAACACATCCAAATACAGCACCCCTGCCTGTGTGGCGGCACACGTTTATATGCCCTGCTGCGAGTGTTGTCCGTGCTCCGTCTCCACGCGTCAACCTGAGGAGGACGACGCCGCGCTACGCTGAATTTGCTGCCTTGCATTAGTTTTGAGGTGAGCGATGACACAGCCCTAGAGCCTCGGCCCATCTCGGCTAGTATCACATTAATCTCTTTTGCCTTCGCCTGTAATTAAACCCAAACACCAGCTAACAGTTGTACAGCCCAACCACAGAGCTGGCTGACGCTCTTCCTCCCCTCAGGAAAGAACAGCTGGGAAATCCTTCAATTTGATGAGAAAATGCAGTAATGACATTTTATGACCAACTGGTTAATTTAAAAACAATAATTTTGTATTTATCGTGGCAATGAAGGGCAAAGCCTGGGTTGATGCAATGTTTGTTTAAGCCTGCAATCTCGTTCATGTCAACATGTATTTTACTTGGAGCTGAACTTGTTATTTGTGTTTATGTGGTGCTTGTGTGAAACTAACACTGCAGATTCAATTTCAAAGCTGAACTCTAGCTGCACATATATGTATACATATTCACAGTAGCATGACGTGTATATATACATAAATATATATAATCATGTCTCTATTTTATTTAGCCACAACCACATTCACTGATGCAGACTAGGTCCCCTCTTTGGATGAAGGAGATGGAGGCAGGCCGCCGTTGCCATGGAGATAGGGAACACATTAGGTTGCTCGGCAACAGGCCATCACGCACAAGCCGGGGCCACTCCCATGTGTCTCGGCCTGCCTACCCACCTCTCAGGCTCCGTGTTAGGACGGGCTTCCTGGCACCTGACCAGCCACCGACGATGACAACAATGAATCTGCCAAACAGCTTTGGGATCTTAAGGAATCCATCCGTATCTTTAACATCATCATCTACCTGTTCATTTGATTCAGTAGAGTCAAACCAGCTGTGAGGATGTATTAGTGCACACCTGAGGCGACGGCGATTGCAGATTAAAACATTCAGTCATGTTACTTTTATTCTGCTAGAGAGGAAATGCAAAATATTTCTAATGATTGAATGATATATGTTTATATATTTGATGACAGCACACTATGTCGCACAAATAAATACTGCACCGGTTTGTGATATAACACTGCAACAATGGTATTGTGTTTTCTTTGAGGGGCGTTAATAGTTTGGGTTAATGGTTTTAAAAAACAGCCATTCTACAAAGTAGTCTTGACTTTACAACACTTAACAAATGGATGCATTAATAATATCCAAATATAAATACAGCAATAGGCACAATACGCGAAAGAACAAGAAAATGAGTTGGACAATCGTGCATTTCTTACCTTTGTTCTTGATTTGACTTTTGACTTGACCTTCTGTCGCCTTTTCAGTTTCTTCTTACTCAAAGCCTTCTTTCCCCTGAAAGTAGACAGTGATGGCTCAGTATTTCAAAACATACTGTGGCCGCAGGTAACTGCTGCACTCAAGTATATTTTCTGTATCACATGCTTTACTTTAACTACGATGATGTGAGGAGAATGGAAGGTAAAGCTCCTTGTCTTTAACAAGTGTTGCAGTTCATTTGTTTAGAATAGCTGGTAAAATCTCACTGTCGGTTTACATTTTGTGCACCGGGCAAAGTGTGTGTGCCCTTCAAAAGAGCAGAATACCCCCGTGTCTAGCATGTGTCATTACATTCAGTGTTACTCCACTGAAAAACACCCAAAGCAAATAGAAGCTTGTTTCTGTAGGAAATTGATGGTGCTTTTAAAACAATCTTCATTGGGTTTTAAATTGGCTTTGCATAATTCATTTCACTTTGAAATAAAGCTGACAATGACATGTGCCAGGGAACAAAAACACAACTACTGAAAAAGGAGAGGCAGTGCATGAATTAGTAATCATCATTACTAGACTCTACTAAATACAGAAAAGCAATTTACAGTGCTTACTTAAAAAGATTAAATGGGTGGGGGGAGGAGTCGTGGGGGGGGGGCTCACTATTAATCCGCAACGGTAGTTTTGTCGTGGCTGGAGTATAAAAAGAAGATGTATAGCTGAATTCAATTACTCCAGAGTTAAACCGAATATTGATTTCTAATAGCTTGTCAATGTAGCATCAGGTTCTTCAGCCAATAGGGCAAACTGATATCCTGGCTTACTACTTACTTAAACAATATACCAAGTAAGGCTGACGGACAAGCCCATCTGATGATTATAATACTAAATACATATATTATATACTTGTATATAGCTAAATACCAGCAGGCCCCTCCTGTAGAGCTCAGAGTCCAGTCTGCTCCATCATATTTCACTACCAGATACGTGAAGAAAGATGGTAGTTCAAAATAACATCATGAATAGGTTGAACCACCTGGTTCTAACGACGGGATGACGGTAGACCCTTGAGCAGCGCATTGACCCAAGCTTAACGCCATCGCTCCGGGGAGGGGTGGAGAGCCTCCGTCGGATGCTGCAACGAGCTGCTGTGGTCTACGACCTGACAGACAGGATGACGTAACTGTAGAGCGAACCCGTTCGTCCCCCTCCCGACACATCCTCGCCATCGGGCTACGATGGGGAACGCTGTCGTGTGTCATAACAACGCCTTGTGTTCAATAAAAGATTTCATATAACGTTATTAGAGGTTAGGTCATCCAGGTTCTCTTAAAAACGACGAGTCGGCGGGTTTCCGTTTAGAGGAGGACTGATGCTGCCTCAACGTCTGTAGCCAGCAGTCGAAACAGTGACGCCGATGGGCCTAGATGCACACAAACAGCCCATTCAAAGCAAATAATATTACATTTTGAAGTAACGTGAAATATGGTGCCAACGCAGGGAGTTCCTATTTAATTTTTTCAGGAACAAATTGAAGTAGGTTATCAGCTACCACGAGCAGCGCCTCGGTTAGTGAACGTTAGCTAACGTTGGACGGTGTTTGACAGTTAGCCGTTCGGCTTGTTTTGGATGGTGCCGATGGTGCATTTCTTCGTGTCGTAACGGCCGAAGTATGAACGTTATTATTCCGGTGGCAATGTTTCTATCTGTAACATCACACGACGTCCAAAAGCCCCCCAAACAACTCGGGCGAGGGTGAACCAGCGTTAGCTTAGCTTGCTGCGATAAGCTAAGGAAGTCAAATGCTACTTAGCAAGCTGCCCCCCCCCGATGAAGAGGATGCACCCAAATGATGTAACTTAGCTCTCGGCACCTTCAACGTAGATAAAACGTGGACTAGCGTGGCAAAGGTCCTACAAGCACGAGAACCATATATGTGTACGTGTATCTGTTCATTTAAGGCGTAAGTCAACCGGCGTGTCGCTAAGCGAGGGTTGCCGTTAGCTTACGTTAGCCCCGTTAGCCCAACAAATGACAGACGAGCCTCTGCGACGTGTGCGCGTCTCCTCGTGAGCCACTCACCTTCCCGGAGTTGCCCCTTGCTCTTTATCGTTGATGGCGGTTGTGTAGATCCGCCTGTACCTTTCGGCCAGGGCTCGTCCTGAGAGTAAAAGCTGGTACCGAGTCCGACAATCCGACTGGGCTCCGGTTGTCGGGCATGAACCCATTCCCGAACCGATGGTGGAGAACTCGGCTCCTGCTCCAGAAATGACCCTGACACCCAACCCCATCGACGGCGAGGAGGAAGGCAGAAGCCCCCCACCGGCGGCCGCTGCCGCAGCAGCACACATCATCGTTTGTGGGAACAATGCATATATCACACAAAAGACACCGCAGTTAGATGATATCCAGCCGACCGATGAGATCCAAACGTCATTAAATCCCCCACGCGTCACATCGTCTGTCCGTTCCGAGTTGTGGAAATACAACGATCACCGCTCGCGGTCCACGGTTATAAGAGCAAAGTGAAGCCGATCTGGAGGCACAACTACCGCGTTCGGTCTTCCGATCGCAGCCAACGGCGTCAACGCGGTCCTCGTCTCCGGATCTTCGCAAGCCACAACATTTTCCTTTGCAAAAAAAAAAAAATGTGCAGGAACGCGTTTATTTCCCCAAAGCGCCTCGTCGTGATCGGATCCGATGAGTTCCTTGAGTGTTTTCTTGACCCCGGAGAGGCAGCACCCTCAGTTGGGCTGCCATCTTAGCTCCATCACCCCTCCCCTCCCGGCGGAGCGCTGCGTCGCTAGCATGCCGGGAAACGCTCATACGAATAAAGCCGGGCGATGCCATCTCCGGTTTGTTCAATAACACACCTCCCCCTGCATGTGCATGTTCCATGCGAGACGCATCGCACCGTTTGGAACTGTTTCATTTGCAGATGCACCAGTTCGATCTTAATTTGGCACACGTGATACTTTTGAAACCAATTCAATTGCACGTTCTCTGCAAAATAACCTCAGGTTTGACCTTTGACAGCAGTGTTGTTTTTTGTTCAGACAGCTCACACGTTCCCCTCTGCTTTTATCATGCAACAAAACTGTTTCATAATACATATAAGCTGGAACCGTGTACACGGTTCCCTCTCCAGTGAGCACCGTGTAACTGCAAATGGTGCCATTTGATCTCACACAGCCTCCTAAAGAAGAAGTCATTGGTTTGCACAAAGGCTGCAGATGTCTTTTATTCAATCTTTTATTAAATCTTAGTGGTACGCTTCTTCGGTGATGCTAGCCTGCACGGTGTGACTCACACTTGGTAGAAGATGCAAGGTGTTTTTTTATCTACGCCTAAAAACTACATGGGAATGCAGAAGGGCCTCGTGAGTAAAACATGCACACTTTGCCTAAAGTCCTACCCGCCTAGTTTACCGTCTGACAGGACACTGCAAAGGGGAAAACTGGGAGAAACTGGTTTCACACCCAGTATGGCAGTAAAGGCTTAACACAATGCAAATGTAAACACAGAAAACAGGTATACCTGTCCCATGTCATCCTGATACTGTAATAGTGTCATGTTGGACCAGTCCGAAGGCTACACACAACATCTGGTGCACGTCTGTCCATTGTCGTTCTTCCCAATTTTTTCTTTTAGATCATTTTTGGAGGAGATTTAATATGATCTAAATCGATGGTTTCAAAAAATGCTATAGTGAATGTCTGTAATGTCTACGTTTAATTGAACCTCTTCACCTTTTTCTGGTGGTATAGACGTATGTACGCGTGCATGTGCAGGCATAACACTGGGAGAGAGGCAGGTAGAGGGAAATGGAGAAAGAGATTTACAGAGACTCTCGTGCTGCTTTATTGGCTGCCAGGCAGCGCAGCAGCCCAATGACAAGCGAGGGGTCGGTCTACTGTCTCCCCCCCATAGCAACCCTGGAAGCACTGGGACATTATCCTGCGCAGTATCAGAGGGCCGGCATGTATCCGTCATGACAACCGGCTCCTCTGACCTGCAATCAAACTTAGGGATAAATACATTAGGATTTCTGTTTGAAATATTGGAAGTGAAAAGCAGCGTGTGTTATTTGTGGGCCCTCCTTTCGAACATAATAAATAAGATTTGGCAGTAAATTGTGAAGCCTGACAGAGCGCTGCCTGGTGATCTCGACTCTCTAACAAGTGGGGGAATGGGGGGGTTCTAGGCCGAGATGATGCTATAGACCATGCAGGAGTGTCACATGCATGAGCTGAACCAGTAGAGATGGAGCCCAGTTTCACGCATCAGGCCAGTGAGGCGGGAAATAAAAGAAAATCTAGGCGGGTGGTTGGAAGGATGTGAAACTGTGCCACTGTCCTGACGCAACACAACTGACTGTAATACAGTTCAGAAGCATGTGACTGATGATGACGACTATTTGCAGATGCATCTTTTCTTTGGGGTTACATCTTGATCTTCCCATATTCACCACAATGGATCAGTTTGCACTCGTTTCTGCTCCTTTGACCAACTGACTGTAAGATGATCAGGGTCTTTATTACCTTGGTCAACTTGTGAGACTCATCTATTTTAGAGTTGCACAACCAACATGGCCATTTCCATCATTGCAGTTCTAGTGCCACCAAGTGCCAGACTCCACTTTCGTTTATGCATCCAAAGGATGGTTTATAGTTGAATGCAGGGATTCAATCTAGGGCTTTTTAATGATAACAATACCAAAATGACAACATTTCAGTTTTACATCGGTTCATTTGCGACTGAACGTTCATTTCTAAGTCTTAAATCAGTGTATTGTTAGACCGAAGTGAGCACGGTTCACTGTATAGTGAGTTCTTTCTAACTTGCTATTTACTCAGCATTGTCAATACAGATCCTTCCCTCCATTAAACTTGCGTTGCAGTCTGATCCGTGCGGATAGTCTGCATTCCTCTCCTGCAGCGGTCATAACTAGGAGGGGTGCACGTCAGTGTTGCGCTGTCCCACCCCTGCCTGCTATGCACAGTTCAAACCTTTAATCATTCAAGACACGGCACACCCCACAGAGGCACTCGCCATCACAGACAGCATGACATTCACCGTTGAAATGGTATCCTCGCTTACACCTTTTTCGAGGACTCCTGATGACTTTGGAGCCGTCAGCCTTAAAGCAACTCTGAATAACCCTTAACAGTCATGAAGCAATTGACTTAGTCCTGCCTTTGAATTGGCTTAATCAAATTGTAATGTAATGTTGGATGCTACTTGGTGGAAGGTTCAGTTAGAGAGTTTGTGGTGAGGCTCACTCAGGCGTCAGTAGACACCCTGTCACCTTTGTGCCGGACTTGGATGGCGTTAGTAGTTCAGTCATCAGACCTAAGAGACCGATAACTTGAACATGTGCTTGAAAACCAAGTAGATCCCCCCCCCCTTTCTTACAGTACTTTTATGTGCATACATGTGTGAAGTTCAGCCAGGGGTTGTGTTAAACGGTTATATTTATAAATGATGCAGGTAAGACCTGCAGAGGAGGCCTTTTTTATTCTTGAGGCAGGTCAGTCATATATGTCAACCACAGATCAATATGTATATATACATATACAGATAATATAGATAATTACAGCGCTGCTGGTATTATGTCACAGGAAATATAAAAATATAAACTCTTTCAAACAGGAGACTAAAGCAAATTCCATTCATTTTGAAGCTCCAGAAGGTCAGAGACGCTCCCACACCCACATTGCAGTTCTGCTTCGTGGTACCTGAGTTGTATGGCAGGTCTGTCAGCACCCCACCCAATTCCACTTACAACCCAAGCCATGAATGAAAGAGAGAATTCTCGAGTTAGAGTTGGAGAGATCATTTCTGGATTGTTGCCTAATGCCACACCCGTGGGTGGCCGCGGAATCTCCTCCCTTCAGGTTAAAAGCAAACGCGAGTAGCAGGCAGGTGTTAAAGAGCCGCGCTGTTGTCAGAGTTTCACGTCGTTCCATTTGCAGGTACGTACCCTGTAGCTTTCCGAATACTCTCACTTTACAGTTTACATGTAAATATTTGTGTGCTGACATTTCAGATAGTGGTTTTAAGGGCTTAGAAAGGAGCCCGGGGCTCTTTGAGTCAAAGGTGCAATAGTCCTGGATAAATATTCTTAAAGGGGTTTACTTTTTACTTACTTACTTTTTGAGTGACTTTGAGGAATGAAATGCTTGTGGTTTTGATGTTAAGGATATAACAAACACATTCATGTGCGAGCGTGCTGTCAACTCTTATTGCTTTACAAGTGTTTCACCTCGGACGCTGGTTGAGTCATGATATCAGAAGCATTGTGTTACTGGAAATGACATTCGGGATCATTACTGTGTGATGTTCAAGAGTTAAAGCTGTAAATCTTCCACTTTTACGAGGCTCACTAAAGGGAAGACACTCGGAGATTACACTCAATAAATTGTAGTAATCTCTCTACTAAAGATAGGAAAAAGTCCTGGGAAAGATCCGTCCAAACTCCTTGGCGTACGTGTCGTGGACCAGTCAAACAGTTTCACCCAAACCAGAATAACATGGGGAGTAACAGCAATTATCGCACACTAGATTATGCCACTGAGAACAGACACACAATGGATTTAAAGTCACAGCTTCCGTCGATGTTTGCGAAAGGGCTGCATTAACATAGAAGTGTTCGTCCCAGCGCTGTTATGTAGTCAAAAGGGCTAAATCTTTATTATTGATCATATCAATCAGGGGTTGGCCCCTCTGTTTTGCTGACAATGCAGTGTTTGGAGAAGGCGAGTCTTCATGTGGGTACAAATCAGGACAAACCAGTTTAAGGGCTTAGTCAGTGAGTCTGGGGTTGAGCAGAACTTTAGTTGATACCTTTGACAGATACAGTGTTGGAGCCAGCGTGACGCGTCCCGGGCCGCAGTACCACCTAGTGGATGCATGCGCTGTGCGCCTTCATTCTGTGATCAAGTCCCTCTTTGTTCTCTCACACCTACAGGTGAAGCTACAAAATGAGCAGGTTTTCAAATGGTGAGTTGAAATAAAAAAAAATAAAATTGGGGAGGTTGCAACTACATGAAATACGCAACGGTTGTTTGTTACATGATGCTCATTTTTGGATTTTATCCATTTTAGCTCAAATTCCTAGTGCCCCTTTTTTTCCAAAAACTATCATTTATCAGTATTTCTTAGAGTATGCCACGCTGAATGTACCTGTACTTTGACCATGTGACAAATAGAATATAAATATGTAAATATGTGCAACAGTGTCGGGGAGTCTCATGAATGAAACTTTTTTAGCACCTTAGCAACAAACAAAAGAAGAATAGCTGCAAAGTGATTCAAAAACAAGTAGCGTCGTATGGTTGAGGCTCGACTCTCGTGTTTGCAGGAAAGTCCTCCTCTCTCCTGAAGGACGGCAGCTGGATCAAAAAAGCAGACGATGAGGAAGAGGACATCGAGTGAGTCACGCAGACATAATCACATGCAAAAGGGTGCCGAGTCTTCTTCTGTGAGTGAATTCATCTGAATCTTTTTCCTCCTCCAGCCGAGACCCAAACTTTGGCAGATCTGTTCTGAGCCAACGCAGCGAAACCACTGTTGGGTAAGACAGATATTCCATCTCCTAGAACCCCTACAGCATCTTTTTGTTATTAGTCCAATGCCAAAATGCTGGTAAACTATTATTAACTGTGGCAAATGAGTTGTTAATTCTTCATTTTTGTTTTCTGATCACAGTCCGGATGGAGGAGAAGTAAAAACCACCGTAACCACGAAGAGGTCAACATCTGTGCAGGCTCTCACCAAGAGGTACGGTTTTAATAAATATTCTGGTGCCTTTTTACTGCAGAAATGTATGTTTTTGTATTTGAAAAACAGTTTTTATTTAGCGGTTTGATTTTGATTTCTGTCATTGCAGATTCAGTGGAAGTCAGGATGAGCTGAGGAGCGGGTCGGTACACTATTTATTTCAGTTCTTTTCCTCATAAAACATTTTAGTCAAGAGTGAGTAACTTTAAGCAGTAACTGTGGCTAAGTACAGCTTCTCCTCCAGTAGCAGCGCCCTCCCTTCCAGCCCGACTACACCTACTACCAAGAGGTACATTTTGATAACAACACAGCTACGTCACCCTTTCTGCCCCGGCAACTCCCAATTTGGTCCCAAACTGACCCACGTGTTTTCTTGCAGTGTCCAAGCGGTTCAAAGTCCCACCACGAAGTTCACTGACCGCGTCAAGTCTTCAAGCAAAGGGTAACATACATACATACATGACATCAGAAAGACTTCATTACAGAGCTCTGCATTGAACATATAAAACAACACGAATGCTGTGAAACGCTGGTTCAATATTCAACAAATCATTGTGTTTTATAACACTAAATCCGCAAACACGCATCTCTAAATCTCTATTTCAAAATTGTGCCTAACTAACTACATTACTTGAGTAAATGCTTGTATAAACTGAGTTGAATGTCCCTTCCCACAGGTCACTGTACACAAGCTACTCACCTACCAGGACCACCAAAGAGCCCGAGACGTCTGTTTCCAGCAGTAACGAGTGAGACATGTGCAGATCTCTGACAGTAATAAGAAATACGCAATACAACTTGTCTCTATGCATCACTTCCAATCTCCCCCGTATTTCTGTGCAGCGCTGAGAACAAACTTTATGACACTCTCATCCCCTCGGCGATCAAGAACAGTTCCTCGCCCACGGACAGGTGACACTCTCCTTCAGTCCAAAACGTTCGTCATCACACCGCGGGGTCAGAATTATATTCTGTAATACGGTATGTTTTCTTTTTTACAGTAAAACAAGCGTCTTTACGTCTGAGAGCGTGACGGTGAAAAGCAGCCCTGCGTGAGTTTCTTCCCGTAGTGGGTCCAATGGAGGGAGGCTGTGTGTGTGCCGACGAATCCCCTCCTGCACCCCTTTCTCATTCAGGACACTTTAACCTGGACATGGCTATTGTCTCACCTGTGTTTCTGTGCAGCGCCAAGGACAAACCTCTTACAACACTCGTCCCGTCTTCTGGCAAGGAAGTTTACTCGTCCACAGAGAGGTGATTCTTTCATTCCTCAAGCCTAGAAAATGAATCATACATGTGGTATATTTCTGAGTATACTGATGGTTGAGTTGCTGAGGGGAAAACTTTTTTTAAACTGCGACTCTGACACTAAGATAAAAATGAAAATGACCTTGGTCTTGTCTTTTCAGAAATAGCACTAAAACTACAACCACAACAACGATTTCCTCTAAGTAAGATAAACCTTCACCGGCATATATACTTTGATCAAATACGTTATGCACTCATGATCGCCGTGTATTTATAATAGTGTTGCTTTGCAGGCCTGAGGATGACTTGTACGGCACCCTCCTGCCTCGATCCATCACGGATGTATCTGACCCGCCGTCTTCTCTCAGGTGACACGTCTCAGCAAACCATATTTCTCACAACACACAAGCATTGAAATATCATTTAAAATGACCGCGTCGTCATTCTCTCAGCAGCAGCAGCAGCAGCAGCAGCAGCAGCATCACCACGAAGAGAGAGGTCATCACGGTGGAGAGCAGCCGAGGGTGAGAGCTGCATTTCAGAAGCCCGGATTGCATATTGGTTCTTTTCAATGTTGTTACCAATTTCTGCTGACGTTGTCTTTTTCGGTCATTTAGGGATAAAAGCCCAAGTCTGTCATCGCCGACCTCCACCAGAACCACCAGGTAAATATGCTGACTGCTCAGAAAGGACCAGACGCCAACTGAAGAATATTGTCTATTTACAGAGAAATGCCACAATATGACCTGTAATCCACTCTAGATTATGTGGGAATGGCAGATTGTTAAATGTAGACACATAACACCCAAAATATTAGTAATTTCTTATTTGAACTAACAACAGATTTTTTTTTGTGCTAATGAAGTGAAAACATAAAGTACCGCTGAGGCTGATGGTTGTCGATGGTTACAATGTAATGTCTAATTTACCATAAACAACTCAATCCTGCTTCATTGATCGACAGCTACAGCTCGTACACTGAAGATCTTCCCTCCACCCGCACCACATCCTACACCATCAGCACCACCCCCAGGTGAGCAGTCCTGCTGCGGTCGACATCTCTCACACTCAAACACACGCACGTTGTCTGTCCCGCCACATTGAAACGTGTCTCTGCTCTGTGTTTGCACGCGCAGTGACGACTACAGCAGCTACTCTTACTCCAGACCCGAGTCCAGGTAGAAGCAGAGCCCGCCGCGCTCCCACACGAGCCCCCCGAAAACCTCTCTTACTGTACCGTGAGTAAGAAACAGTCAGAATGTCCCGTCTTACGTGGGTCATTATGTCTTTGTGCAGTTACGAGTACAGCAGCATCACAAGTCCGTCCTCCTACACCTCGACGTCCTACCGGAGCGGCAGGTATTCCTCCACACGAAACCCCACTGGGTTCCAAAACGCGTGCAAGTAAAGCAGGACTCTGCCTCAAACTGGTATCTGTTTAACTCTCACAGCAGGTCGGATGATTCTGATCAAATATACTCATCCTCCACGAAGAGTGTGTACGCAGCTCCTGAGAGGTAGGAACAGCTCTCACAAAGGTCAAATGTTAACCCGGCTCACTACTCGAAATGAGAATTTGTTCTAAAGTAATTGGTCATAATCCAAAGTATCGCACAATTGGAATTTTTGACACGACAGTGGTGGTAGATAACAAGTCAAAAGGAGCACCAGAGTTTTGTAATTCATCCACACTTCATGGCAATCAGTATATACACTTTAGGGTTCCTCATCTCCCAAACATGAATGTTTGTGCTGCATTCTGTGCCAATCCGCCTAATAGTTGTCATGACATTTCCCTAAAAGCCAGAAATATGAACCTGCTGGTGCCACTGAAGGGAAAAGGCTTATTAGTAGAGCTTTTAGTCAATATAGGATGGAGCATGTGCTCAGTCTTGTTTCTGCCAAAACTCCTGTTTCCAATGTAAAAAATGCACTTATGATAAATGCTGTTTTTCTTCATGTCCCCTGCAGGGCGGTGCTTGAAAAAGACTTGTGCACTTCCTGCCGTCGGCCCTTCAACGGGGATGCCAAGATGGTCCTGGATGACATGAAAATCAACTGTCACGCTTCCTGCTTTAAGGTGAGCAGATTACTTTAGTTTCTCATTCCATGAAAGTCTGCAACAATCAGTGTTTGAAGAAATAAAAGTAGCAAATAAAAGTAGCCCTGTACACGCCTTATTAAAGGGGAAGTTTGGGGTAATTCCCTGTATTCTTCCACCTAATTTCCACCTGACTAGAGGCCCAATCAGCCATATTGGAAACTCCTACGTGGCTGTCAGATAAATGCAGTAAAGTGGAGTACAGGAAGGTGGAGTAAGACATCTGCACGACATGGAAAGTAGGGTTCTTGAATAGACTGACGACAGGGTGTCACCAGGAAGCGTGTTGTGTTGGTCATCTCTTCCGCCGTGTGAGTGAGTGTGTGTTTGTGTTTGCGCAGTGCGAGGTGTGTAGCAGCACGCTGGGTAACATGAAAGCCGGCGACAGCATGTGGATCTACAAACGCATGGTGCACTGTGAAAACTGCTTTGAGATCGCCAGAGGTAGAGCAAGAAAACATCTATTGAAATAGTTCATCAATGAATGATTACATGTATTCTTTTATTTTCCTTAAACAGGTAATATAATAATGATATTGTTTTGTTCCACAGGTAAATGGCGGCGCTGAGTTTCTCCCGAGCCGGAGATAAACTACATGGGATTGCAGATTTGATTGATTAGTGTTAATTGGGTTTTTTGGGGTGAAAAAGGTTGTCCTGTACTTCTGTTTTTATATGCTCACAAATCTTTATCTAGGTGTTCTGAATAATGACAATTCCACTATGAATATATATAACAAATGCAGCTCCATGTAAGTGTGCTGTTGACATCGTGATATTGCTTTCTTTGTACCTAAACCTTTTCCCTTGAGATGGCACGTATGATATTCTCTCAAGTCTTCTGACCTTGTGGGATTGTGTGATATGAAAAACGATATATGCAATTTATAGGGCCGGGGGCTTTTTCTGTGTGCAATAAAGGCAAAAAGTGTCTGATCATTTGGTGTCATGTTTTAGACGCAGCAAAAGTTAAAATAATGTTATAGAGTCATATACGAAGGAGCTGGAGTCATTATCCAGTGTCAAGGACTTGGGTTTTTAACTCTACAGAGTGTATTTATTTTGTATTTAACACTGATCAGATTCACTCGTGACACTAGAGTTAAATTAACTCTTTGATAGGTTTGAAATGTAACCGTACAGTGTCACACTTCTGGGTGGTGGGTTTAACGCACAGTCTATTTAACATTGAGCAGATTTATTTTTAACACTTATTCTGAGTTTTGTGTGGATTTAACACTGACAAGATGGAGACAATATAAACACCATCTTAGAGTTAAAATTTAATCAAAGAGTCAATTTAACTCTCTGAAATCTGCTGTGTAAGGCAAACCACCTTTTGGGTAGTTGAGTAAATTATTTTAAACTACATATAAATGTCCTTGAAAGAGCACTTACACAATCATTCATGGGGGGTGGAGCTGGGGGGGTCGGACGGATACAATTAAATTGTTAGTTAGTGAAGAGTGTGGGATTATGTTGGTGTGACGTGCTATTCAAATGATATCTGGCAGTCCAAAACAATATGTGAATATGTCATTTTCACGATTACACTTATACGTTACTGTTCATGCTGCTAATTTAAATCATTTTAGTCATTTTTTTATTGAAAGCTCTAAAAAGATGCTTAATACATAAAACACCAAAACAAAGGAAAACGACAGAAAGGGGTTCACAGTGATTGTGCCTGTGTGTGTGTGTGTGTGTGTGTGTGTGTGTGTGTGTGTGTGTGTGTGTGTGTGTGTGTGTGTGTGTGTGTTTGTGTGCGTGCACTTCCTCAGCAGTGGTGCGATGGGAGTTGAACTCCACGCTTCTGACCAATCAGACGGAGGCTGCGCTCTCATCCCAGCAGCGGCATCGTTGCGCCCGCGTGTACGAGTGCGAGCGCGCGTGTCTGCGAGCGCGCCCGCGTGCAGCAGCGGCTTTGAACGGGGGGAGTCTGGACACCCTCTCCGCTTCCTCCGCCGCTTCTCCATGAGCCGTCTGCCAAATGGAGGCAGAGGTGTTGAACCCGCGCGCGATGGCAGACGTCAACGGCAACAACAGCAACAAGACGTCCAGCGCGGAGCTCGAGGTGCTCAAGCTGCAGGAATTGGTGCGGAAATTGGAGCGGCAGAACGAACAATTGCGGACCAGGGCGAACGCGGCGCACGCTCGCCCCGTCGGCCCTCCTCATCTCCAGACCTCGCTGTCGGGTCTGCGCGGCGGTAACGCGTGCGCGAGCGACCACGTCCCCGGACAATATGGCACCCCGAGTCCCCCCGGGGCCCCCGGAGCGACCGAGGAGCCCTTCGCGTATTTTCAGCCGAGCTCCGCGTGTCTTGGCGCCGCTGAGGAGGACACCGCCACCGTCATGGATGAGGTGGATGTTTTGGACCTGGACGCCGCGCTCCCCATCGGGCAGCCCGATAGCTGGTAACCGCTCTGTTTATTACTCTGTTGTTTACTCCCGAAGATGCTCCGCGGGCCACACGGCCGTCCGTCTGCCGGCCACATTTTGTTTTTACATGATATTTAATGCCATCCTCCCGTGCATCCCCTCATCGATCCGACGATCGATCCCTCTCCTGCAGGAGCTGCTTCGCAGACTGCGGCTCAAATAGAGACTTTATTTTATTTTAAGGAGTTAAACAAATGAACAAACACTGATTTGACACAAGCAAGGGGGCATCCCAGAATGCACTGTGCGCGCAGCATAGGTGTCTCTTCTGCGCAAGACAGCACCGGGATGGAACTAGAAAACAATAACCCGCTTGAGTCTGCGATCACACAGCGCGGCTTTGTGCGGCGCGCTCAGCCCCGGGCTGCACCGCCACTCACACGCCGACCAGCCCACCGGCTCCGCGGCGGGATGCGGCCGGTGTGACGGTGTGGAAAGTGGAGCAGCCGCCCGAATGCAGCAGCAGTGTGTAGCTGCGCTCCCTCCCTCTAACGGGCCCGATGGAGCCAGGGTAGAACCGGGGCCTAGTTATCAGGGTCCGGGCAGTTAGTGCAAACCAAAATCTTATATTACGATACTGGTCATTATAACTCTATAATGATATATTTCACTATACACAATATATATATACAGTCAAAAACGTTTGACTTCTACTGTACACAAATATAAATAGTTTTCTGTTTTATACAGCTCAAAAGTACTCTAACTTATGAACTTTAGGGGGAAAATGCAAGGAACAGTTGTGAAGAAAGAAAAAATGTATAAACAATGTGCAAAGTTTTTTCATTCAATTGTCCAAACCTTGACTGGTGCTGCATATGTATAAATATAATTCATATAAATATTTTCCGCTATGCATTGACTCAATTGTTTATCAACGTTCATGCGCACAAATACATAGTGAATCAATTAATTCAGATTGTCTTAGAAATGTAAGTTACTACGTGCTTGTTTTATTCCATGTAGACAATATTATGGTTTATCACGATATGTCGATATGATTTTATCACGATGTGAGAGATGATAAATTATCATGTTAAATTATTGATCTTTCATGCCAGTGTATTATAGTAATACACACGTACATATTGGGATTAGAATGTGTTTAACTGTCACGTCAGTATAAGTACAATTCAGAATTAGATTGTAGGCTTTTTTTTCTCTTCTTTGTTCAGCCGTCAAATACTTGATAGCAGGTCTCTGATAACATCCAGGTTACACAATTTCTCTTTCTTTTGTTTTGTTATGTGGCAAAGGACCTAGGACTAGTGTATAATATACTATATTATACATCAATTATTTAATTGTTTCACCGTTTGGTGTGTAAGATGACAGGATATTAAGTATAACGCCATGGGGCATCTTCAAACTCATTTTTCCGAAGCCCTAACCCCACAATTATTTGTTAACTCTCATTTATGACAGTTAATTGCATAGGACATTTGATATTTTTGGTTTAAAAAAACAATTGCAATGATTAATATATTATGCAAATTAGACGATTAATCCTGTGGTTAAAGTCTAATCTGTTCATTGATTGATTGTTTCTGTGCTTCAGGCTTCTACAACTCACGGGGGTGGACATACTATCGTCTTATGTGTAGCTAGTAGTCACATCCTTTACATCACTGCACCAAATCAGGCTGTCACCATTTGAGGTTTTATTATGCACTGCCGCTTTGCTGCAGCCAGTAAAACGCCAATTGCTATTTGTGGAGATGTTGATCTTTTAGGTCTATTTCCACATCAAGACTAAGAAGATTGCTCCTTTTACACAGCCACAGTTTTTAACATCGCAAAGTGATGCTTTGGCTTCGCCCGAGAGCTATTGCCGCGTGAAACGCGTTCCTACAGATCTCCAGGCTCTAGTTTATTTACCCTCAGTCCTCTTCAAACAGTACCAATATGAGCCTTGCTGTAAAAGTGCCAGGGCTGAATTGTGGGTCTTGATGTGTCGTTACAGGCTGTACGTGAGTCCCAAAGCCAAGTTTATGGGCGAGTGTCTCCTCAGCCCTCTCCAGTGGTGCAGGCAGGTACTGGACCACCCGGGGCCCGAGGTGGAGCTGGCCAAGATGACCCTCTGCCACAGGCTGGACCAAGGTACAGAGTATTTATCACTCAGATTAATGGCCTTCAGTTGCTGCCACATCTGGACATCTGTCTCTCCAGCTGCCGACATGCGACCATAAGCTATAACACGCTTCACGCACAAAGCATCTCCACGTGCAACAGGATTTTAGCTCCCGAGCCGTGAAAGCAATTCCCTGCTCAATTGCTTCCAACCATTTAACTTGCTCTCTTCACATTTATGGCTTTTTAAGTACCTCATTTGACTTCCCACCGAGTGATTATCTTCTGTGGGAGTTGGAACCTCTCCCCTTTACACGTTTCACTATTGCCAGAGAACAATTAAGAGCACTTCCAGAGATTTGCTTCTCTGGTGATACATCTACCCAAGAAGAAGAAGAGGAATGATTACACCCTGCAGTTCAAAACGTGGGCGCCAGTATCTGGTTAGCTTAGCTCAGCATAACATATGGACACAGAGGTAAAAGAAGGAAAGAAAATAAACAGTCCACAAAATTGACCTTACAGCCACAACTTCTCATGTTTACACTGTTTGGTTTTTGTGGCTTTCGAGGTGCTAGTTGGTTGATTTTGTTTCCATCAAACAGAGCCAGGCTATAGCTGCTCTCTGCTGTTTTGGGAATTTATGTTAAGCTAAGCTAATGACTACTGGCTTTAGCTCGGTAGTCCATTTACAAACATGGTACTGGCATCTATCTTTTCATCAAACTCACAGTAAGAGAGTTCATGCACATTTTTAGCAAATTATCTAAAAGTTGGAACTATTCCTTTAAATCTCTTTGGCTCATCCGCATCCCATAAATCTGTCATTTCCGTATAAACAGAGTCGCCTTGCTTGTTGAAGATGATGCAGATTTTTTTAGCTGGATTAAGTTTCTGTGTCATCATCAGTTATGGAAGACCTGAGTTAAAATACTACATTACAGCTTCTCAATTACATTTCATTATGTAGACGAGTGTTACATACACTCTAAAAAATTTCACCGTAAATTAACGGTATTTTACTGGCAGCAAGGACGCCAGGAATTTACCGTTATTTTACCGTTATTATAATACCGTAAACGTTTTTTACACTATGTTACCGTTAAGTGGATTACTGTATGTTACCGTAAACTTGAATTTTTTTTACTGTGAATTAACTGTAATTTGTAGATGTAGATAGATTGTGATTCACTGCACTTGTATGTGTATTTCCACCACTTCATAAAATATATGTAACATGCAGTTGAATTACGGTAGTCTGCTATTATTGTAAATTGACAGCTTTAACTGTTTATTCATGACATTGGCCGTTAATTTACAAGCAAGGGATGGAAATTTAACTGTATGTTACAGTTATTATGACATACTGTAAGATACCGTTAGAAATGCACCGTAAATTTACAGCAATTTGTTACAGTGTAACGTTGTCCTTGTGTATTTCTGCCTAAAAAAACACAACTCAAGCAGAGGACGCCCCTGCGCTCATTGCAGACCTGCATAGGACATCATCATATTCATATGCACATAGTACAAAACCAAGATACTTCAATATCCTAGTGTGCCACTGAATGACATTTGCTGCCTGATACCGTTTTTTAGATTTGAGTCTTTACATCCTCCACACTCATGCACGGATATGGTCACCATAGAAACCATGCTTACATAAACTGGGGTTTCGAGGGTGATTTGCTCGGCAAACAGCCGGTACGGGGGACTTGACGTGATGCATGAATGTACGCTGTGGGAACTGGCCCGTGTACGTGTGTGTGCGCTTTGATTTTTTTATATTCTAAGAAGACTTTTCACCGATCTGTCCCTCCCACGTTGTGTCCAGACTGTTATTTAATGAGGCCGATTTGTTAGGATCTGTTTGGATGTTCATTAGTGGGCTTGTGGTGTGTGTGTGTGTGTGTGTGTGTGTGTGTGTGTGTGTGTGTGTGTGTGTGTGTGCGGTTCAAGGTCCTCTTCTTTCACTAGAAGCTGCATTCAGTGAAGGTTGGCTCTCCTCCTCTGGCTCATGAATACCTCCTTGTCTCCGAGCTCCAGTAGCTGTTGTTTTATGTAACTTGCTGTGAGTGTTGGTGTCGTCCATTAGCAGTGGACTCCACTCCGTCAGGTGTGTGCCTCTCTGAATAACAACCAGCAGGGGGGTGAACTCTGCTGTCACATGGGCCACATCGTCTAATGTCATGTCATTTCAAGCCAAACGCAGACATTTATTGGTGAAAAAAACAAATACCACCTTCTAAAGAGGCATTAGGATTAGCAACAGTGCCATTTAATAGGGCTTAATGGAACATTATTAGGCCATTCGTAAATACAATATTGAGCCTATCAACCCAAAATCTATTGGTGTCAAGCTTTCCATATGAGTGGTTTATTACTAATCTTTAAACCTAATACGTTATGTTTAAATCATTATTAAAGCCACTAGCTACAGCTTCTAAACATTGTGTTATGACGCTGTTAATAAGGCAGGAACATTGTGAAGCAGTAGAACTGTAACCTCCACATCCCCAGAAGTAGATCTCCTTCACACTCATTCTGAATGTGATGTAGCCTTCATGCACAATCCCTGCTTATCCTAAAAAGACCTGCGGTTTAGCCCAATAAGCCGCAGTGGAAGCTAAACCTCGTCTTACCGTATCAGCCTGGTCTTTCCGGGCCGCGACCCGATCATTTGAAACATCAATACTGATCTGTAAAAGCAGATTAACATGTTGGCCAGAGCGTGTCAGAATCAATATACTCCATGTGTGCGCGTTGCCAGGTAAAGCAATCGGCCTAACGTGTCCATCGCTACAATCTTTGTGTGCAGCTAAGCGCTGGCGAGGACGCTCCTCGGTCCGTTCATACAGCTGCATAGAGGGACTGTCCTCCCTCAGCTGCCCCGTGCTGCCTTACACAAAGCCCGCTGCCCCGACCGAGGCCCCAGGTAACACGGACACACACGATACGGGCACATAGCTCCGCTAGCCACAGAAGAGCCTGTTCGGTACGAGCATGTTAGCATTTAGTTGAAAACCCTGCTGTGCCCTTGTGCATCCCTCACACAGCTCCTACTCTGGCTGTGCTCCTCCACATTCACACAGTTCCCCTGAGATACTGGCCAGTACAACCAGAATGGGAACAGTGGTGCTTTTCCTTTTCCCCAGCCAGCTGTCTACTGCCAGCGAGGTCACCCAAGTCTGCCTCTCGTTATAGCAAATAACCAAATCATAGGATGTGCAAATGCAAATATGATGTGCAATTAACTTAATTGCTCCTTTTCAAAAAGTAATAAGAATACGGAGCCAAAAGCGCATGTTGCTTCCTAAATACTTCTGGAGCTCGCTGTGTGAACATAACCCAGATTCTTAAACAACCCGCTACTTGCAGTTTACAGTCAGATTACTGGAGATTATCAGGTCAGTCCCTCAGACAGATGGAGAGCAGCTCAAACCCCACCAAAAAAAAGATGTATATATATTTTAGACATTATAGACACACATGTGAGTGACTGGAGCTTTGATTTGCATGTTAATGATTGGATGTGGATTTCTCTCCTCCTCAGCTCCATTGCCCTCATGCGCTCAGTCTTTTCTGCAGCCTCTCAGGGCCGGCCTCAGTGACCGAGCGCCCACCTTCCTGTCAAACGCCACTCTCCACAGTAAGACCTCACTCCTCCGCCACTCAATACTCAATTCTTTCACATGCAGTCGAGTGAGGTACCGCCGTGCTACAGATGTGGCTCCCCCGTATGATTTCAGACGTGGGCCGCCGACACGCAGCCATCAGCCCCCAGTCTTCCCTGGACAGTGAGGCGGGTGCGTCAGAGCTGGAGGACGACTCCATCTCAATGAGCTACAAACTGCAGGACATGATGGACGTGGAGGTCATGGCCCGACTTCAGGAGCAGAGTGAGTCGACTGTCTGAAATGTCTCGCGGATCAAACTATTGTCATTGAAAACAAAACATCATGAAACACGGCTGAAGAATCCCGTGTATGAAACTTGTTCATAACAGTTTTTGTAGCCGTGGTTTCGAACTTCAGAATCCACGTAAACATACGTTTGCACACACATTTACAGTTGTCTCCTTTTATAGTCATGGGACAGTTAACCATCAAATCCTAAATTCTTGATTATCATATACTCCTATAGTGCCATTCATCAATATAGACAGTGCAAAATACTATGTGCTAATAGGGGGGGAGGAGAAGGGCGCCCATCCACACATTACTCACATCCACTGTAATTTAGAAATTGCGGCTTTATCTTTTATCTCTTTATCTTTATCTGTAAAGATTGTCTTGACGTGAGTTGCGTGGTTCTGGAGGAATCAGCCGTAGAGATGATGGGACTAAATGGCAAGCGGCAAAATAACAAACCGCTTTTCCGTACAATACCACTAAATTAGAGAAAAGGAAGATGTCTATGGAGGATATTTCCAAAACCAGCCGGCTTACACCCAACCCATCTGCATGGATTACACTGGAGGCAGGAGGAATAATATAAACCCTGATTCAAGGCCTTCTGAGAGGACGGAAATAGATCAACGTGTTACCCTACTGACCTCTGGCTAAGATGTTTGATCTGGCAGTAGTGGAACTGGCTGTAATATCATTCTGTGTGTTGTACATAATGCAGGAGATTTCCGAGTAAAGGCATTAGACAGAGTACCGGTTGAATTACCGCATAATGGAGGAGGGGCGGCCTGTAAAAGGAAAGGCCTCACGCACTAAATGGGGGTCAAGTTTTGGCTTTCCGCGGATCAAAGCGTCCATCCGTCCCCGCTGCAGGTCTCCGCCAGGACTACGCCTCCACCTCGAACACGGCCACAGCCAGCCGGCGCAGATCCAGCTTCTCCTTGCACTCCCTCCGGCGCAGCGAGATGGATCTGGACGAGGAGGACGAGGAGGAGGAGGACGAGGGTTACGACCAGCTGCCGCCTCCGCAGCCTCGTCTGTTTGGCGCAGGCTCTATGCAGCGCGGCGGCCTGCCCCACTCTCACACCTTCTCCAGTATCAGAGACTGCAGACGCGGCCCAATCGCACCCCAGTTCTCCCTCAGCGGACACTCCCAGTACTCGGCCCCGCTCAGCCTGACCATGGAAGCACACACGACATACAGGAGCAGCACAGGTGAGTGTTTCACGAATACCACGGCAGTTAGATGAGTACAAAGGTGCCGAACACAAAATGACCTCCATCCTCAGTTGTACTCAGTTACATGACAGCTTGTCATTATTATAATTGGGGATGCCTTTTGGGGGTTTAACTGCATCAGGGGCAATAAGAGGCTACAGCCAGCTGCAGGTTAGCGTAGTTTAGCATATTGATGGAGACAGATGGTAAACAGCTGGCCTGGTTCTGTCCAACAAAGTCCACCTGCATCCAGCTTACTGATGTGTAATTTGTACAAAAAGAAATTGTAAAAATACTTTTCCGGGCCGACGCCTACAATGTCTCATCTGGTTGCATAGACAAGCTACGGAGAAGCATGCCCAACCTGCTCCGAGCTCCCAGCATGCCCAGTGTTCCCAGCACCCCATGCCTGGCTTCCCCTGTCAACCCGCCCTCCCACGGCCCCTCCTCCTTGCCAACGGTATCTTCCCTGCGAAGCAGCCAGAGCTTTGACTCCTCCAGTGGGCTTGCACGACTCCAGTCCTCCAGTAAGACTCTTTTGATTCAAGCGAATGAATGGAAATGATCTGTGAGCGGCTCGTTTCTGTTCATACGCGAACGTTGAGCGCCGTTTCCCCGAAGGTAATGGTCAAAGTTTGGAATGCACAATAGATAAAACGCCTGTGACGTGTGCCCCTGCTGTTCAGTTCCCTCCCCAGGCCAGCTCAGCCAGCGGGTCCTGAGCGTGGGGAACTTCCCCACCACTCCCCGACACCCGCTCAAAGCCACGGCCTACGTGAGTCCCACGGTGCAGCAGGGCCCCCCCTCCATGTCCGCCTCCATCAGTCTACACTCCATCCCCGGCAGCGCGGCAGCTCCGCAGCCTCTCAAGCCCAGCAGCGGCGTGGTGCAACAGCCCCCGAAAGCCGTCTGCAGCCAGCCGGCCGTCACGCGCAGCTCGCTGCCGCGCCCGGCCTCCTTTGTGGGAATGAGTGGAGTTCCACGTGCGAGCAAAATCTCCCAACCCACACGCAGGTTTGACATTTCTCCATCCAAACGGTAGAAGCCCAATCCGGTGGTGCCTGCTGATTTCAAAACAGGTTTTAAGAAAACAATGTGTTCACGCTGGAAAAAAGTAAACGAAAGTAGGCAGTGACACTAAATCTTACAAAATAAACACCATGCTGATCACAAGCTAAAGCTTGTCTTACATTTGAGAGCATTTTATATTTAATTTTTTTAGTTTTCGCGCTCTCAGTCAACCAAAAGAAGATATATAACGGTGAGGATACTTGAGGGTGACGATGCATCTCCTCGTCAGTTCTTTGAACGGCCTCGTTTCTCTCCGTCTACAGTTTGCTGACCCCTCCAAAGAGCCTGGCGGCCCTGACGGCCCTGAGGGACGGCAGCTGGAAAGACGGCTGCTACTGAACCCAAAGTGGACGGATGTGCAGGAGGGAGGTCGTTGTCAGGAGGGTCCGGTCTTGGGCAAATGACACTGCTCTTCACTGGTGCACTGAGAAGCGTCCCGGTCCAGCAGGCTGGACCTCCACCTCACTACCTGCTGAAACACAGACTGACACGCCACTGAACAACCGAGCAATACTCTGATAATCACTTACTCCGTGTCAACTGTCTTTGTTTTTTGTCATTGTTGATAGTTACACTGAAGCTTAGGGAAAAGACAACCCACGCTTTTGTACGTGCTTTTAATTATTTTATACGACTAATTTAGCAACTATTGATTTTCTTGTCAGACCGTGGTGTTGGATGTGAAGTTGAACCTGGGATTTTGTTACATCCTGTGCCTGTTAAAAGTAGTGTATCTCTTATTGTATTCATTGGCTGGACCTCGCAGCACTTTCGATCAGAACTATGATTAACACATTAAAGTTTCCTAAGTGAAGTCTGATATCGGTTAAATTGAGTGAGCACACATTATCTTTTCTTTTGCTTGTTGTTTACATAAGAGCTGAGATTTGTAATGATCTTTGATAAACATAATAGCTGCAATGATGTTGCACAGAGAGCCCTGATGCTTTTTATGGATGATACGACTGTAAAGAGGAGAGTTTTTAAAGTGAATAAAAGAATTTCAAAAATATCCGAGTCCAAGGTTGGTCTGCGGTTATTTCACCCAGCGGTAGATGGCATCGTTACTCCGTCGTACACAGCGGAAAGCTGACATTCCATTGTGTTATTTATCGCTTATGTCATTTTGGAGTGGATGAGCATTTTTAAAAGGCATCATTTGTATTAAAAAACACTGGTCTTAAAAAGTATCACTGTACATTTGCAGAGCTTACCTTGATTTGTATTTTGATCACTGGGTTATCTTAACAGTTTGACTTAAAGGGTCAAGATGTTTACTTATACATACATATATATAGAAATGCCAAGGCAAGTTCATTGAGGTCCAGGTTCACACAGTTTAGGAACTAAAGACCATGAGATGGTCCAAGGTTTTTAAACAATGACAGCAGTGGAGACACCTCAAGCAAACAGCATTCCTTTCAAAGAAGGCTACAGATAAGCGTTGATGTGCTCTACACTGGAATGCTGGAGATTATGGCAGATACACAAGAGAGAGTTTGTTGGCTCCTCAGGCGGCTGATGGTGCTAATGTTTAACAGAGTGGAGAGTCGATGATGAATCTCCTCAGTGACACTCAAACCACGCTCATTTTGGCCGACTGTGGGGTGAGCGCCTGCTATCTGGAATCCAGGAAGGTACATTTATTGTTTTTTACAAAGCAACCGTTGATATTTGTGAGGAAATATTCACAAGATCACCTAATTCATTGAATTAGGTTTAAGAAGTTATTCAGAGGTTGTCTTGCTCTGCTGACTTTATGGAATTTGAAATAATGCCCAACAAAGCCCAAGAGGTACATAATCTCTACTTTATTTTATTTGTTGACACCTGAATTGAAGTCAACACATCCTTTTTTAGAACCCATTATGTTTAGTTGATTTGTCGTTTGTTTTGCCTTTTAGGACGCCGTCATCAACTTGAAGACGTTGCAGGAGTTGTCCAGGCAGCTCGGTTTCGAGTGGACGGTTCCGATGAGCTTGACTTCAACAGAACCGGGCGGTTCTGCACCAAATCTGCAGAGAGGAGGGTCCAAGCGTGGACCTTGTTAGGAGGCTGGTACAGTGTGTGTGTCTGTGGGGGGGGGACTTGGAAGTTAAACGGTTAAATGTATTCACTTTAGTGTTTATGCTTAATGCTTCAATACAAAGTCATTTTCCTGAGATTGTTAATATGACCAGAAGGTTATTCTCATAAATCATGTGTTTTTAAATAAGGTTTTTTTTTAATCAGAATTAATAGTAGTTATTATTAACTGTTAATATTATTGTTATTATGCATCATATACTGACCTGCATGAATCATTTTGAATCAATCCCAATAAACCAGACATTAATCGACCCAGTTAGGCAAACCAATCAAAGCGGCGAAGCCTTTCTTAGCAAGGTTGTGTGACGAGCATGAAAACCCCTCGAGCGGAAAACGGGAAAGATGCATTTCAAAGTAAAATAAAAAATAAAAAACATTTTCATTTAAAAATACTAAATTCATTTTTTGGGAAGTGGCAAGCACGGCTTGCTTGTATCAGAATCCTTCAAGTACTTATTGAATTGCATACGGACAGAATAAAAGAAAACACATGCAAAACATACACCAAACGGGCTTTTATTTTTACAAGCTCTACCGGGAGATTGAGTGTCGACCCCACAGACCGTTTGACATTAGAGCTCGACTGCCTCGCGCACCCCGGAGACATATCAGCATTGACAGGCGAATCAAAGACTAATTGTCACGACTGTCACGGTCACTCTCTGTCAATACTATGCGGATTATCTCGGAATCATTATGACCGGTCGGGGCCCGAGAACTGTCGGCTCATGCGGACACACGGGCAACCGTTCAGCTGGTAACGTATTTTTCTCTCCCTACGTTCGGTTTTCGTGCAAAGACGCACGAGCGCTTTCGCGTTGCTGAACATGTCAACCGCATCGCGGCGCGACATTTGACACTTGATTTCCCGACGTAAAACACCAAATTGTTGACCAAAGTTGCAGCAATGGCTTCGGCGATGGGTTGCTTCGGCGGTCCCGAGGTGCTGGAGGACGTCAATCACGCGCGGGGTCTGATGGACGAGCTCAAACTGCTGTACGACTGCCGGCTGCTCGGTGACGTCACCATCCGGGTCGAGTGTGACGAGGAGCCGCCGGAGCACGGCGGGGGGGCGGCCGCGGGCGACGCTGACCCGCTTTTCCTGTGCAGCCGCAACGTGCTCGCCGCCGCCAGCCCTTACTTCAAAAGCATGTTCACCGGGGGGCTGAACGAGAGCGCGCAGGAGAGGGTGGTCATCCGCGGCGTGGACCCCGAGTCCATGTCCGTCATCATCGACTACTGCTACACGGGCCGCGTGACCATCACGGAGGGCAACGTGCAGCGTCTGTACGCGGCGGCCAACATGCTGCAGCTGGAGTACATCAGGAAAGCCTGCTCCGGCTTCATGACGAGGAGGCTGGACCTCTCCAACTGCGTGGGGGTGCTGAAGTTCGCAGACACGTACGGCAACCCGGGACTCAAGGGGAACGCGCAGGCCTTCATTGCCAGGAACTTCGGCCAGGTGTGCAGCGGAGGGGAGCTCAGCGAGCTGGACCTGACGCAGCTGAGGGAGATGCTGTCCCTGGACACCTTGGACGTGGACTGCGAGAGGAAGGTGTGCTCCGCCGCCCTGCAGTGGATCGAGGCCAACGCGCTGCTGAGAAGGGACGACGCCATGCTGGCGCTGAAGTGCGTGCGCTGGAATTTGTTCACGGAGAAGGACAAGTGTTACCTGGAGGGCCTCATGGCCAGGCCTTTGATCGAGAAATACCTGGCGTCTTTCTACAAAGGGTCGGCGGAGGACAGCTGCGGGACGCCCCCCGCGGCTCCGGACGCGCCGAAACACCGGGTGGGTGTGAGCGCCAAAGAGATGATCCTCTTCTTCGGCCTGCCCAACGACAACATCATGTGCTGCGACCCTTACTCGGAGGACCTGTACTTCATGGCCCCTCCGCTAGAGGACCTCAGCAGTCAGGATTACAAGCGCTCCACCATGGAGTCCCTGATCGCCTGCGCCGCGCCTGATAACAACCTGTACCTGGCCTCCCACCTCTCCAAGCACTTCTGGCTGTACAACCCTGTGCTCAACAGCTGGCAGGAGTTGGCAGAGAGGCCGCTGGGCAGGATACACTCAGGGATGGGATACCTCAACGGCCACGTGTACCTCCTGGGGGGGCGCAATCCCGTGACCGACGCCAGGCTGAAGGAGGTGGAGTGTTACAGCGTCCAGAGGGACCAGTGGACGTTCGTGGCCCCTCTGCCTCACTCTCTGGGGAAAATGCAGGTGGTGGCGCTGAACGACCACCTGTACGTGGTGAACAAACGCAGGATGCTGTGCTACGACTCCAAGAGGAACCGCTGGCGCCACTGCGGCTCGCTCAGGAGGGACAAGCTCCACAAGGCCTGCGTGTACCAGGACCAGATCGTGTGTGTGTGCGACATCCCGGTGGTGAAGGCCTACAGCCCCGCCAGAGGGGAGTGGAAGAGGCTGGGCGACATCCCCATCGACAGCCGCGCTCTCAATTACCAGGTGATCCAGCACAACAGCAAGCTGCTGCTGCTCACTCAGACTCTGCTGCAGCACAACAAGAACCGGGTCCTCATCCACGAGTACGACCCGGCCCGGGACGCCTGGAAGAACATCATGGCGGTGTACGTGTCCACCTTGGGGCCCGTGTGCGTTTCGACGCGCGTGTACCCGACGTGCCTGGGCTCCGCGCACAGCTTCTCTACAGAGGAGGACGACGACAGCGGCTCGAGCGCCGACTGGGACTTCGACGGGTTGACGGACGCCGACTCGGACTCCGGCAGTTCGAGCTCGTTCTCGGACGAGAACTGGTAGTCGGAGAGAAAGTTTGTTCACGATGTTGTAGGTTGAACAGGGTTCTGTCTGCCAGGAGAGAAGATAAGCCCGCCCTTTACAGCTGAAGCACTAATCCGTCACAATCTTGAGTTTGCATGGACGGTGTCTCGTCTCCTGTCCAGATTATGAGCATTCAGAAATGCCAACCGACGAGGCTTTTGTTGTTTCCCTTCATATCACGGGCTGCCAGCCTGAAGGACAGAATGATGCCCAGTCGAACCGACAACAATAAAGCTCTGCCCACGGTCATAATGTAGCACATTGATAAGGGCAACAGGGTGAATGATCACTATAGAGATTAATCATTTCACTTTCATTAAAGCAGTACAGGCGGTTTCCTATGCCGGACCATAGGAACGATTTGGAATCAAAATGAAGGGGATTAGCTTTAAGCAGAAACATTTGAACCAGGTGTGTGCGTGTGCGTGTGCGTGTGTGTACCTGTGCTCTGCCTGCAGTGACGAAGTCCAAAAGTCTGTAAACAAGGTCTGTGATTCTGCAAATTGTTGAACTACAGTTTGGTCTCCACTTAGTCCATAATGCGACTGGTGCGTTTGGAGCTACAGAAGACTAATGCGAGTGGCTGTAATAAAGACATTTGTGACTGAAATATATATAGTCTTTATTTAGCGTAAATTAATGAGCACTCCCTGCTTGTGATTGGTGCAGAAGAGCGACTGTGAATTCTTTTGGATACCTGGCTGTGCGAGTGCCTAATGTTTATACTTCCTTTAACGTGACATTTACAGGGCTTTAAACCTTCCTGTCTTCTTTTTTTTTTTTTTTTATACATGTATGTAGTCAATGCGCAGCAGGTGCATCGTATGGTACACGCACTCAGGTTGAGGCTTCAGCACAAGTCCGATGCCATGATTTACTTTTTCTAATGCAGTACAAATTACGTGCTTTGAGTGAACATTGAATTACACTTGTTTCAAACAGTTTTATGGATCCTATGTATGTGTTTCTTATCGACGATGTTGAACTTTACGTCTATTTTACGATCGGTAATCTTAAATGTTCCACATGTTTTTTTTAAGTATTGTTTGGTTCTGATGTTTCAGTTTGTAGCAAAGCCATCGTCCTCCCCACACACGCCAGTTTATTAGAGCTGTTTCTAGTGGAAACAGTCATAGAAGATAGTAAACAACATGTTAGAATCACATCTCGGACATTGCAAACTACAGCCTCATAAATCACCAAGTGTAATCCAGACCTGTGTTACTACGACCTGCTTGGCTTAATGAAGGTTGGATTAATGACGGGGTGTTGTGAGCCATTAGCTGCTCCTAATAAACTGGTAAAAGAGTGCAGTTCTCAATGTTGTCCCTTTTGTATGCTGGGTAGTTGAAGTGTTACGTTTTTGTGCGTGCGTGCGTGTGAAGGGTGATTGTCAGTAGTAGCACACAAGGACCGAATTATAAAACGGTTTTGGTTCATGTGTCAAATAAACACGTTTCAGAAAAGGATTTGTGGGTATTTTTCTCATTTTACTTAACGTTGTGTACATGCAACAAAAAGGACACAATACATTATTCAGAAAGTGTTGCATGGAAGTATTTATACTGTCGTGAGGTGGAACTGTGACTACATCTATTTCATAATTTACAACAAACTAATTAGAATTATAATTATTTTAAAGATATATTTCACAGGATGGAATAGAAAGATTTCAGACCATTATTTATTCTATAATTATTATTATTTATTCTGAAACTGACTTAGATATGAATTGGAACGTACATGTTTTCTTGGTTTGTCAGAATAGTCTACCAGATTATAGAAATGACCAGACAAGAAAAACTTAATTTATTTATTAACTAGAATTAGTAAGATGATTCATGAAATATCAAAGGAAATCCGATACATATAGTATACGTTAAAATAAATATCATTTTGGTAAACGTAAAGGGGTGGAAATAAAAGAGGAACGTGGCTCGGCTCAGGTGCCGTTTTGTCTCGCGATGTTTCCGCGCCGCTCACATCCAGACCGCGAGAGGATGAGCGATGGCAATAGAAAACAAACCTGGGGACCAACTGGACACCGTTTTCGGTCAAAGTGACTCCTCGGAGGTCCCTTCGCACCGCGGTCATGACACCGCGTCCGCTCGCATCTTCAAGATAATCGTCATCGGGGACTCGAGCGTGGGGAAGACGTGCTTGACGTACCGCTTCTGCGGGGGCTCTTTCCTGAACAACCCGGAGGCGACGATCGGGGTCGATTTCCGAGAGAAGACGCTGGATATTGACGGAGAGAGTATCAAGGTGATAAGAGTGACCTGCGGAAGCTGTCACGTGACGTTGCATGTATGGAAAGGATGGCACGCAAACACACACACACACACACGCGCCTATTGCACAATACAGCTGCCTGGGCTCCGGTTCGGATGTGGACGCAGGCTGACCTGGGATCGGTTTTCTTTCCAGATATCTGCAGGCTGTGCGTGCATGCAGAGCAGCAAAGGCCTAACGCGGTTACATCTCATAGCGTGATTCTCAATCCCTGTTCTGCTGGTCGGACACATTGTTCCCTCGCGCTCCTTTGCGGTCGTCAAAGGTCATATAACAGACATCAGGGCAATCTCCAGCCATCATTCATTAGAGACAACTGTGGTTTTGGTTCCTTTACTTTTGTGAGGCTGCACATCTCCAGGTGTGGCTCGGTGTTACGTAGCCTGTGTGCAGCCTGTGCAAAAATACAGCTAGAGCACGTGTTTGCTCTCTTTCCTTTACTTCAACAGGCAGTTCATTCTCAGTCAATCAGATACAAATCGGGCTCTATATCGTACCGATCTGTTGCAGTTCACTTTTCACAGACAAAAGTAACGAACCGCGTAGGAGGAGAGAAAACGAAAATAAAACCCTGACTACACAAAGATTAAATCATTTTCAAGAACAGCAACCAAACGGCAGTCTAAACCGGTATTTAAAACAACACCACACACTCAGCAGAGCGTAGGGGGCCAGAGCATTGCACGGTTTTCGTTGCCACTGGCTCCTGAAGTCACAATAATATCCTTTTCAGCTGCAGGTCTGGGACACGGCAGGCCAGGAGCGTTTCAGGAAGAGCATGGTGGAGCACTACTACCGCAGCGTCCACGCCGTCATCTTCGTGTACGACGTGACCAGCCTCTCCTCCTTCCAGAGCGTCCCCGATTGGATCGAGGAGTGCAGCCGGCACAGCGTGGGGCCCCTGGTGCCCCGCATCATGGTGGGCAACAAGTGCGACCTGAGGGACCGCCGGGAGGTCCCCACCACGGCGGCGCAGTGCCTCGCCGACAGCTACAACTTCCCGCTGTTCGAGACCTCTGCCAAGGAGCCCGCTGAGAAGGAGCACGTGGACGCCATCTTTCTGACTCTGGCGTACAGACTGAAGAGCCACAAACCGCTGCGACTGAAGCAGCCGAGCGAGAGCAGCGCCGGGCAGCTGTGGGACCAGAGGGAGCCGGGAGCGCCGACGTGCCAGTGCTGAGGTCACCTCCGTCCTGTGTGAGGTCATCGCAGCCTCGTGGGTCGATAACGGTGCCGAGGAAAGTCCTGTGACTGAAGTCAGAAAGGCCTCTTATGATCGTGACACAGAGCGGCGTGAATCGGTTTTACCCGTATGCCTGCTTGATGCGAGGCACGCCGTGCGACGGTAGGGGGGGGGTATAAGTTGCACACTATTAATTTAACATTTCAATGAAAAGCATGAGTGGAAATGGCGGTATGCTAAATATCTGTGAGAGCAGAGTCCGAGCAGAGTGCACATTATTACGTAGAGGAAACATATGCTGTCAGCTGTCCTGTGGCTCTGCAGCATTCAACACAGAAACATTTCAGTGTAAAGAAATGGACCAAAAAGGTCAATTAAAACTCAAAGAAAAATGTGCAATCATTTTTACGTTGTTTTAAAGTGACATTGCTGTTCCTCTAAGAAATGAAGGCAGCGTGAGTTTTGCTGTTGCTGAATGTGTATTTCTCAAATATAAATATGAACATAACCGGCTTTGTCAGCTCCTTCTGTTGCCCGGTAACAAAATGTAACTAACTACTTGATTGCTTTACTTGAATAGCATGAACACATGCTCAAGCTGTCTCTGGAAAATGTTGTGCCAAATGCAAGGTGTTGATGGTATGGGATAAAATCACTAACTGATACTTTATTTTTGCATGTGTACAAAAATGCAAACGCTTTCCAAAAGTATGAAGATCTGTGATAATGTTTCAAATCAATAAAAGTGGTTTCATCGTGAATGATTTCAAATGGTTGAGGCCTCTGGTGTGTCTGAGTAGTTTTGGTGCGATGATGCAGCAGCTATATGCTTCAGGAACATTTATTGCCAAAATATGTTAAACATACAAGGAATTTGACATCGGTGCATAACATCAGACAGTAAGACAAAGAGACAATGGACAACAAGAAAAATGGTATGTACAATTGAATCACAGTATAAAATAGAAGGCTACGGCTAGGGATAAATAACGGAGATTAAATTAAAAATAAAACTAACATATCTATATTCTACACTCACAACGCAGTTGTGTAGAGTATGGTTATCTCTTTGTTACTGCATTTTATTTTGGTACTTTATTTGATGGTACTTACACATAACCACGGATACTAATATATATATATATATATATATATATATATATATATATATATATATATATATTTACCTGCTCCTTAATGAATATCATGGAATATGAATAATATATTTAAAGCCCCAGAACTGCTATTAATGTGACTTATGGTTGGTTGGACATGGTTGCCTCAGCTTTATCCTGTAGCTTCATCCAAGTTGGCAGCATTTTATTGAATAGTAGCGACGACTAGTGGTGCACGTGCGTATACATCTGTCCACGATGTGTTTGGTGAACCCTGTAAACTAGCCCATGACCATGATCAACGTGCGCTCACGGTTAATGGTATAACGTTACGTCAAATGTTACTTACAAAAATAACAGAATGCAATATCCAGAACGGGATTGGAGCCTATTCCGCATTAATATAACTCATTTGATGGTAGGGCTTGATTGAGTAATATCAATTTCGATCGCTGAATCTACTGAATTTACCAGCTTGCTACAAGTCCGTGAATGCAGCGCAGTAATCAAGCCGCCTGTATTCCGCGCGCGGCGTCTCTCTGCGGCCATGGTAACACTCAACACGGGACTTCTGATTCAAAGAACAACACAAACAAGGGCTTTTCATGCAGGTCTGGGAAGTATTGAAATATTATAAATGCAGTTCAATAATATGATTCCGGTGCCTTTAGTCTACAAACGTATTTACGGTAATCCATGCTAGTGAGATTAAGTGGTGTTTACGTTATTTATTGCCACGAGATTTATTGTTTCCGTCTGTGGCCTAGCAGCGAGCTAGCAAATGCTAACGTCGAAATACGCTATTTTAAATAATAAGTGAGCGTTTCCTGTCTGCGATTTAATAACAATCTAAAATGACGGATATGAGCAGCCTTAACCAACGTGTTTGGCCGGGTGTTCGCTAGCAGTTCTCCTGAAGCCGACACCACCCGCCATGTAACGTTAGCTAGCGTTAGTTGAGTAAAGCACAAATCATAATGAGGTCAGCGAGCATAATGAGCATAATGTGGGTTCTACCTACAACAGAAGCCTTGTGTCCGCCTGTAACAGCCCAGCCATTGTCTCACGGTGCTCGGGGGAGGACCTGAACCTCTGTGTGTCCCACAGCCATCTAGCTGCTCCTCACCATGAATTTGTCCGAGATCTGTGACAACGCCAAGAAGGGTCGCGAGTACGCGCTGCTGGGGAACTACGAGTCCTCCGCCGTGTACTACCAGGGCGTCGTTCAGCAGATCCACAAGCACTGCCAGTCCCTCAGGGACCCGGCGCTCAAAGCCAGGTGGCAACAGGTGAGTTGGAGCTCACCTGCACAGGTCACGCGGGTGACGCGAGGAGGCCGATGTAAACACTGTGCTCTGTGACCAGGTCAGGCAGGAACTCACCAACGAGTATGAGCAGGTGAAAGGCATCATGGGAACGCTGGAGAGCTTCAGGTCCGAGAAGCCAGCTGATGTTCTCGCCCCTCAGTGGGAGAGGCCTGAAGATCCAGATGTGTGGCCCCCTCCCACCCCTGCAGAGCACCGGTGCGTGTGTGTCTTTGTGTCCGTCTGGCAGGGCGCACACTACTGAAATGAACCTCATCCTTTTTCCCTTCTTTTTTTCTGCATGGATCGAAACGTTTTTGAATGTTTTTAATTTGTCTGATAAAACCGAAACATTGTATTAAAACACATTATTTAGCTCTACCCTGTGTTTTTGAAGACCATAAGGAAGCACATGATCTGTCTTATCTCAGTGTGACTCGCCTTTCTTATTTGGCCATCGGGTTTTTAAAGTGGCATGTCGAGCTTTACCCGCACAGAGATCCGGCGGAGCTGCTTTTGAGGTCGTTGGCTCGCCGCCGTATCTCCATTATCTCCTCTCTGCAAATGGCCTTTGACATTTCCGTCTGCAGGTGTGTCCCACTATCAGCCGCGTTTACGGTTGTATTCTTGTGTCTGCAGGAATGTGGTCCCAGTGAAGCGCCCCAACAGTGCGGCGAAGCAGCAAAGGAAGGAGTCCCCTGGTCTGCAGCATAAAGGGGCGGGGCCAGGAGGCCGCGGCCAGGCCAACCAGAAACCAGACCGGCACGGTCCCAGAGGCACAAAGGCCAAAGAGGATAAGGTGGGACCGCAGCTGCTGATTGGTAGTCCAATGGGCGGATGAGTTTGGTGCTAAGAAACGAGTCAAAACAATTGTTTTCATGAATATGGTGTCTCTTCGTTTTTTCTCCTTAAGGGGAAGAAAGATCCTGATGGAGATCAGAAGAGATTCGACGGCACGGGATATGACAGCGACCTGGTGGACTCGCTGGAGAGAGATATTGTGTCCCGCAACCCCAACGTACACTGGTGTGCCAGCTCTCCCAGTTTTTCACATACTCTTTTATACGCTCCGCTGTCGGAGAAGCGCTTCCATCTTTCCTTGTCCCCGCTGACTGAGTTCTCTGGGTGGACTGTAGGGACGACATCGCTGACCTGGAGGACGCTAAGAAGCTGCTGAGAGAAGCGGTGGTCTTGCCCATGTGGATGCCCGACTTCTTTAAAGGCATCCGTCGCCCCTGGAAGGTAAACACACACACACACACTGACACACACACACTGACACACACACACACACACACACACACTGACACACACACACACAGCTGTGAGCAGTTCACATTGTTCCGGCTCAAATTTGAAATATGTTGCTCTGCTCTGAATCTGCTCAGCTCGCCTTTTCAAATGCAGCTGTGTTGAATAAATGAAAGTAAAACACCTACAATAGAGCGTTTAATAAGAAGATAGTTAGTAAGATATGAGCTGGGCGATACAGTGATAATAAGTCAATATCCTGATATGGGATCAGATAAGAACTGAATACTTGGGCTCCAAGCCGCTTCATCAGACAACACATTCTCCAGCTTCACAGTCCATCTGCACACGTGGACATATATTATAGGTACACTCGTGAGTATAATACACATGGCAACAATCGTTACAATCAACTTAGATGATGAATTCCGCTCGCAATATATCATTTCCAATAAAATCATATCATGTAATATGTAACAACGGTGGTTGACGGTTTGAACACCGGCTGCTCCATGTCCCATGTCAAAGTGTCTCTGGGCAAGACACCCAACCCCTAACTGCTCCCCGGGCAAAATGTAAAAACCATGGGTTAAAAATGCTTTGGATAAGAGCGTCAGCTAAATGACATGTAATGCAATGTTACACTACTTTATGCTATTTAATCATTTGACGGAGGATCAATTAATTACTTTTTGTACAGATTTAGCCTGCAGATCGTCGCTCTGAAGCGTCTGCCTGATATGAGACCAAGATAGCCAATTATTGTAATTTGGAATATGGGCTCTGTTTTCCTGCTATTCAAGGCTGCGTTACAGAATATGTGATGCTATTTTCTAACCTTACCAGACCGTTCTAGTTACTCTTATTTGCCTTTACCCACTTACTCATTACGTTCACATTAAAGATTATTACTATTCCTCTAAAATTAGACCTATAATATTAGTGTACACTGTAAAGCGTCTATGGGTACACAGAAAAGCGCTATAAAACAAATATTATTTTTAGTGCAATTTCACTACAGAGGTATTCAGTTAAAATGACTAAATTTCCACCAAATAATTAGAAGTTTAATTAGATTATTATATTGAGGTAGATTCAATGACTATCATCCCTTTTGATCACTTCTGCTATGACAACATAAAAAAATCCTGTGTTCATGAGTGGCTTCTTTTCTTCAGGGCGTGTTGATGGTTGGCCCCCCCGGGACGGGGAAGACCATGTTGGCCAAAGCTGTGGCCACAGAATGCGGGACGACGTTCTTCAACGTGTCCTCCTCCACCCTCACCTCAAAATACAGGGGCGAGTCAGAGAAGCTGGTCCGCCTGCTGTTTGAAATGGTAACCTCACATGCATCAATAAGCCGATCTACAACTTGCGTTTGTGGCGGAAGATGTGAAGGCTCTCTGCGGTCCTGGTGTCTTCAGAGAGCTCGTTCCACCATTTAGGAGCAGGACAGCAAAGAGTCGTGATCTAGTCGAGAGTTTTGCTCTCAGTGAGGGAGGGACATTCTTCATCGTGTTGCAGAGAAAGGGTCTCCTCAACAATTCTCCTTTCTCAGGCCCGCTTTTATGCACCAACCACCATCTTCATAGACGAGGTGGATTCCATCTGTGGCAGGAGAGGAACGTCTGATGAACACGAGGCCAGCCGCCGGGTCAAATCCGAGCTCCTGGTGCAGATGGACGGTGAGTTGAACCGAGACGGTGGAAAAGGGTTACCTGTGTGGTTACCTCCTTTCTTATGGCTTCGGGCACAGGCTGGTATAACAACTACAGAACTTAGACACTAAATAGAAGTGTGTGGAGCGCAGTATTCAACCAAAACAAATCCAGCATCACACAAATGAGTGCTGCGCGCTTCCTTGTTGAACTGTGGTTCTCCGTTCACCAGGCGTGGGGGGAGCTCTGGATAATGATGACCCCTCTAAGATGGTGATGGTGCTCGCCGCCACCAACTTCCCGTGGGACATCGACGAGGCGTTACGGCGGCGCCTGGAGAAGAGGATCTACATCCCCCTGCCCACAGGTGACCTCTCCACCCACAGAACAACGGCCAGTGCATGAGTCTCTGTTTCGACCAGTCTAGACCACAGCTCGGGGGGGGATAGTCCTTCATCGCCTGTGCATTGTCTCATGTATGCGTGTGTATTAGGATGTCCAACTGCCTGCTTAAATCATAACATGATTCACGATCAAACGTGGGAGACAGGAGAAGAAGTTCCAGCTGTGTGTGAGGGTTTTACCATAGAAAGGTCTTGGTCTCGTCTTGGTCCTGATAAACTCTGGTCTTGATCATGACATGACACTATAGTCATCTAAGCGAGGCAGGGCACAAACAAATACTAATATTGTGTGTGTGTGTGTGTAGCTGAGGGTCGTGTGGAGCTTCTGAAGATCAACCTCAGAGAGGTGGATGTGGCTGCTGACGTGGACCTGGACCTCATCGCTGAGAAGATTGAGGGCTACTCCGGAGCAGACATCACCAACGTCTGCAGGTACGTGTGGTAGCATGTGCACACATACGATATTGTTAGGGGGGAGATTTGACCCAACACACAGAGATCACACAGGACTGATAAGCTATAGAAGGGATTTCAATGGAAGGGGAAAGCCGGGTGAGGACGCCAGAGGGACGGAGGCAGGTGGCACGGCAGGTCAGAGCGGGGACAGCAGAATCTGGACAAAGGAATCCGGGTTAGACACAAGAACAGTATGAATACTCAGTCTTGGGGAGCCAGGATCCAGTCGAGTTACCACGCAGGGGGTGTACAACAATCTGGCGCTGGAGAAGCAGACAGCCGGGGTTTAAATACTGGAGGGGTGAAATGTAGAATGGAGATCAGCTGTGTTCAGGATGACTGGCCACGCCTCTTGTAGGTGGAGACAAACGGCACAGACAGACACACCGGGGAAAATGAAGCTACAATCACACAGGATGGGGAGAAAACAGCAGCTGACCCATAACAGATATTATTTTTTTTAAATCCACAAATTGATAAGGAGTTTGTTCTTCCGTTGCGATCAGATCTGATCAGATTTCACAACCACGCCAGGGTTTGATTTCACATTTCCCCCAAAAACATAAGTGAGAGTTTGTATTTATTCCAACTGGAATAACTTTTACTTTAAAATAAACACGTCAGGCAAATCGCTGTAAAAACGGCGTCACTCCCCTCTGAGCATGTGAACACGCATCGGTTCTTTCACCACATCGTTAAATAGATTCACATTTTAGATGCACATTTAAAAATGTGACCCACACCAAGGTAAAAGCAGACCACATCTACACCCCCCCTGCCCCCTCCTCACCTTCCACTCTGCTCCTGTCTGTACTTCAGGGATGCGTCCATGATGGCGATGCGGCGACGAATCCAGGGCCTGAGCCCCGAGGAGATCCGAGCTCTGTCTAAAGACGAGCTGCAGATGCCCGTGACCATGGAGGACTTCACCCTCACGCTCAGGAAGATCTCAAAGTCCGTCTCCGCCGCCGACCTGGAGAAGTACGAAGCCTGGATGACGGAGTTTGGGTCGGTGTAGAGAACGGGGCCGTTCAGACCCCAGAGGGACCAGAACCTCAGCAGGAGTGTGTGTGTGTGTGTGTGTGTGTGTGTGTGTGTGTGTGTGTGTGTGTGTGTGTGTGTGTGTGGACGGGGCGGCGCATCAGGCATGAAGATTACACGTCAGAAGAAGGAGGACTTTGAGCGGGAGTGTGATGAGAGCGTTCAGCGACTGCACTCTCTCTACTCTTTCACCCCCCCCCCCCCCCCCCCACCCCTCCGTTGAGACTTGGAAAAAACAAGTCGCCCCCACAGGGAACGTCTTACATGTGAGGCCCCGTGCAAGAACATTTGATCCTTCCCTTCCTGATCCCAAGCTATTTCTCTGTTTGTGTTCCATACATGCCGCTCATTGAGAAGTGGGGGGCGCCGATGTTAGAAGAGGGCCTGATGACGGTGTCACTGACTGAGGCTTTATGTGGTGGCTACTGGTGTTTCTTGCACGAGGGCCTTTTAGCACTTTTAATGTACTACTGACTGAACACACTTGAAGAACCACAATGTTTTGTGTTGTATAATGTTTTTTCTCAGTGGGTTTTAAACCTCTTTTGGGGATTTTACTTAGCTCAGCTAAAACAAAATGGAATGCTTATGAAAGGAAATCTCGACAACTTGTAATTAAATGGTTCTATTGATCACCCAAAAGGAGTCACGTTAGTTATTCTTTCACTTCCTATTGAATCTCTGAATTACGACAGATCGTCTTACAGACATCATCACTACTCGTGACAACGGACTTCATGAAGCCGATGTGAGTCGCTAGTCGCCAAGAATTTTTCACTTTCACTGCTTTGTGAGATGCACTCGGTCACACTTACTTTATTGTGCTGCATTCCTTTGTAGTATTCAAACACTTTTTTTCCGAGGTCAACGGAAATTCATTTGGCATTTAAAAAGTCTTGTCCCTCTTACCTTTCAAATGTAGGACAAATGGTGCACTGCACGATGTGCTCAGACAATGAACCCCGACTGTCCTTTGAAATGGGCTTTAGTGCAGGACAAGCATTCTGTGTGTGTGTGTGTGTGTGTGTCCTTATTGGACTGGAATGGAATGTTGGTGGAAAGCTGATTTAAAGTCTGGCCACCGTTTTTCCAAAAACTTTCAGTGTAGCCTGTTCGGCCTCATAACACACATCGTAACACACCTGGAGAATAAACCCGTCATCACCTGCCTCAAAACGCTCCTGGTCGTGTACTCCTTCGTTTTTTTTCTTACATTTTTATTTCTTAGTTGCTTAAACAAAATCAGCTGTTGATATTTACAACTTGTTTGCAATTGCATTTATCATAATTTCATTTTACATTGTTTTACCGGTGTGTGCATGTGTGTGGTTTTGTTGATGAAGTTTTGCCCCGCCTGTAGTTCCACTGCGCCCCCCCTGAGGGACGCACCCGCTGGGTTGGGAACCACCACATTAAACCCGCATTCAGTTTTCATGCAGTGATGAAATATTTGGCCAAGATCCAAAGAATAAATCTGATTATCTTTTAGCTGATGATCAATATAAATAGGGTGGGAAAAATAATTGAAGAACCCCCATACATCACGTCAGCGACTCATGGAATGGAGTCGTCCAGACCTCATCTCAGGTGAAATGTGATGTCACTGCAGCAACACGTCCTGCAGGGCCTGAAGTGGTGGAGAACAAGGACCAGCGGGTGAGAGGTGGATGGAGGTTCTAAGTGCACGCCTACGGAGAACGGAGACTTGGCCCTCAGGACAGTAAGGATGTGTATATGTATGCAGATGTATATATTTATATATACAGTTAAATATGTATTTATTTAAATATATGTCATTTATATAAAGCTAAATGTGTATATAATATACTACATAAAATGTTTTAAATACTAAATGGTATATGTTAGGATTTCTACCTCAAAATCATACCGAAGTAATCCTAGTTTTTACATCCGACCATGTCACTAAAATACATTTCTGTCAGATAATACTAATAAAGTGTAGCGTAGAGGTATCTGAGTACACGTACTTAGTTACATTGTACCTCTGCGATCCCCACACAGGACCCCGACACCCCGTCCTCGTGCGCAGCGCGCCCCTCGTGCACCGGCCTCGGCGGTCCGCGCCGCGCTGCGCTGGCTGCACACAAACGCGCGCGGGTGGTCGTGTAGCGCGCGGGCTGGTGCGCTGCGCGTGCCCGCTGACGCTGCGTGTCTGCATCAGCGCCCGGTTTCACCGCGACGCATCGCAGAGGAGCTTTTACCCCGCACTCCCTCCGAACCGCCGCACGCGCCACAATGGAGACTAAACCCGTCATCACCTGCCTCAAAACGCTCCTGGTCGTGTACTCCTTCGTCTTCTGGGTGCGTAGCCTTTCTCTTGCTTATGTTTTGCCTCCTCCCTCTCTCTCCCTTTTGACCACGTAATCCACCATGATGTGTTTTGGATGTGCGTGATGAAGGGGCCTGATCGACGGCGTCGTGCATCAATGGCTGCATCCTCACTGCGCGTCAAATATGCGTTTTAGTCGCCTTGGGTTTTGTAACAGTATTTTCGGGGCGGTGAGCGGCGTCTCGCAGCGCACCGAGCGCACACAGCGCGGAGGAGGAGGAGGAGGAGGAGGAGGAGGATGCTAACGTCGCGGTCTAACGGGACTGCTGAGGGGCGCGCGGGGCCTCGTCTGCCGGGGAGGCCCCGGTTGAAGCCCCGCTTTCTGCACGGGGGACCTACATTTAGGGGTCGTTATAGATTTCCTAAAGCACTTTGCACCCTCAGTCCATCATACGGACACGAGGAGTGAATAATAGAGCCTATTGATTCCTATGGGAGGTGAAGGTATGAAAGTCCTGCATTCGAACATAATTAAGTACTATCTGATATGTGTAACTTACAGTTAATTATCTCACTTCATGATTATTACCAATGAATTAAGATTAAGACTTTTTTATGTTTTTACAATAACCGTGTATAAATACAATACAAGAACATTCCAAATCCCCCCTAAGCAAAAGTATAACAATACATCAAAATATACTTTAAGTACCAAAAATAAAAAGTATGGGCATTATGCAAACGGAATCATTTCATATTACAGTACTGTATAATAATATATAAGTATAATTATGTTATGTATGTATTTATGAGTTATTATTATTTCATGTTGCAGCTTGTACAATTGGGGCATTTAAAAATAAATAATTAATTATATATATATTCTATGTTGCTTGAATTTAAATTTAAGATTTTATAATAATATGGATATGCAAAGTAAGTACGGTAAATGCAGATATAAATTGAAAAAAAATCCATTATGCCCTTTGATGGACTTGAACCATAAATACCTGGTATACTTTAAATATCCACTTAATGTGTATATTACTTTAGTTGTGTGCTTTGCTTTGTGGTTGTATTCTTTCATGCGGCATCGGATTAAAGGTAGAGCTGCAAATAACAGTTATATAAATGATCAATTCATCTGCGTAAAGAATGGTCTGGTTTTTGATTAGTTAAAATAGTTATAAAAAGAAAATAAATAAGCAAGATTGCCACATATAAGAAGCAGGATCCATGACCTTTATGCACGCTTGGCTTGATAAATGACTTGAATAAAGATCCAAATAGTTGCGAAACGTACAGACGGCCATGTGAACTAAGAACACTCAGCATTCTGCAGAGATTTAAGGGTCTCAGCGCGGAGTCCTTCCCTTTTCATTAGTATGCTGTTTTTGTCTTGCACCTGTGCCCTGCTGGGGTCCCCCTCCTGTGCGGTAACACAACACCGGCCCACACTACAAGCCAAGCACAGCCCCACAAAAGCCTCATATTATATAAATCAACACCTCTGGAGGATTTGTCTTCCAAGGTCTTTTGCTGATTTGATATTCATAACAATTCTCTAATACTGAGCGAGCAAGTAGCATAAAATAATACTCGCATAAGGAACAGATTCTCATTGTCACTATTATTAAAGGTCTTTGTAGAAAGTGTCCTCACTTCACAAAGCATCTCTCAAACCAAATACATTTTCTCCCATTTGTGGGAGAAAATTACTATTGTGATTTAAACGGAAAATGGTATTTTCTTAGTCCCTGTTTGGCTTCGGTGGGTTTGGATTGTTTACCCTCTGAAAGCCAGCCTATCACACATTATCTAGCATCCTTGCAGGCAATAACACGAACATCATAACCACACTGCTGTGAGACTCGTGTGAACGCAGCACGACTCTTCTGCTTGTTCCTTTTTAACAAAGTTCCATCTGGGTTCTACCTACTCGACGGAGAGCGTGTGTGAAAGGCTCCACCCAGCACCCCCAGGTTCTACAGAGAACCTGTCGTAGGGGTAGTGGTCTACCCAAACCCCCTGGGGCAGCAGCATACCCGATGGGGTTCTACCAAGAACCTCTATACTCCCTTGACCATCCAAAAGATCTTTCTTCATCATAACAATGGTTTTAGTTTGCATGGGGCCACAGTGCACCGCGTGCAGTCAAACTCACAACCACCATCCTGCGTGCTAGCATGGACCCATCAAGGGCGTTCCACTGAAGACCCTTTCATATTCCAATGCTTTAATCTAGAACTCACCAGGGGTTTCACGAGGCTTCTAAAGGGAGGGGGGCTAATGTGGTGGGCTGCAGAAGAACCCACAACAGCCAGCATCCACAGTCACAGTTTTTGGGAGCTGGCGGCTTGGAGGATCCTTTAACGTCCAGTCTTTCAACCATCCTTGAAAGGATTCTTTGGATGAAAAGGGTTCCTAATGAAACCATTGAAAAACCCTGGCTGGGTCCCAAATCAGTCACTCTTTCACTACTCCCTACCTATTCACCATCCTCCAGGAAGTGGTTTGTAGCGGACTATTTAGTCCTTTCACCGCAAAAATGAAGAAGAAAAAAAACTTTCTCTTTCCCATTTATAACGTTGCTGCTGTCGGGCGATAAAAATGTGCAGGATGAACTTGCATGCATTTTATAAGCGCTGTTGCTTCTATTGAAATGCTGAGATTGAACTTAAGTTCCCTCTGGTAAGCGGTGATGCTGCAGGGATTTTATTAAAGTAAAGTGGTATGCGCTGCCGTTGCCAATGTAGGGGCAACGTGTTTTTCCCATAAATTAATAAATACGAAGTACTCGGTAGCGGTTTGTGACGCGGCTCTCTGCTCAGATTAAAACTATGAATTTGTCTCAATCGTGTTGCCCTCTCGCCTCTCGTCCCGTCTGCTACTGTCCTGCAGTGCGGTGCCTGATGGTGGAGAGTGCTTGGTTGGACATTACTTTTTATGATGCATGTGGTAAACCTTGAGTGGACTAAAAAGGGTATCCGGTCCTCTCTATACATTCTGGATTTCGGACGCACCTCCCTTCCTGCAGACCTGATAGTTGACCGTAGCAGCTCAACCCTTCTGGAAAACATTTTGGAACCATTTCAAAGGCTGTGAGCAGACTTGGAACAGATCTATCTTTCTTTAATGTCTTTAGAGCCCGAGGAGTGCTTTCCCCTTTTTTTCCACCCTAACCCTGCACATTCCCAGAGAGCGTCCCAGTGGACAACGTGTCCTGTGTTCTGTACGGCTTAGAAACAGACTGTGACTGTCACTGACACCAACTTTTATATTTAGCCCGGATTGGAGCGCCTTCCATCGACGGCACAGCTCACAGCTTCACGGCTGTCTTCCCCAGCGGGGGGGGCGGCCCCTCCTCGCTGTGGTCGGCCTGTCGTGGCGAATAGCGCCTCAAGAACGAATAGCAACGTCTTCTCCGTGCTGCACGTGGCTTTCTTGAATGCAGAGCAGGTGGTGGAGTCTGGGTGGTGTCCTCGCCGGCATATTTTGCAATCTCACCTTCTGTTGCTTTATGGGGGCCTGTGGAGGAGGAGGAGGAGGAGGGTTGACCTGCTTTAAACTCTGTGCTGTCACCAGGGTGGCCGGCCTGGTGCAGAATATCAAACATAGCATGAAGAGGGGGACGGGGTGTGGGGGGGCTATTTGGGATTCTGCAGCAGTCGTGAAGGCAAGAGGCCTCCTCCTCACTGGACTTAATTTCCCCCGTTGGCCTGACAAGCCGATCTGTTAGGCGTATGCGCTGGCAGCTCTCGGGGTGGAGGCGCCCAGACATTTTGTTCCTGATGATGAAGGGCATAAGCAGCGAGTGCATGGTCACCTGGAGGACTGTTCCCTGGAAGGACGGCCCGCTCCGGCTGTTAATAGAGGCAGGAGGCGCCGTTACCGACCAATGGAGTCATCGGCCACCAGTCCAATGAATGAATATTCATATCATTGGTGTCTTTTTTAGCAAAAACGGCAAACTGATTCTAGCTTTTATTTGTCATACGTGATAGTAAACTGAATATCTTTGGCCTTTTCACTGTTTTTCAACTTTAAATTAAATCAATGAAATCAATTTCTAGAGATTTCTTTCGAAGAGAAATGAATTGAGGATTTAGCCAGTAGATATCAATATTGAATATTGTTATTGTTTGCAGCTTCAATGGATTTATACCTCAGAGAGAGGTGAAAATGACCTCAGTACCAGAGTATTAATGCATACTTACAGTATGTGACGGTTCGCATGCTTCCTGTAACTCTTGAGAAATGGCCTCCTACAGGTAACCAGAGGTCCGCTGGGCCTGAGGACTGTGGTCCATTCACTCAGCAGCTCCAGTAGTCGAGGGACGTACGGATCTACAGCGGGGCTGTCAAACTCAATTCAGGTTCGGGCCAGATACTGCCCACTTTGACCAAAAGCGGGCCAGACCATTAAAACCACAGGGAAGGGTGGTGCGGACGTTACGGTCTACGATGGGGGGGTCCTCTCGTCTGCCAGAAGCGGCCGCCCAAGCGCATTCTGTAATTCTCACAATAGCAAAGTCATCCGGCGGGACGCAATGGACGCCCCGTATGTATGCGATACACGGGATGAGGAGAAAAGGTTACAGAACAGGCAGCTCCTGAGACAACTTTAAATAGACGACATGCTGCCTCTCCATCAACCGCCGTGCCGCTGAGCATTTACCCAACTCGCGTCCGACTGCACGCAGCTTGTCAATGATTCCCATGTTTATAGGCTCGGCTTACGTGAAAAAAAAAAACAGCTCCATGTTTATGTTTCATTTGCCAGGAGAAGAAAAATCTCTGGTAATATTGTGGAAAAGTTGTGTGGTCTGACGATGATCCTTTTGAATGGACTGTTGTAATAAGGGGTTTTCCCTCTTTGACACTGTTCCAACAATTTATAGACCAAACCATTGATCAATAATTAAAATGATTGTTGTGGAGCTGCCAGTGTGTGTGTGTGTGTTTGTCTCACCCTTATCATTTCACCCTGAGCCAAAGCTTGTCCTCATGATATAAGAGTCCATGTGTGTGTGTTTGCACGAAATACAAATTCAAAATACTTTGTGCTTGAATTATATGACCATGATATATATTGTTACTAGTTTAAGTCTGAGGACTTTCTATACTTCTGTGATGGAAGATAACTGACAACGAGGTAAATCCACCTGACCCTGGGAAAAGAAAGGCAGCATTGGAATGAATAGGACTTACCAACATCTTGTATGGGGCTATTGTTAATTTATTATATGCTCTTCCTGTTGATCTTCTATACGATTAACCAGATCTTTCTGCAGGAGGAAAGGTTTCAAGCTATCCCGTCGATGTGTTTCGAGGGCCCCTGACCCCGAGGGGCCTTCAGGCCAGCATATAAGGACACATTCCACCAGGCTCATTCCACAGATTCTTTTTGACCCTGTGAACTCATTTGGGTTTTCACAATCTTTATTTCTACGATCCCCTCGGGGCTCAAAAGTGATCTCAGAAGCTACAGCAGTGAGAAACTTCCAGTCATTAGTGCACACTCTGCCAAACGGTGCTGTGTGCGTTCTGGTCACACACTCATTCCCCCCAGAGGCTTCTTTCAGCTATACAGAAACATCACATACTAAATACTGATCTTAATCACTTCTGCGTTATTGTATTTTTTTACGTAACGTGCAGCAGGACTTTCTTGACTAAAAGAGGGAACTTTTCCTCAGAGGGCAAAACCGGTGGAGTCCTTGGCGTTGCAGTCAGATTGGCTCATTTCCTGCTGAGAGCAGGTTTCAGTGTGTGCACACACACACACACACACACACACACATAGAGGCCTTCTGCTCCCTCTCTAGTCAGAGGGCCTGGCAGCAGGACGGCGAGCAGCCTCCTCTTAGAAGGAGGGGAGTGGGGGGGGGGGTCAGGGCGTTGAGTTGAGTCTGATCATCAGGCAGCCGCTCCACGGCCCGCTCGCTTCCCAATGCCAGGGAGACGAACCCAGCTGAGACACAACGCCCTCTTTCATCCCACAGCCCCTCATTTGAAATGCTAAGATGGGCGCAACAGGAGGAAGCGTCTCGCCTCGGATCAAAGAGCCTCTTTGATATGTCCCCTTTCTTTTCCTCTCCTACCCCCCCGTGTGTGCGCGAGCAGGCGTGCTCGCCGAGCAGGTGATCGCCTTCCCCAACGGCAGAGAAATTTGTGTCGTCTGTCTGCCGTCTCCTCCTCCTTCCCGCTCTAATTGCTCTGCTTCTTTTTTGTTCCACCTTGATCCTCTCCCCTCCCTCCCTCCCTCCCCCCGCCGCCCTCCCCCCTCGCCACGGCTGCTAAAACACAGCCATTGTAACCGCGCCGAGATAAAAGCCCGTTCCCTGCTTTCATTCTGTTGACTGTGCTCTCTCTCTCTCTCTCTCTTGTCATATCCATCTGTCCCCCCCCCCCCTCGCCGCCCTCTAGATAACAGGAGCCATCCTGCTGGCAGTGGGAGTATGGGGGAAGTTGATGCTCGGCCCGTACATCTCTCTGATCGCAGACAACTCGACCAACGCCCCGTACGTCCTCATCGGCACCGGGACCATCATCATCGTGTTTGGCCTGTTCGGATGCTTCGCCACCTGCAGAGGAAGCCCATGGATGCTGAAGCTGGTGAGATGCGGGGGAGAGAGATCCTGGTTAATTAGCCCACAGGTCACATGATAACGGGGATAATGACTGACCTCTATCCAGAAAAGAGGGATCGGAAATCTAATAGATGCTGCAGGGCGCTTTGTTCTGTTAATGGTGGTCAAGTGTGTGTGTGTGAGTGAGCGTGTGTGCATACTTGATGATACACTCTGGCAGAGGGTTTTTATGCAAACTATGCACATCTCCGTCTTCTCCCTCTGCAGTATGCCATGTTCCTGTCGCTCGTCTTCCTCGCCGAGCTGGTGGCCGGTATCTCTGGATTCGTGTTTCGCCATGAGGTCAGCGATCCAGCTCAGCACGTGAAACATGTCTGATGCCTGAGTGTTGCATACTGACCGTGTGTGTGTTTCTGTGCGCCGCAGATAAAGGGAACCTTTCACAGGACGTACACCGACGCGGTGCTGAACTACAACGCCGAGGACGAGGCGAGCCGCGCCGTGGATAACCTGCAGCACAGGGTGAGTCCAACAAAAATGGAAAGGAACTCACGCTATTAACAGGGGTCACCTGTTTCTGTGCAGCCATAGATTTAAATAGCTTGTTTGTCTACCTCTTTATTTTGAGATATCAATAAATAAAAAATTAGCCGCCAAATATGTATCAATCCACAGCCAAAAATAGTCCCCAATCAAAGCGCTCTTATTATTTACTCCTATTTGATTAATGCTTGCAGGAAACTACGGGGTGCATCATTTTATGAATTGTTTTTATTTTGCCATTATTTTTAGGTTAAAATATCTTTATGTGTTTTTCTAAATGGATCTCTTCAACAAGAAGCAGAAGGGCTGTTGACTATTCAGAGATGTGTTGCTTTTCACGTGAGCATTTTTGACACTGAGTGAAATTCTTCTCCTCCTAATGTCTATTTCTAGCTGCGCTGCTGTGGCGTGTATAACTACACCAGTTGGTTCGGCAGTGTGTATTACCCGTCCAACGGCATCCCTGCCAGCTGCTGCTTCAACGCCTCCGACTGCAACCCAGACGTCCTCCGCAACACCACCCTCGCCCCGAGCAAGGTCTACCACCAGGTCAGCCCGCTGCTGCGGTTCATGTAGTGACGAGGGTCAGCGGACAGAAGGGGACTCGTACACCAACCAGTGCCCCCCCCCCACTCTGCAGACTAACCCGCCCCCTTGTGTTTCAGGGCTGCTACGAGCTGGTCACTTCGTTCATGGAGACCAACATGGCCATTATTGCAGGAGTGACGTTTGGGATCGCCTTCTCACAGGTAATGATGTGCAGAAATAAACAGTATTATTCAATGATTTGTATTAGAAGATGAACCGAGAAATCTTATATTCCCTTTTGTGTTGCCAGCGGGGAAGATATTTTGAAGGAGGAAAACAACCGGTGAAAATAATAACATGAAGGAAGGATGAATTCTATTTAGCCGCAATTAAAATATCTGCTGCAAAGAATTGCCTTGCGTGAAAGATTTACCTCAATCTAAATGTTATCGCCAGAAATAGAAGCCAGTAGACTTTGTATTTGTCTTCTAAACGAGCACACAAGTAAGCGAGGAGGAAGGAGACACCGGTAGCACACATGTTCTTATAACAGCAATTGGAAGGTTTCACAGGAAATTCATCCATCCATCTTCCATCCGGGTCGCGGGGGCAACAGCTCCAGCAGGGGACCCCAAACTTCCCTTTCCTGGGGAACATGTACCAGCTCTGAATGGGGGATCCCTGATAGCATGGAGATCCCCAGATGATAGCATGGAGATCCCCAGATGATAGCATGGAGATCCCCAGATGCCCGAACCACCTCAACTGGCTCCTTTCAACGCAAAGGAGCAGCGGCTCCCCAGACTTCGACGCAATGTTTAAGCAGTTTTTTTGAGAAAATGGAAATCCAAATGTTGTTTTTTTAAAACACAAAAGCTTGTGTCTGTCTGTCTTTCAGCTGATTGGCATGTTGCTGGCCTGCTGTCTGTCCAGGATCATCACAGCCAATCAGTACGAGATGGTTTAGCTGATGTGACGCGGCAGGTAAAGATGCACACACACATTTAGAGTTCAAGTTGCTGCTGTAGGTGATATTTCATATTAACGAGGATTCTGTGGAAGGTGACTCGTGGAGTCAGAACTATTTTATAGTTCATTCCAGCACTGAGTTTTGGTTTTACAGCCACAACTTAAAGCTTGGATAGGTTGTGTATTCTACATGACCTTTAGTTGTGTTGAAATTCTTTTTACATCCTGACATCAATAAATCAAATGCTCTGGCAAGAAAAAAAAGATACGTATATCTGGTATCTGTGGCTGCTGCGAGGACCGTAGCAAAAGTCCCTGGACGTCTGCGTATCTGCTGCCTAACACTCATTTCAGCAGCAAAGTCGTCCACGAGCTGCAAGTACTAACGACAGTCCGTTGCTTCCGCTCATAATCATCATCTTGGGGGAGTGACTTTGGAGGGAGGCCTGAGGTGGGGAGGGGGGCTGCGTCAGTGTTGCCCACTTGGCAACTCTCCAGCTAGCCTTAGCACACTGGGCTGGGTTTTTCAGGCCCCTAATTTCACAATCAATCACACTGCATTGTTTCAAACTACAGCAGCAGCATTTTTAACACAGAAAAATAAACCCTGTTCACTACCTTTTAATCCCCAAACAGCAGCGAAACAAATCTGCAACATGCGGAGACATGATGGAGCATTTAGCAGCTAAAGAGCCAGACATTTCTCTCAGGAGCTGGTTGGGACCAAATCAGAGCGAGTCCACGTCCACGCAAGTCCACGTTGGCTTTAGATTAGTTGTTTGCCCAGAAAACATGACTCCAAATTAGGGCTGTCAACATAAACGCATTAATCTATGCGATTATTGTGGCCGAGATTGATGCAACAAAATATTTTAACGTAGTTAACACACGTTGACCACGGAAACAAAACAGCCGCTAGGAGTTACATCAAGGGGGAAAACTTTTTGCGTTGGAAGTAAAACCAAAAGAGGCACAACATGCAGTGGAGAACTGTGCAAAGGAATTACTACACGTGTCAAACGGACCACTTAAAGCACTGCTATGCTAAGCTAGCTGCTAGGCTAAGCTAGCTGCTAGGTTGCTTCCATCTCAACATCTAACGTTACCCTGCGCGGTACACAGTCTGCAGAGGACCACCGCTGTGTTCATAAAAGACGTCCGGGCTAAATGTGGGGAATTTGTTGGCACTTCAAACACAGCCGTTAGATTATGGAGAGTTGAGAGCAAAGTGCCCGAGGACAGCAGGAAGAGCTGCTAGTTCAACACGTTCTACTCAGTGGAATTCTGCCTCCAAGATGATCAAATGTTTGTAGTTTTGTGTTACAAATAGCATTAACAATTAAACAGTGTCTAAAATACACGCTTTCTAAAATGATTACCTCACTACTTTCATGATTTAGTCTTTAGAAGAAACAACAAACATTCATTAATTGCCATTAATTGAGATTAATGCATTTCAAAATGTGCGATTAATTAGTAATTTTCTTTACTCTATTGACAGGTAAATATGCTGTTTTGATAACATTTTTACCCCAAAAACCTTTTGAGATGTTAGAAGTAAGGTGAGGGGCAAAGAACACTGCTTTGATTCATCCAAAACGCTTCTTTCTTTGTGCTCTTGTGTACTCAGGGAGGTGAAGAGAAGAAGAGAAAGAGCCTCGACGAGAGTAAACTCACAACAACACTACCACGCGTCTCACTTGGACTCCACCTCCCTTTCCGCCCGTAGTCTTAATGTAATATCGTTATGTATCTTACTGTAAAGCACCATTCCTTGACTCACCGCTGTTGCATCAAAGCGTTCTATAGCACACGTCCATCGATGTAGAGGTCGCTCATTAGCAGATCAGTGCGGCCCACGCCGAGCGGGCACACCGGGTGGTCTCAGATAGGTGGAATCGGGCGGCGCTCGGCCTTCCCGGTTGCGGCGTGCTCCAGCGAGCGGCATCAGAAAACAAGCGCCCACGTTTGTATAGAATGACATTACTGAGGCCTGAAAGTAACACTTTTAATAGTTTTAGTTTTGCATTTGACTTTGCTATTGCACTGCATCATGCGTTCCTGTGGCCGTGGCTTTTTCTCACCTCATTGTCTGCACCAAGGAGGATATTTTGAGTTTATATAAATTTTAAAAAGCTGCGTATTTTTACCTGTAGATGTGGCATGATATTACTTTGGCTTGGTGATCCAACCCAAAAGCAGATTATGACGATAAATAGTGTGTTAAGATTGTAATTCACTACCTTTAGCCTGGGATAAATAAACAAGACCACCGAGTCCAAATGGGGGGCTTACCCCCCCCCCCCCTCTACAGCGAGGCGTGGTGCATCTTTAAATAAAAACGCCCCACGGATCCTGCGCTGCAATAGCTCCCTGAATGTTGCACCTCCCTAAAGGCCGCTTCTGCTGATCCATCGGTCGAGATGACTTGTTATCGGTCCGCGGGGCACATCGGCTCTTTATTGAACGAGTTGATCTCACAAAAACCCAACACCTGATCATCTGAGAGATTCGTGTGCTTCAAACAATGCAGAGAATGATGCAGATTAGTGGAGGCATTCATAGCGTTCCACGTGGCTGTCAGATGAAATGGGACGGATTCCTCTGCGTGATTAAGATCGAGGGGGAAGGTGAAGTCCCGCCAACGTTCACACCTCCGCACACCTGGCCAATCTGTGCGCACAATGTGCGGCTCCACAATCCAACAAGCCCTCTATTGGGCGCATACTGACACCTCAGCGGTAAATCAGTACTTGTCTCGCCTCAAAGCGACTGACTTAATGCCAATTAGTCAAGAATTAGCTTTGAAGAGCAACTTAAACCTAGAATCTTCTTGTTGTTGTTTTTTGCCAACAAGGATTCCGTGCTTACAAAGGTTTGAATGTGTTTCTGTTCAGGCTCATATGAAATCATATCAATAGTTTTCTCCTGCTGGACTCATATGACAGCTGTGCGCTACAGTGAAAGACGCTGTTGGCATTAGAGGTACGCAGGACTCCAGCAGTGTCCTTCTAGAATTGACAGTATCCCTTGCAGTGCATCCACACACCATCCTCATCATCATCCCCTGTAGATATTTATGCTAAATGTAATTTATATGACGTGACGTTTCTCATCCTAATATGCTAATCAGTCTAAATGTTGTGTCACAGTTTTGATTCCGCACACCGTGCCGTTATTTGGTGGATTAGTTTGTAGGAAAAACTCGCACTGGAAAAATAATTGTGGCCAATGTTTTTGTTACGGTAACGTGCAGCTTGTAGATGTTTCAATTCTAGCTGTATATTAATTATGGTCTAGTTTGTACTATGATTACAAGTCATTTTCTATCGCTGTTTCGGTATGTGTGTGAGGGGTATTTGCTTGCCTTTCTTTGACTGTCACCTTAACATTGACAGTGTGTTTTCCTTCTGTGCACGTGAGAGAGAGAGAGAGCGTCTAGAGTTCATGGATTCTTCACCTTTGGTCAGTATTTGGTTGTAGCTTTTCAAGGCTCATCGCTTTTAAAACTGTGAATCTATTTAAGTGAATGTATGTTTTTCGACACTCTTTACCCAAACGGATGTTGTCCTGTAAATACTAAACTGTAATACCATCCTGCTTACACATGGGGTCACCAGACACTGGAAAAGAATTGCACCATGTTGTCTGCTATCTAAGTCACCATCAGTGGTCTTATTATCAATAAATATACAGAATAACAAACGTGTCTTGTCTTTTTTTCTACGCTCCACAGAGACAGATCTGTACTACGAGCACACAAATACATTGATCCCTGCCTGAAATAGAAGTAGAATTATACTTATTTCCAAGTAAAAATCAAAGTACACAGATAATATCAACTCGTCTGTGTTAGACAAAGACGGATAATTTGCCAAACTGAGGCAAATTCCCCAGTCAAACCAGTGTTAGTGAGATCTGTGTTGTTTCTGCAGATTCCCTCAGTAATCCAGACGATGAGGAGTTAACGTCCTCCACACACTTGTGAGAGGAGAGCGTTCACAAAGTCAACAGAAACACTACAAACAAAGGATACTGGGATAAATTATGTAAATTTCCAAATTCCCCAAAAACCTGTGAACAAATAGTCATCTCTGCCCAGAGTAAGTGATGGAAGAGCGTTGGGCTCTGAAGGCATGGCCGTTAAGCGTTTTCTTCCTACTCAAATAAAAGGCAAATACCAAGAATTGGAGACACACCTTTGACGGATTGTTGGGAATAAATTGACTTTAGGGCCAGAATTACACGTGACGCGCTTCAGACTCCTCTTTGTCCTCTTCATTATTTTACATATAGGGTTTTATTTTTTGTTTTTTTTACACTAGTTTATGGTGGTTCCGTTTTATTATTATAAAACAGCCATTTATTTAGTGAAGAAAAAACCGTTTTCATTTATGAGCCATTGTTTTTTGAAGAACATCCTCGGAACTCTGGCTGGCTCGCTCGGTGACGTCACTGAGCCGGCTGCCGTGCTCGTCCACCTGGCGGCGCTTTGGTATCAGAGGAAAACGGACCTCCGGGGGGGGGAGGATTAGAGAGGGGGAGAGGGGGCGAGGGAGCGAGACGGAAGAGAGCGGGGGAGACAACGCCGCGTGTGTGTGGAAATGGATCACCGAGCCCCGCGCACACACACACATCACGCACAGACGCACACGCATCACGCACGGACGCACGCGCACACACACACACGCTGGTACTCCTGCGCCGCTGCACCAGACAGCGAGTCCGCGGGAAAGCGGTGGCCACACGGGCAAAGGCGGGCCGCGTCTCGGGGAGATCGCCTTGCCCGTTCCGATCTTGTTACGCAAATTACCGGCAGAGCGGCGCGGCAGAGGGTCCGCTAATGGAGCGTGCGTGCCGCTGGCTCCCCCTCTCCTCCCCCTCCTCCCCCTCTCCTCCCCCCCCCCCCCCCTCCACACACACAAGCACACACTCCTGAATGCCCTTATTAATGAGCTGTAAACTGGAGGGAGGCATCCACCGGAGAAGCGCTATTACTCACGCGCGCACGGTGTGAGCCCCGGACTCAGGAGCGCGCGGACACGTTCACGTTCGGCGTGCGCGTGAAGGAGGGCTGGTTGCCATCACTACGTTTTTAATTATAAGAACAGTTACGTGTGCAGTATTTCGGCGTCATGTCCGACTTAGCGTGTGGCTTTTAACACAAATAACGTTAAAACGTCGTTGTAAAATGCCGAGAGGACAAATTATATTAAGTTATGTGGATTTGTGATGTTTGAGGTATTTTACAAAAAGACATGTTATATTTCTTAACACAATATGAACAAGTGACCAACCGCAAAATGCGAGTGCTCAAAAATCTAGAAATACAAATATAAAAAAACTAAAATATTATTTTAAAGGAATGGTAGCCTAAATATGTTTGTTACGCTCATGACATGCGCTTGGAACATAAAGTGGCAGGTTCAAGCATCAATTAAAAAACAAAAAAGTATCAAACTATTTTTTAATTTCACTTGAACAAAACGTCGCTGTCTACATTTCCCACAATGCAGCTTGAGCGCTTACAGAGATTCCAGCGCCTGAGCTGCTGCCTCCACAAGGTGTGATGAGCTGGTTGGAGAGTTTTTGGTATGCAGCAAACCTCAAAGCTCAAGAGCCCCTGACTTCTTCTGTCAGATCAGGTAAAAGAGAAAATCCTTTAGTTGAAAAACAAGTAATTAGTGATTTCAAAATAGCTTACTTATCTAAACTCCTCAGCAGATGTTTGAAATGTCCCAAACTCCCAGAATAAAATGATTAATTATAGAAGAGGGCCGCACCATTCCAGTGTCACGTGCGGCCATGATGCTGATTTGTTGCCGCTCATCAGAAGAATAGACCGCTTTGGTGAAGATTACAAGCTTCAATTCATAACAATAAGTGGCTCACAAGATGACACAAATGTGTATTCAAATGGAAATGAATCTTGGATCCAAATGAACATTTTCTTTACTAATATGATTTCACAATGCATTTCATTGAAAAACGTGCAGATTGAGCACGTAAGCTCCCCCCCCTGTTTCAAGCGAAGCCTGTCCCTCCCCATCCAGCGATAACCTCCCTATAGCATTACGACCGAGCACCGGAGCCGCCCCCCCACCGCCCGTCTGCCTCTGATCACAGCTGCTGTGCTTGTTGTCGTCCTAATTGCTGCGGCTGCTTTCGCCTGCAGCTTCCCCGCTGAACTCAGACACCCATGCCTCACACGTTTCAGGGAACACGCAGACGTGATGACAAGTACTCAAGTTCCCACTCAGGCTGCCTGTTCCCACAGCGCAGCAACCCCCTCCACCCCACCTCCACTTCCTCCCGCCTCCCTTTGAAGCCTTCTGGGATGATGATGATGACACCCTCCGTAATCGCTGGATGCTCAGCGACACACAATCAAGAGAGGAAAAAAAAAAAAACCCTTCCAGTGGTCCGGGGTGAGCAAACAAAGGGTTACCCCCACCTACCGAACCCCCCCCCCCCCAAGTGGAGAGGGCTTTCACGTTGGAGAATAGAGGTCTGTGAGGTGGGGCCTTTGATTGACAGCCCCGTTGAGAAAGCAGAGAGCTGCTCCTGTTCCTGTCCGATCAGCTGACCTGCTTCTTTCTCTCTCTCTTACTGGATCTGGGGTCAGTTTATCTGCGGGGGGGTTTGCAGTTTTGCCGCTAAGACAGATTTGGGATTCAGAAGATGTGGGGAGGGAAGTTACAAAACAAGGAGTCTACTCAGCCACTGTATACTTCTCTATACTTTTCAGCTGGTTTACTTGGACATATCAGACTTTTCTACAACTTTTCTTTGACAGCGGTTGACGTTGCAGAGCCTCAGACACAAAACCTGTGCACATTTAGCTCTATAAAGAGTTATTGAGGATTTACCTTAATGAGCTGAGCTCAAGCCTCCATCAGAACCGGAGGGGGAGGACACTGTGTTTACATCAGTGGTGCTCAAACATCGTCTCAGATGTCTCAGTGTTTCCCTGACGACGAGAAGTCGGCCGTATTTCCAATTAATTGTTTTGATGCTGCTGTTTGTTTGTGTGTTTTGATTCTTTGAGTGCATTTTGCTGCTTATACTTAAATGGAACGGAGACCTTTAACATATTTACTGTAACTTAAATGATTTGTGTATACTCCTTGCATATTAAATACCAAATGTGAGCATTTCTGAGGTACTTCTACTCCATTCATGTAATTCTATTTGAATCAGTACTCAATACTTCATTTCAGAGAGAAAAGTCCTTTTTGACTACATTCATTTGAAAGAATACTACGATTACTTTAATCAGCATGATATAAGTAACTGTAGTAAGTTTTAGTACAACATATCTTATACTTACACAATAGGCGGGGATTTGAGTGACTATTATACTTTTAGATTCCATGAATACTTGTTTCACCACCGGCTTCAAAACAGGGAGTCGTCGTATCGACGTAGGATAAAGAAGAGGGGACGGAAGTAGGATGGGACAGAGACAGAAACTCAACCAGCAGGTTTTCCCTCAGCATTCTTCCCATTCTAGCTTGTCAACTGTGACTTGCTTGTAAGGCATCTAGAACAACCTGTGCTCATATACATCGAGGACTGGGCATGCGGTTTCAACCGGATCGCCCTCCCCTCCCTCCTCTCCATCATTCCTGTGTGCCAGTCCCTGAAAGTTCTGTGAAACTATTCGGAACATCCATTCACAGAATCCGTCAGACATGTTTTCTATCAGCACCAGGTGGGTTGATTTTTTGGGGCTACACGGTAAAAAAAACATGTTGCTCTGTAGTTTCAGAGGTGTTTACCAAAGCTCCTGTTTCAGACCGAGCACTCCCACAAGTGCAGACTGTTATGAGGCTATTTCTGTTGCATGGGCTGTGTGGGACTCTCCCCCTCTACAAGTATTCATGAGAGTGTGTGTGGGGATCAGCTGTCCGTACACCTGCAAACTGGCTGGTGCAACAGTTTGTTTTGAGGTGTAATCTGAAAAGCTTGTGAGCGGTGTAATTGGGTTAGACTGGAGTTACCCCGAGGGGAGATAAGCAGGCCTGTAATATCTCTGCAAGGACTGTAGCTGTGGAACTCAATAAAGTATGAATGGTTTTTTTTAATTGCATTTACATTCCACATTGCATCACTGTAATTGTGTCCTCATTAGACCACGGCAACAAGGATATCATTTTAGTGGGTGTGACGTTGATGAGGCTGTGGTTATTTCACTTTGGACATCCTGGATTATTTTTCCATGTAGTTTTTGTATTGACTGATCAGAGGAGCTCAGAGAACAATTACTCAAAAAGATAAAGTGAATAAGCCACGCTGGGGTTTAGGGGTGGCCAGAGGTTGGAAAAGACCAAAGTCGGCTATATTAAGCTGTAAAGCATTATAGCATCTTCTTTTCTAACGTTATGGATGCAGATTGAGTCCACTGACAGAAGCCTTCGAATCTGCAGTTTCATGAACCAGCTGATTGTGGCAACGTTCCCGGGAGAGGCGAAACTGTTTGGGTCTCTGGGAAGTAAGATCTACAAACACACCTCCGGCATGGGATAAATATCGGTTGACCACTGCCGGTTTCACTTCATGTATACGCACAATGAGAGTTTTGACAAATAGTCGTGAAAAATGTGGGTGTAATGTGTGAGTGCCTAAAGGCGAATTCCAGAACAGTCTGGTAAATTCAGGTGAGGACGTCACATGAAACCAGGAAAAGACTTATTCCATATATGGACACATGTCGAAATCTAGCATTGGTCTCACGTCACAATTACTTTTACTACCATTTTCAGGTACAAATGTCGCTTTTGTCTCCTTCTTACCCCACGAATCATCTCAATAACACCAGTTAAATCACTAACCCATCAGGGTCTATTTGGGGTGGAGAGGGACTGCTTGTGCCTTTCAAACTTTAAGTATATTTTCGGATTCCGGAAATACTTTTACGGGCTTCACTTGTTTTATCCTCTTTGTACTTTCAATTAAAAAAATACTGGTGACACAGTGATCATTAGTCAACGAACGAATTCAGGGTTTCAACACCCTGTTTCTTTCTGGACGTTTCCTTGAGTCTCAGGCTTCCTCGATGGGCCGACAGCGACTTGTCCCGCCTCGGATGAAACCGTCATCTGATTGGCTGCTCCGTGTTCCGGAGCAGTGGGCCGATGGCCGCGATGATGAATATTCATGTAGGGGCCCGGCTCCTCGGGGCCTCGCCCGTGGCATGTCATCGGAATGTGGGATGTGATGACGTAACCGTCGTGGTGTTTTAACCGCACACACTGACGGGGCATTGATGCGTGTTCCCTTTTACATCATTACGCGCAATGAGGCATTTCTAGATCTACTTCGGACTAGATCCTCTACCTTGCTATCACTATGGAGCCACTCCTGTGGGCAAGGTGCTAGAACCCATGCGCCGCTGGGCCGCGCTAATTTAAGGTCTTCGGGTCTGGTTTCAGCGGCAGTGGCAGAACCGGACAGACGGGTTTTCTGGGACCGCCTTCAAGCAGCGAGCCCTTAAAACGCACCATTTCCTCCAGCAAAGCAGAAACTACGAAGAGCACTCCAGCACTCACCAGGGGCTCAACAGCCGATCCCCGCTGCAGCATCACCGACAGACGCTCCTCTGTAAGCCGATCAAGCCGGGATTAAAGCGGGGCACTCACGACAAGCCACTCGGATCGCTTTCATTTCCAGAGAGAAACAACCACTAAACTCTCGTCAACATGATGATGATGCAGCTGGAAGAGTCCAACACCCAGAAGAACTCCCTCTTCAACGCCATGAACCGCTTCATCGGCGCGGTCAACAACATGGATCAGACCGTCATGTTGCCCAGCATGCTGCGGGACGTCCCGCTGGAGGAGGACCGGGAGACGAGCTCCGCCAAGTCGGACGAAGAAGAGGGGGACATGTACAGCTACTACCAGCTGCTCAAGTCCATCCGCACGGACATCGAGTTGGGTGTGCGGTGCGCGGCGGATGACGAGATGAGCCGGGAGAGCATGAAGATCAGCCGCAAGAACTCCTGCACGTCGACCGCCTCCACCGCGTCGCTGTCGTCAGAGGAGGAAGAAGACGAGGAGGAGTACGACGAGGATCTGCAGAAGCAGGTCCAGTACCACCTGACCGGGCTGCAAGGGGTCCTCTCCAAGCTCACCGTGCAGGCCAACTTCCTCACCAAGCGCTACAAGCAGGAGGTGGGGATCGGAGGATGGGGCCAGTAGCGCACAGGAACTGATCCAGGTCCTCGGTGGTTTTTCCATAGGACTTCTCTTAATGGGCCTTTTATTATTTAGTATTTGTTTACTGCTGCTGTTATTCCTACTACTGATGAAATTTGTGGACAAACATTTGAATGGTAGAGGAGCGCATCTCTCTCTTTAGGCTATGCGGTATTATTGACTGCTGATGTGTCGACGGAATGCGTTTTGTGCACTTGACACCCAACTCTGTTTTGCACTCCAAAGTTTCGTGCACATCGCGCATTCCCCGTAAAACACAGATGAAACATATTTAAAACCTGTTATTTAATGAATTATTTATTACCTCGCGCAGTTTAATTTGAGAACCTAAAAGAGCACCGCATGAACCCCGCGCGGCCCGCGGCCTGAACCGCCCCTCTGACAGGGGGATACTGACGAAAGACTCCGCTTCCTTGATTGTGTGGCCGATGATGTCAGTGTGTTCAGACGTACGTGGCCCGTGCGTGTGTGATCGGTGCCCTTCGGATCAGACGAGTCTGGGTCATACTCTGCTTGCATGGAGGGGGGGAGGCAGATGCTCGCTGCCTGTGATCTCCTGATGCCCCACATGGCCACTGAACCAGAAGGATGCTTCTACATGGAGCAGAATGAGAGGTTTCCAACAAGATGCTTTTGTTGTCATTGTTGTTTTTTGCTATTAATGTGCAATTGTCTGGATGCTTCAATCTCTTGAAATAAGCTTTTGTAAGCACCTTTTACACCCCTTTTGTACTGATGATATCTGTTTGAAGTAATAAACTTTTGTATGAACTTTCATCATTTCTCCCATGTTTTTTTCACACGCTACATATTGATCTCTATATATTACAGAATAAAAAAGGGAATATGGGATGTGGTATTCACACAACCAAAACCTATGAGGAGGCCCAAATATCCGCCATTGTGCAACGTTAATGACTGACATATCAAACAAAAGCAATATTAAAAAGGAACATATTTTTCAGTTCTCTCCATCAATAGAAAAACTAAATTCACTAACAGGGACAGTTATTTAGTGAATGGATTTTGATGGGCAGTTAAAGGTGCAGTGGTGCCTCAGCGGTATGGTCCAACCCCGTTAAATGAGAACCAAATGCCAATTCAAAATCTAAATCTGTCGAAAGGTATAATCTGCGCTTTAAAAAGACATGTTCTTTTGAAGGCCGATACCTGCAGGTTGGGGAATGTTGCCTGTCAAGCTTCAGGTGGCCACACCTTGAACCGTCTGAACTCCCAAAGCCAGGAACATAAGGAGGAGCAGCTTGACGAGGCCATCTTTGTCAGGGATGCGTGGGAATGCAGGACTCAAACACAGAGTTTGCAGGAAACAAAAAGGACTATAATAGTCAAAAACTCCAACAAAGGAACAGCCTAACGGGCAAAAACACACACAAGTACCGGGGGAAAAAAGGCAGGCAGGACCGAGGACCATCCAGACGGTAGACAGGGACAAGGACCATCCAGGACGACAAACAATGACGCGACAAGTGACAGGAGACACACACAGCTTAAATACACTAGGAAGGTACAGGTGATTGGACACAGGTGGAAACAATCAGACAATCACAGTGGATGACAGGACAAGGCAGGAAGTGAAGTTACCCAGGGAGACAAGAAGCAGAAAACTACAAAATAAGACAGGAAATAAAACCACACCGTGACAATCTTGAATAGCAAAAGCCCTGTTTTCTTTAATTTCTCAGTGTTCAATTAATATTATTTCCCTGAATACAGTGCATAACAGTAAACATATGAATGGTACAATAGATAAAACATTTTGTCACACACACACAATCTTAGACACCAAATAACGAGACCACATGCAACTACGTGTGATTGATAGTGTTCACTTGCAGTTGTGTTTGACCGGAAACAAAAAATGTAGAGGAAACGGAACGTTTCTTAAATAGATCTCAATACATGACATTGTGGACACTCAACATTACAGTAAATGACTTTCAATATGGCAAAATACCGTTTCATTTTCAAATAGAGGTTTTCCAATTTTTGATTCCTGAAATCTTTCAATACCTTAAATAACCACAAAAGAAATGGACAAAATAACTTAATTCATTTAAATACCGTCTTGTGCAGATATTCGGATAATGTCTGATGGAAGTACCACTCCCAAACATGATCAAAGATACACACCGTATAAATGATTTTTTTGATTCAGTGTTTATAGAAAATGTCCTTTCCACATTCAGGGAATGCCGTCTTTGCATTAGGGTCACTGGTTTAAAAATAAATCCACTGAGATAACCATATCATTCACCTTGAGGCTATCGCCTCTAACCATACTATCAATCTCAAAACAGTGCCGCGAGCTACCAAGGACGACACAGAACTTACTCCTGAGGCCTTTTGTCAGCGGCAAATTGAGTTGCAAGGATTTTTGCACTTTTTGAACAGCATTTAACAGGAAAATAAGTTATGAATATTATAAAATGATTACTCAAAATAGAATTCGCTCAAAAAACAAGTACAGGGATTTACTTTCACAATGGAAAGATGTGAAAATCCCCCTAAAACTCCCTCTAAACACCCTATGAATAGCCTTTGGGGAGGGATTTCCCAACTAGGTATTCTTTTTTTCATTGTCGTTGCAGTGAAGTAAAACCCATATGCATTCCGACATAAAACGAAAACAATCGTTCTAGAGCAGAGTTTCAGTCCAAGCGGTGATAAACATCTGGCCCCTTCAACGACACTTGACCGAACGGCCTGCGGTGCTTTTTGTCCCTTTGTCCGCCCCGTAGAAACGGGAAGTACAAGAGAAAGCTACTGAAAATAAAAACAAATTGATGCTAAAACATCCAAACATATTTGTCCCAAAATGGACAGTCAGAACCCAAAGTCAACGAATAACGATTCACGCTGCGTATTTTTTAACACAGTTTCAGAAGACTACCAATGTGTAAGTAGCTGGCATACTTGTAAACTCATTATAGGCGCTTGTTTTTAGCTCACGTTAACTTACGTTAGTTTGCGACATAGCATGTAGTTGTTAGCTCACTAATAGTTCGGTCATTTTGTATTAGAGCTGATTCATTGACCGACTCTCCGACACGCTTTAAAGGCACAACTGAGCTGCTGACTACCGACGCTGCAGCGCGACCGTTAGCTCGACCGGCTCACTAGCTAGCGCGAGCTAACGTTCCTCTGTCGGCTCTGCTAAGCTACTGAAGCTAAGCTAGCTGAGCATTATTACTCAAGCGAGCAGCGGTGTTTTACATGCGTGACACGCTGTGGAAGCTATGCATGGAGACAAGGAGAGTTTCCTATCTTTAAATTAGACCATGAGCCTGTTTTTCTCTTCAGTTAGCCGGAGAGAAGGACAGCAGCACAACACAGATAAGACTACAACATCCGTGGTGAAATACAACTGAATACACGTATTCGTGTCCTTCACTGAATTGCTTGTACTTCACTTAAGTATACACACTTTGCTGTGTGCAATTTTATTCGTTTATTTCAATACATGTCCGAGGGTAATGCACGTTTTACTTCACTAAAAGGCAGTAGAGTAACACTATTATTTAAAGAAACGTACCCACTGCTTTGTATATCAACACTATGAATTAAATCCATTATAGTAGATCAATCTCCCCAGCAGTATGTAAAGACGTCACTCTTCCCCTACCTATTTTAACATTTAAGTAATTTGGGAATATTCTGCTATTTCTACATTTACTAAAGTTAATGATCTTGATAATGATCTGAATACACACTATATATATATATGAATATATCTCCAAGCGCTAGTACAGCACTGATGACGTCCAGTTTTAATGCACATATTGTCAGTTGCGTTGGACAAAAACATCAGTCAAATGAATATTACGTAGTGATTTATAATTTTGTTGTATTTAATAGCAACATTGCAAATTGTCCAAGACGACAACACTAAACATAGGCTATAAAATACCCAGGGCTTGAATAAACCACTCTCTGGCAGAGCATCAGAACAAAAATAACTCATCATGACCTTCATAACTTGCGGATGCAAAGGTCTCTTGAAATCCCGCCAGGTCGTAGCATTGAGTACACACCCAGAGGATGACAATTAACCCGTCTTCACAAAACACAGCAGGCTACCGTAGTTCCATAGATGGTCTCTGTCTGTGGTGCGTTGGTGTTAACGTGCGAAGGTAAAATGTTCTTGTGTCAGCAGCTTTAGGCTGCAGGTCATCCTGCACTCGCTCGGCCTGAATAAGAATGCTGCACCAATGCTGTCTTCCCTTGAGCCCACATTTCTCTTCCAACTACGAGCAGTCGCTGACGATACAAGCACTGGATCCCGGTGCCCTGCCCACGGTCTTATTAACCCAAATAAAGACGGCCCACAGCAACCAAGCAGTTATACCGGTTTGAGTTTGGTAACACCCAAAGTGGTCGTTTTCATCATTTATTCACCATAACTCTTCCATTTTATCCACTATTCATGTGTTCTTGCCATCGGTTCTGTTTGTTGCATCATCCTCGTTTTTTCACAATTTTCACAATTTCAGTTGTTTCAGTTCCTCATTCGTGCTGCTATAGTACACCATTTACTCAATGTAATCACAGTTAGTCAAACTAAAGTTGTCTGGGATATTTTGATAATCTATCCATCGTTGAAGTAAGTTTTTTGACAAAAAGCAAACGTTTCCTTGTTCAAGTTTTGGTGTTTGTCTTTGATCTAATAAATCTCAGGTATATTTGTGTAAAACATTACACAGATGTTTGTGTGACTTGCATTTCATAAAGAGGGAAATCCGTACAGCAGAAAGGCATATATAAAGGCATAATAAAGGTTTCCAAAAAGCCAGATCACGTCTGCCCTATTAATAAGACAATATGTAGGAAAATACAGTCTTTTAACACTCTGGCAGTTGCGTAATGGGAGCCATCATTGAAATGTAATTAAATCAGTAATAAAATGTTACAAGACTGTTGACCATGTTTCTTTATCTGTCCAAAAATCTTACGTTACTTCAAAAACACCCTGAGACCCGAGTCCATACGGTAAATAACATCCGTCACGTAGCTGTGTCCATGTTCTCTGCACAGGGCCACGTGTGTTTGTGGCGACCGCTCCCAGGGAACAGGTGTACAACCTTGTGCAGGAGTGGTCGTGCCCAACGGGTCTCGCTCTGCTTTGCATGCCAGACTTCTGCCGGGCTCCTTTGTTTTCCCCGAGGCTGTTGGGTTGAACTCGCACGCTTCCTCTCATTTCTTTGTTGTTTTTTCTCTCCGAGCAGCTCTCCCATCAGCTATCGCTTTGGTACGGTGTCTTTTTTGCACATATAAACAACATTTTATTAGACGTCTTTCAGGTACACACATGCTTGCACACACAAAAAAGCATATGGGAGCAAATTGCAGGGTGGTGATCACAGTCATTTTCTAAGTCTATGATTAGAATAATGGCAGCGCTGTGTTTGTGTTGCACTTCTGACAAAGTTTGCACAATGTTTTTCTCCAACAAAAATATTGCACTGAGCAAGTAGTGCATATGTCCACTTAGTGTATAGTTGTTTTTGTTCGTATTTGTGGATGTGAGCTGTGTTCTGCCCAGTCGTAAGGACTCGTTTCTCTGTTACAGGTGGTGATTTTAAGGGTAAAACGAGCCACAGGAACCTTCTCCTTAGTAGGATGGTAAATATTTCCTCCTGTTATGTATCTTCAATACTTATTTTTGACAGTATAGATTGTTTTAACTGTTCATAGCTCTGGGGAGCCACTGACAAATGTGTCCATAAGGTTCCCTGTAGATATTTAAAATCTCTAGTTGTTTTTTAATGACTGTGACTGTTTGTTTTTCTTTTTTTTTATGGGGGATTGAAAATACATAAAAATCCTTTTTTTCAAATGGTACATTGGGGAAGGAAGTGAACTTGACACGTTTGTTAGACCTTCGAGGACTGACTTTTAAGTGATCTTTAGTTTGTTACAAGAACTCCACAGGGCGTCTTAAACCTGCGCAAACCCGTTTTACATTTTACAGTAAGGCCGTAAATACCGCCTCTGTAAAGCAGTTTATTGAGTCTTATTGTCTGTCTTTGGTTATGAATGTTGTGTCCAATGAAGGAAAACTCATTTCAGTCGGTATACTTCTCATGAAAATGTGTGGACGTGCGAGATTTGTAACACATTGCCTCGTAATGAAACTAAATGACTCATCTCAAAGTTCCTCTGAGCCCCGTGGCTGCAGACCAGAACGACTTATCGGTTTAATCAAACAACACTTCTTACAACCAAACAGGGCCGATGAATGTCGGGCCCCAAATCGCATATTTATCATTTCAAAGAAGGCATTGGAGCTTTTCCCTTTTTGATGCGCTAGTTGATAGTGGTTTTTACAAGTGACATTTGCAAGAACCCCCGTGTTCAAATGCTGCCCGGCAGCCTCTGTCGGGGTTTCTGCAGGTTTCCAAAGTTTCGGTCGAAACAGTCGAGCTTGCGGGTGTCCGTGCTGGAGCCGTTATGATGTATTCACGTGCATTAGGACAGTTTTCCATTGACAGAGCACCTGAGCAACTGGCAGTCATTGATAAACATCTGATGGTTGTCCTTGTTCACTCTCTCTCACTCCACAGCGTTTTCATGCTCTTTGTGATTTGGCTGCTTCGCAGGTATCACTCTCTGGCTCAGGTAAAACTGCAACACAATTTGTACACTATGTACCCCCCCCCCCCCCCCCCCCTCCATATCTGTTTGCTTCACTGCCACCGGAAATATGTTCAATTAGCCACGGCAAATCTCTGCATAATTGAACCCAATTAAAATTGCACAGACGAATCGGTAGTGGAGTTAATTGACTGTCAATGGTTGTGTGATAATGACGGCTGTCTTTTCCCCCCCGCTCCAAATGAAGAGGATTTTGTTGTACTCAAGGTCTGACGATGCATCGATTAATATTAGTCGGATGCTTTTTTCCGTCCCCCACAAAGCCGTGTGTTATTGCATCCTAACTCCTCCGAGTAGAGAAGTCATTTCCTGGAGGATTGTGTGAGTGTGCAGCCGGTCCGTCAGGTTCAGCAGCGCTCCACCTTATCCTCCTAATCTGAAGCAAATGACAGTTGTACGTGAGGCTCTGATGGATCCTATTACCTCTTGACCAGGTTACACAGAGCGGCTTCACCCCGCCCCCCCCCCCCCCCAGAGCCCCCCCTCCTCCCTCCTTCCTCCTCGGCTCCTCTCGCACAACATAAACCCTCTCCTTACCTCTGTCCCCTCACAAAGGTTATCCGTCAGTCAGTGGTCTTTAATGCTCTCTTCAGGGCTTTTTCTCCCCCCCTCCCACTCCCTCCCCTCCTTCTCTGTAGCCTTGGCAGGGTCATTGCTGGCCAAATAGTGTGTGTGTGTGTGTGACCACTTGTGCAGGCAAAGGCGTAAGACTGACAGGTGGCGTGCGTTGTAGATACTCTGCACAGATTATTGCTTTATTTTATATCAAGCATAGAATGAATTTCCTGTTTATATAGAAGGACTAAAGGAGCCCCCCCCCCTTTGTGAAACCTCACGTTGTCACCGGGGGGGGGCCTGCCGAGCCAAGCCACATCTGTGATCATTTGACCCACAATTTGCCCTTTCTCTCTACATGAATATGAATGTGCCGGCAGGTTTTTTCACATCTTACTCTCATTTTCACCACAACAGAAGATGATTCTCAGCCTGACTGTAGCTGCCTTCTTCAACAGTGTAGCATACGTCATGGTGAGTTACTCGAGTTTGTTTCACTGAACACCCACATGGCAGAGGCTGGGGTTTTTTTGTTGGTCGTCAATGAAAACGTTTCCATGCTGTCCTTCCTTCCTTCCTTCCTTCCCCAGGGTGACTCACATCCAGTGGGAGCTCTGTGTGACTTCCAGGCCTGCTGGTTAACTTACTTTGGTAAGACAAACCCTCCTGTGACTCATGACTCCTCACCGGGTCCCTTGTATCAGTAGAGGTGGAGTAAAGATAACAAAATGTCACCGATCGCTGCGGCTCATTTTTATGTTGACTTTACATTTTGATGCGGCCATCCTTTTGATTTTTTTTACCTGTATTTCCTCTTGTCCTTAATTGATCAACTCAGCATCCTGACCACATAATTAAAAACGGGAGGATATTTGCTTTTTATTTGTATACACTACTGTTGTCAAGGGTGTCAATGCCTTGTGTAAACGTGCAGATCACAGATCCACACACCCGTACCAAGAATGCCGATCCCGTGGGAGTGGAGCGCCACGCTCTGCACTTATTGGCCCATCGCCATCTGCTGTGACGCCAGTGCAGTCCAGCATCTCAGGGTTAACTGGGCCCATCTGCAGGTCCTCCATTTAGGGTCGGTGGGGAGATTTCCATGTCATTTGGAAAAATGACACATTCACTTTCTGGCATTTGTTGCAAATGCAGCTCTATTAGCCTTGATTAGCACGTGGATTGGCTGCTAATACAAACACTCCAGCAGGCTTGTTGTGTCGGCCTCGGGGGCTGACACACACACACACACACACACACACTCAATGCAGGGTAATGGGCAGTGAGTTAGTGCTGCGGGGGCTGCAGCCGAGGATCCCTCTGGCTCAGGACAAACGGCCGCACATAAACAGCGGCTGAGCGCGGCGCCAAGTCCAGCGGGAGCACGCGGCGCCGCTTTTAGCTCCAACCCATAAAACGGAAAATGTTCTGAAGTGTGTTTGAAGCGGAGCGAGGTGGGAGCGGGGGGCCGACGCCGAGACAGGAGTTAAGAGGAAGCGGGGCTTCGGCATGCTGTCGCTTACGTAATACGCCGTCGTGACAGTGATTTATTGATTAGACCGCCGGCCTCCTCCTCTCGCAGCCACAGCACGCTGTCCCCGGCGCTTCAGTGTGTGCGTTTCCTGTACGTGTGTGTGTGTGTGGGGGGAGGGACGGGGGTGGGGGGCTTTATAAGCTGACCTGAAATACGAAGGCAGAAAAAAAAGGGAAGGAAGCGTTCTCTCCGTTGTCTCGATGAAATATATTCATTTTTTCCCCTCCGCTGGCTTCGCCCCATCCTCTTCCTTTTCTTCATTTCTTCTATTCTCCTCAGTCCCTGCACTCCCCCCGCTCTGATTCTCCCCCCCCCCCCCCCCCTCCCTCACTTCTCCCCCTCGCCCCCACCTCTGCTTATCTCCCTCCGCTTTTCCACAGTTCATCATTATCTCTCTCCGAGCTCCCCCCTCTCATCCATCACCCCGAGCCACAGGTTTCCCTCGTATTATTGCGAAATGGGCCTTCATTTATCAAGAGGGAAGCACACGTGCGCGCACACGCTCATATGCACACAAGTGTGTCTTGGTGCACAACATAGCATGTGTGTGTGTGTGGGGGGGGATCGGGGGGGCTGTGTTGTATCTTGACCTTGTTGTTTTCTGTGTGCATGTCTCTGCAGACTGGAGTGCCTTGGCCTGGGTTTGTCTCATCACTCTGAACCTCTACCTCAACCTGGTGAGAGAAATCAGCACCAACCGATACGAGATGTGAGTGAGCTGCTATTTTTATTATAAAAAATCCCCTCATCAATTGTTTGATTTGTTGATTATTGTTTTTTTGTTGTTGCTGTTGAAGAGTGATTTAACTAACGTTTTTAATCTGAAAGCGATGCGATAGGCTTTAAATGTTGTATATATTATTAATATAGTTGCCGATTGGTTGTCTGACTATCCGCCTAATCAGTTAATTGACAAATAACGTCACGTGTCCCTCCCTCGTGTGCACAAACGCGTCCCTGCATCCTCACTAGCTGTGCGTTTGTCTCGATCGTGCGATCGTTCCCCTCCGCACGCGTGTGCGTGTGCGTGTGCGCATATGTTTGGTCCACCAGAGCATGTGTCTCCCCGCGGAGCATTGACAGCCCCCCCCCTCCTCCTCCTCCTCCTCCTCCTCCTCCCCCCTCCCTCCCCCTTTCTGTTCCAGCCGACGCTCTAATTGAAAAGGGAGTGAGTGTCAGCCGTTAAGTGTGCGCGTGTTCGTGCGCACTAATCTTCACGCTCTGCGGCTCTACGTTTCTGTCGCTCAAACTCCCATGAGCGCTCTGCGCAGCAGTGTGTGTGTGTGTGTGTGTAGGAGATATTTTCTCATTTTCCCTGCCTCGCGTGGAGCGCTGTGACACAAACACAAATTCTGGAAAAAATAAATAATGTACACGCTAAAAAAAAAAACCTTTAACGAGTGAGCGGCAACTCGCAAGTTGATTTTTACGCTGATGCGCCTATAGGTGCAGAAGCCTGCCACCCTTCCTTGTGTGAGGGGGTTAAGGCGGAGAAAATAGAGGTGCAACCCGGCCCCCCCCAACAACACACACACACACACACACTCCACCCTGGGAGTCTCCCTGCATTGATTAGCAATAAGCCAGACGATATAATGGTGTTATAACTCAGAAGGAGACGGCTTTATGGGGCGCAGGGAAAGGGATCGGGTGGAGGTAGGAGGGAAGGGGGGGGCAAAATCAGTTTGCTCCAGAGCCTTGTCAGCTGCACACCATCTCATGGGTCCAGAGGGACCAGGCGGGCGCAGGACGTGTCTGTGTTGCTGCGTCGGGGCTGATCACGCAGGCTCAGAAAAAACGCAACCCCTGCGCTTAATAGGTTATAGAGGAAGGGGGGGGTTCTTATTCCGTATTAACTGCCCATATAAGCTGCGTGCGTTTTGGCAGGCGTGTACGGGGTGCTGCATGCATGCACAATTAGGCAGCCCCCAACCCCCTAACCCCCCCCCACACACACACACGCACGCACGCACACACACACACACCGAGTGACGGCACAGCGTGATGGTTTATGAATGAACAAATCGCCAGAGGAGATGGGGAACGGAGGCTGGATGATCTAAGAGTGATTGAAGTGGATGCAAGAGGGGACGGGAAGTGTGTTTGTGTGTACGCGGGTGCGTGCGTGTGTTAATGTGCATTTGAAGGGCGGATTCCGGCAAAGTGGATGGGGGGGGGGGGGGGGGTCGGGGTGTGGGGGCAAGGAAGCGTTGTGAGGCGTCGAGCAATGAGATTGAGCCCGGAGAGAGATTTCTGTATGAGCTTGCGTGTGCGTGTGCGTGTGCATGCAGGTGTGTGGAATACAGAGCGCACGGCGGCCCTGCTGTGCCTCATTAAGCCCATGTTGCGCGCAGCCCCGGACCTCGTCATCGCCCCTCTCAAAACGCCGCGAGTGTGTGCGCGCCGCAAAGAGCACGCGCGTGCGTGCGTATCTGTGGGGTCTGCGAGCTCTCGACATTGATTTCCTGACAAGCCCCCCCCCCCCCCCCCCCCCCCTGCTCCCCCTCCCTGCACCAATCGTCACGCCACAGACTGGCAGCACTGATTTCAGCATTTTTATCTCCCCCCCACCACCGCACACACTCTCTCTCTCTCCCTTTGTCTGTGTGTTTCTTTCTCTCTCGTCCTCCCTTGCGCTCTCTCTCTTTTCTCGCTCCTTTACTCGCTCAGTTGCTCTCTTTTTTTTTTTCCCAACCATTTCCCTTTTTCTTCCCCGTTCTTCCCTGTTCTCCCTCTAACTCACACTGCCTCTTGTGTTCGATTCTCTCTCTCGGAATCCATACGTCTCCGATGCCTCTTTACCGCCCATATTCAGCTCTATTTTGACCATCAACTGTCTCACGTTCTCCACCACCTCCCACAAACTCTGCTTTCTATCACATGAGGGCAGAGAGGGGAGATGCTGCGTGAAATCAGGGTGAGAAGGTGTGTGTGTGTGTGCGCAAGCCCGAGAGGGATTGAGTGTGTGTCAACCGCGTCACCAACCGCTCGATTGACCACACTTGGAACAAGTCAGGGTAGGACTTCCACTCTATTGACCGGGCGACGCTGCGCGCTCTATAAAGTATCGATGCCCACGGAGACCCCCAACACACTGGAGCGCACACCTCATCTGCCTAACGCACACACACACACACAGAGCCAGGTTCAGGGATTGAGATTTCTTAGATGGCCGTCAATGATCCTGTCATTCTTTCATTGATAGGAGCGTCTCCAGCGCTACAAAGCCCTTTAGAAATGTGGGCGGTGACGTCGAGTTAAGTCTGCTTCCTCTACGATCGCACCCGCCTGGTGGGAATCTGCATCCCGTTAGTGCAGAGGTCTTCAACAGGGGGTCCGTTGTTTGGTCCACAAATTTAAATGTCTTCAGAATCAGAATTGTATTAATTGTCTTATTCATGCTCACGTCTAAAGAGCGCCGAGCTCAAAAATAAAAGATGGCGGACCAAACTCCGTAGAATAGGGGGGTCCCTGCTCCATCTCGCCATCAGTTTGGGGGACCTCGGCCTGAAAAACGTTGAAGACCCCTGCGTTAGTGGTTTTGATGCAGACATCTCCCCTGTGAATCACGTCTTTGCACAGCAGTGCGGATGATTCTGGTTCATGACCCCGTTGGGCCGCACCGATGCGAGCGCCGACAAAAGGGACAAACCGCAGAAGGAAAAAATAATTGATTCAGTCGTGTGTGTTTTTTTTTTCTTCTTCTCAAAGCTCTCTGGGTCCCGGGGTGCATAATGAAATAAACGTCTGCCTCTTATCAGGTTGTACCATCTGATGGCGTGGGGGCTTCCTCTGGTCATGGCCTCCCTGCCCCTGCTAAAGGGCTACTACGGCCCCGCTGGAGCCTGGTGGTGAGTAGGGCAACGTTTTTTTTTCTTCTTTTTTTTCCAGCAAGCCACAGCAGGTTTTGTGTTAAATGTCTTTTCCGTTCCGCGAGGGGCCACAGCGCTGGCCTCGCTCCAGCTGCAGAAAGCATCTCGTGCTGGAGGGAGCCTGTGTGATCCAAATTATCAGCCAATTATCAGCACATCTTTGAAGAGTTAAACTCCGACTCAGTCTCTCCAGTTGTCGGCGGTGAATAGGGAAGGCATCGTTTGTTTGGGGGGTAGTTAAAGGCGTGAGGTGAAGGGAGGCGGGGGGAGGAGGGTCCGAGGAGAGGAGAGGAGGCGGCGGAATGAGAATTGGGACAGAGCCCTTAATCTCCGAGCTCGGCTCTCTCTTTCCACTCTCGGCTTATTAATAGCTACAGCTGCACAGCCCCCCTCCCCCACCCCCCCACCCGCCCCCCCACCCGCCCCGCAGTCACACAAGTCTCTCTTCCGCTCACGCGCTCCCTTTCCTTTGTAACCCCCTCATCGCTCCCTCTCTCTCTCTCTCTCTCTCTCTCTCCCCAGCTGGATCACAGACGATCACGTAGCCTGGAGATTTGGGATGTAAGTAGACCCTTTCAGCGCCAGCATCAAAGCAGCCATTCCACTGGTGGTGATGGGGGGCGAGTGGGGGGGCGCTGCCTCGGCGGGGAAATGTGAAGGGTTGCATGTCAGGGGAGCCTTTGGGGTTTTTTCCTTCTTGGTGTAAGGCCAGGACGTGCGTGCGTGCGTGTGTGTGTGTGTGCGCGCGTGTTCCTGTGTGTGCGCACACACATGTGGATGTGTCGGCCTCTGCCTTGTCAGATTTAGGGGAGTTGCTACACTGTGTATTTAAGTGTTTAGGAGGGCTATGAAGGATTATGCCTGTCTACTGCTTTCTGCAACTGGCCCTAAGTCTGCCAGGGCTCTGCCAATCCCCCGGCACAGACGCTTAGCCACACACACACACACACACACACGCACACGCACAGGCACGCACAACAACCCTTTGCCGTGAGCCAAGGTAATCGCGTTGCTGCTCGCAGCATCAGCAGGGAATCAATCTTTCTAAACAAATAAGCACACACACACTGGCGCTCTCGCACACATGCGGAACAACACATAGCTATCAGCTGCGCTAAACGAGCCCGTGTCTCTTTTATCAGCGCTCCTCTGCTCCCCGGCTCTTTCTAGTTTTCCTCGCTGCCGTGGCCCAGGGGGACGAGTCGCTCCGAGGATCAGGGAATCTTCATTAGCTCTAATTACATCAAACCAGACGAGAGATTAGAGGCCACGGCAGCACCCGTCAAGGTAGAGAGGGAAAAAAAAAACCACACGCGCGCCGCCAACAGCTTGCTGGCAGAGGGTGCCGGGGAGCAGAGGTTCTAGCGTTAAAGGTGAGAAGTAGTGAGGGAGGGAGAGGGAGAGAGAGATGCCCTCGTCTCTGCCCACCCCCCCGCAGTGTGTCTTCATCAGAGTTCAGCCAAGCGGCGCAGACAGGAAGGAGCAGTTTGGTGGGGGGGGGGGGCTGGAGGAGGAGGAGGAGGACGGTGTGAAAGGGGATGGGAGAGGAAGGAGAGTGAAAAGCAGAGGACAGCGTTTTGTGATGGAGGTGCAGGATTTCAGGGGTTGAGTCAGCAATTGGAAGCACTCGAGCTGAGCTGAGTCACCGCTCTTAGAGGTCCCCGGCGGTGTGTCACGGCTCCGCGGTCAGACACGGCACCGAGAAACACAGAGAATGACAAATGGAAGCTTAAATTAGCAGGGCTGCTCAGGGACGGTAAAGTTGGTCAAGCACTTTGGTCTCGGGTTGAAATATCTTAACAGGGATTGCATCTTGGTCCCTTGAGGGTGAATCCTAATTACTTTTGGTGACCTCTGACTGTTCCATGAAGTTGACATTTCCTGTTTTTAGTGACGTGTTCTGGCAACTGTTGGATGGATTGCCGTGACATTTAATATAGACATTCATGTTGTCAAGAGGATGGATTTTAATTACCTGGTATTCAACTCCTGTACGGCCACCAAAGGAAAGTCTACTAAATTGACCTGCGACCTACAGTCATGGTTCCAAGAGGATGCATCTTAAAAAGAGTCACAGGTGATCTTTTTGAGCGCCGTCTTCAGGTCAAAAATATATCAGTTTGCACTGTGCTGAAAGGAAAATGTTGCCGCGGTACCTCACCATACATTGTCAACCATATACCAGCTGAACGTCTCTACGTTAGCATGATATTGTGCTAATATAGCTGCTAGCAGGTCCGTAGACTCTGAGGCTGCAGCCACACCACTGCCTGTCCATCTTCCGACCTTTTTCTACGTCCACAGGCAAAGGGGTTAAGAACATTGCTACTGATGCTACGTTGGTTTGAAATCTATGGGGTCACCTCGTGGTCGGGACAGACGGAGACGTAGAGCAGCGGTTCCCAAACTCAAGAATGCCGCGGCCCAATTTGAAATCTGAAAATCTTTTGCGGCCCACCCAAACCTTTAATCACAACTCTGATCAAAACACAAACTAGAGATGATTAAATGACCTTAAGAATTCAACCGATTAAAAATGTATTAACCGACAATGTATGTTTTGCATACCATTTTCTCCGGAGCTCATATGTATTTGCTTTAATACTACAAGAGGGCGCCCCATTTGATATATTTTTATATTAATTTCAAACTTTTCAAAATTGAAAATGAAAAACATTTTATTTACTTATTGTAAATGACGTCTGCAGTACCTTCGCGGCCCACACTTTGGGAATCGCTGACGTAGAGCTTTGGAAGCGAGGTCACCTGCATTCTCTACTTGATTGGGTCTTAACAACGTGTCCTTACAGCTTACCCACCTACCAGCAAGTACACTCAACATGGATAACGTATTAAAGGCGTTGCTGACCTTGTTGTCTGTACTAGAATTTGTTATGAAGCTAAACTGGATGTTTTATGAGTCTACTACTGCTGATGTAGAGGATTGGATCGAGCCACATTATCGGCCCTACAAAGCGGACGTCTGAAGTCCAGATTGTCCACTTTAAGAATAAACAGAGGAATTAGTTGTTGTTTTTTCATCTGCACTACTGTTGTGAGGTTCACAAAGGAACAAAAGGCAAAATACTCTCCAATTGGACTTGAGCAGTGACGACACGGTGAACCCAAGCGAACATGACCGAGGTGGGTTGACCAAATTGATTCACCTGTAGTCTAGTGGACTTTGTAAGTGTTCATTCTAAAGTCCATTATGTGTGGGAGAAAGGTTAAAACAAGACCCCAGGCACTACATTTTGGGGTTTGTTTTCCAATGAATGTTAGTACATAGAGGAAGGTGAAAGAGGGAGGAGGGATCTTAAGTATCAGGCAGTAGCTTTTTATTTTTGAAATAGTACTTTTAATATTTAGTGTTTTCTGTTCCTTAGCAACAATTTACTTCCTGTCAACACCGTTTAAAGGCGGGTTTTTAAAGCCGATCCCCATCTGCAGGCGTTTCAGCATCGCTTGCGATTTGATCTCCGCCCATAATAACAACTGAAAACAAATACCACTTCACTATTCATGTACAGGGGACTTTTGTTTTGTCAGTTTGAACAGGAAGTGCATTTTTTGTTTGTTTACCAAAGATATGATAACAATAATAATGAAGGTAGTTCGGTATACTGAAGTTCTTGCTCTAAAATCTAAACTCAAACCAAGGGAAAGTTTTAAAAGTTGTATTTTTCAGCTACAAGGTTGCAGGCCTCGTTGCTGTACACACAACAAATATGAATAAATATTGTCAGCATGTCTCACTAATTTCCCCTCGGTTTCATTGTCTGTTCTCTCACCAGCTCTGCTTGGTGGAGAGTAATTACTGCTTTGGTTCCTTTACAGTTTGTGTGTGGACTTCACAATAGTTGACAAACAGACAAAATAAGCATTGACAAAAAAAAAGGAAATTCTTCCATTTTGTGTCCATCGTCCTTCTCCGAGCCACAAACCCTGACTTTAAGCGTTCACTCCGCCGGACCAGCTAATTGCTAATCGCTCCAATGACGGCTGCATGAAGCTCTACTTCCTCGTTACCAAATGTAAGCGTTTACCCTCATGGACTCTGCAGTGTGGACACGTATATATTGGTTTTAAAATGGAAACGTAGTGGTGTGGATATGGCCATAGTCTTTTTCGATTTTATATTTGACACACAGACACACACACCCTGCTCTGCCTGGCCTTTGTGTCGCGTCCTCCTCCCTTTCTGTCTCTGGGGTTGTCCTGTCCCCGTCGGAGTGGTTGAACAGGTAGATCTTGATCCGTCACTCAGCAGTTCCATCTTCCTTTGTCAAAGTTGAGTGCTAACCCGGACAGACGGGTCCCTGCAGTACTCTCTCTTCTCCTACCGAGCGCTTCAATTAAGGCTTTTTTCCTCCCGGCCCTATTATTCAGCTCAGAGTGGGGCTGGAGGGGGCGCCGAGAGATCGAATCTCTGCACGTTTGCCACGATCACGTCTCCCTGTCGCTGCCGGGCTTCTCTGGCTCAGGGCTCACCGTTCAAAATCCCCCTCAGTTCACCAGCCTTTCCCTCCATCCTTCAGCCAGTCAATCCTACGGCTGCAGCTTCCCTCTGCTGTCCCCGTCACAAAGGAGTGACCTCATCCTTTTCCCTGTCTTTTAATCAGCCAACCCCCCCTTCCTCTTCCTGGTCCTCCTGACCCCCGATCTGCCATCATCCCGCCACCTTTCCCATCCTCACCTCTATTCTTGTCTTCGCTTTTATCATCCCCCTGCCCACCCCGCATCTTCTCGCGCTTTCACTGCCTCTATTTCATTCTCTCCCTCCCTCTCCCTCTCCCTCCCTCTCCCCCTCTCTCTCTCTCGGGTAGTGCTCAGCTGTAGAGCACAGCGGACTCTAATGGCAGATCATTATCATGCTAATTAGAGCACTTTGTAGCTGCCGCCCGTCATTCTCCGCTCCTCGCAGCACCCCCCCCCCCCCTTCACCCCCCTCCCAATCCCCCCACGCTATCGTTAAAAAGGCCGCCCCCTCCTTTTCGCTCTCCGCCCCGCCGCCCCCCCCACCTCGTCTCTCCATCATTAACGGGACACGCGCTGGCGTAATTGGACGCTGTTTATGCCGGGGCGCGGGTTATTAAATCACACCGAGGTGACGCTGGCGCAGGTTCCCCTCCTCCTCCCCAAGAAGGCTTTCATCATTGTCCCGTGCCACGTGGACGCGCACACACGCGCGCGCTCACGCACACGTTCAAAGAGGGTGTTCGTTGCATATTGATGCTCCCTGTAAGGCGTGAAGAAACATGGATGTGCAGAGCAGCCCAAAGCCCCCCCACACACACACACACACTCCCCCGCCCCACAACCCCCCACCCCTCTGTTTACCGCCGTGAAACAAAGGCTACCGTCCCGTATTCCCCAGCCAATAAAAAGTTTAATTCAATAACGCCCGATAAGGTTTTTCCTATCCGACGAGGCGTTGAAGGTAAGCGTGGACAAAGTGAAATCAGGCCATGAACTCAAAATGTGCCTTTTAGATGCGGCTTTAACTTGCAGTTTTCGACAAGGACATTCCATGTACGCCGTTGGTCACAATCCGTTTCCCTCCCAAGCCACGTACGTCCCCGTATTCATGTATTTGGAGACAGATTCCTGTTTTCCACATCGATCGTGACCCCCTCTGTCCCCTGTGGTTGTAGACGTAGGGGAAACCCTGGTATCCACTGGTACATATTCCCCCTCCATGTTGATAGATGTATCTATGGCGCTTGCCATGCGCGTGGCGCCGCGCGCCTTTGACTGCACCGAGCGGCCGAGGCTAAAACGCCACGCGGTGCCCAGGAACCTGTCCGTCAAAGCCAGACAAAGGGCTGTTTCATGATGAGAGGCTGAAACTCCTCGGAGCTTACATCACCTCCCAGCAGGTTGCATAACACGAGGCTGCCATTCCAGCAAATCCATCACCCCTCGTTCGTCGCGCTCTCAGCCGCTCAGAAATACCTGACATGTTATTCTCTCCCCGGCGCCTCCCTTGATTGTGAAAACCTTTATCCCCTATGAATGCCATACATTTCTGGGTTGCGGGGACTCGTTGTGTTCTTTACCTGCCTTTTTCTCTAATTATAGAAACTGTACGTGCAGCACGCTGAGTCAGGCCTGCTCCGGCTCTGTGCAGGGTGGTGTGCAAAGCAGGTGTCCTCCATGCTTAAGCTATTTAGAATAATGCTGCCCTGTGTCCACACGGCCTTACCTATGCATTAATATTATTACATGTGTTCGCTCGAGGTCAATCTGTCTCTATTCAAAGGGTTTTAGTGAGGAATGTTTTGTGTTGAGAGTCTGAAAAATGCTGAAATAAGGCAAAACAAATTCACCAAATCCTATTTTAACAAATATGGCCTTCTCCTATTGCAGAGGAAATCATATTAGAGGAGTTTCTCTCTAATCGCTTTAGAAAGCCCTTCTATCTCAACACTGGACACCTAATATGTTATTACGTCCGGTCACGGTAGGAATTGTATTAGGATAAACGTCCTCTACTTGTGGATTCAAAATGTATTAAATCCTGTGGGGTTTTTATCGTTCTCGTGTTTGTGCTTTTTTGCAGATGGTACGTGCCTCTGTTCAGCCTCATCTTCTTGATGATCTGCTGCTACGCGCGGATAATCTGCGTGGCCACCGCAAGGGTGAGTGTCCGATACGCCGAGACAACAGCAGTTTATCTGAATCCAAGTGCAGTTTGACCTTTTAGAAAAGGGACGTCTCACAAGAAAATAGACTCGCAAAATCCTGTATGTGTGATGGATCGTTTTTATACGTTTTTATCATTTATTATAGAATAAGAACGCAAAGCCCATTTGCGTTCCCCAAACACGTCTGTGTTTTTGTGATGCAACTGAGAGGAGCTAAATTGGCCGTACATAATGGCTAGAAACGATTTGTCATTCAGAAATGTCCGCGGCTCACTTGATCCAGATCATCACATGTGAGGCTCGCCGGTTATTTTCTGGACCGTACGTTTGGGCATAACCACCTAAACTAGCACTCATACTTCCTCACCATTCTGTATTTTTTCTGCCAGCTGTAATGGACTTGAACTAGTCCATAAAGACAGCGCTTCTAATTGTCCATATGTGTTTACTTGTTCTGAGAAACGCCACCTGGCCCATTCTTCCAGCTTCTCAGAACAGTCTGTTTGTGAAGGTAATCAGTCGATTAATTAGTTTACCACTCGGTCGATCTCCCCTCCGTGTTGGCTCGTAGCTCTGTGTGATTTTTTTTTCCGCTGTGCGGGTGGAGCAGGAGCCCCGGGGCAGCGCTCCGCGCACATAGCTCACATTCCCCCCGCGCTGCCAGCTGGGGAAGGCAGCGGCAGACATGTGTTCGCGCGATACGCTTGCACTGATTTCCATGTCGTCCCACACAAAACCGGAGCGCGGGGAAGAGCGCGGTTGAAGCCCCGCCGGGATGGCGGTGAATAGCCGACGCTCTTTGTTTGGGGGGCGGCAGAGCGAGGGCGACCGGGAGGGTGAGACAGATTCCGAGATAGCCGGGCTGCCGACGGGCGACCTCGGAGAGGCCGCTTCTCCTCATCGTGAATACGAGAAAGAGAATGAATGTGAATGTCGCATCTCATAAGTCATTCAGCTCACGGCATTCAGCTGTCTCGCTTTGTACCTTTTTTCTTCTTTTCCGTCTCCATCGGTCTGTCTCTCTCTCTCCGTCTCTCTGTCTCTATTCCCTCTCTTCCTCCTCAGCCCCCCCCCCCCCCCCCCCACTCTGTCGTTTTGCTTTCTCTATCATATTTATGAAGAGCTCAAGCCTTATCTCTTTTCAGCTGCAGGCTGTCTCACTTGAAAGAATTTCAAAGGCTTTGAAAGCGGGGTAGGTGGCGACGCATCGGGGGAAAGGGGATAAAGACGAGGAGGCTGAGCGGAGCGAGGTGGGACGTTAGCCGGACGGAGAAGTTCCTTCCCTTTCCACACACTTCACGGGGGTGGGGGGAGGGGGTACAAATCTGGAGCTCATTAGTTTACCAAGACCAAGTTACAACAGGATTATTTGGGGAAAAAACGCGGACGCACCCCGGAGCGGCTGCGCGGCCTCGCGCTAACTGGAGGGGATTTGAAGGCTAATGAGTCATTATCATGCCAGACAGCGAGGTCTGAGAGCGCGCCGCCACGTGTTTTTTTTTTTATGGGGGCCATTTGTACATGCCCACTCCTTCCCTCTTAAGCCTCACGCCTCAACACTTAACCGGCACGCCGTCCGGGACGCTCGTCTCCCCGGCGGCTTTAACAGAGATTGGAACAAAAGCCGGGCGCGCACAGAGCTGGCCGAGGCCTCGTGACGGCCCCCCCTCAAGTTCAGTCTAATGACCCGACGGCAAATTATTGTTATTATTTTTTCTCTCTTTCGGTCTGCTAACGCATCGCAGGCACACACAGATTTACAATGATGATCACGTCAGCGCGGAGAAACCATGGCAACCTCCAGTTAATAAATGGCAGAACAGAGGAGCTGTTAGTGCACATCGTTCACGCAGCCTCTTTGTGCCGTGCGTGTGAACGCTCACACTGGGCCTCCAGAGATTTGTCTCTGATGTCCTGGGTAACATAAACCTTCTGGTTTCCTCTCCCCCCCCTCAAGCCCAGCCCCGATCCCACCATTACAGATCTCGGGCTTCGTGCGTGTGTTTCCGTGCGCGCGTCTGTTGACATTTTCCCTGCATTCCCCGGAGAGATGAGACGGAGGAAGAGCGGAAAGTATTCCCACGTTCTCTCTGGAGATCTCAGATCTGCCATGTTTGCTCCACTTTTTTCCTTTTTCTTTAACACTTCTTCAACAAAAAAAAAAAAAAAAAAGCGTCTCCCCTTTCTCTCAACCCTTTACCTTTTTCCTTTTTCTTCCTGGTGTCACATTGTGTGCGCTGGAGCTGATCACTTGCCGCTCCTGGTGAGATGCCGGGAGCCGCTTTAAGCGCTCCCCTCTGCCTGAAAGCTGAAAGCTTCGCACTGTGTCGCGAATTAGGCAGGGATGGCGGGTACGCAGGGATGGCGGGTACGCAGGGATGGCGGGTACGCAGGGATGGCGGGTACGCAGGGATGGCGGGTACGCAGGGATGGCGGGTACGGTGGAGGGATTCTGCTTTGGTCTGATGGCCAATGTGATATTTCTTCCAGCGTGTCACCTCTAATCGTCAGGCCTCTTGAGGAAAAACAACTGATTTAAATGATCAAACCTCCACTCCCCCCCCCCCCCCCCACAAAGTAACTGCCCTGACCTATTCTTTCCATTTTGTGTCTTTTCTGCACAGATGCAGTCATGGTTGGGAACCTTCAACCCAGAGAGAGAGAGACGAAAGGTAATGGCCTGTCCGAGAGTCACATTTCTCCACGCACGCACACACCGAGCGTGAGGATTAGAGTGTGTGCAGGATTAGCTTTGGTGTTCCCGCTGGGTAGGTGTCAAACGGCGGGGAGCAATTTGACCTTGTGACACTTGTGTGTGTGCGTTTCATGGGCTTGTGTGTGTCCGTCTGTGCGCGCCAGCCCGTCCATGCATATTTAAATTTTGGAGCAGCGGCGCCTCTGCTCCTGACCTTACTGAAAGGAAAAGAAGGACAGGGGAGGCTGCCTGGGAAAAATATTAAGATCTAGAGCAGTCCGATTGTGAAAACAGGACATGGGCTGCCGGGGAAAAGAGGAGAACGCCTCAACCTCCGGTTCTGCCGAGGGAACCCCGCGCGGCGTGTTACTGTCATTCCCTCTACGGCCCAGCAGGGGGCGACTCCTCTGGTGGCAGAAAGAAGTCCTATGTACGATGTCTCTATGATGAAAGTCCTGCTTTGAACAGGACCGTGTTGACATGCTGTAAATTGCAAATACGTCGACCGGGAATCGTTGTGGTTGTGCAGTGAAGAAGGAAGAAGACCACCAGTGAAAACAACCCGAACCAAACTTCTATTCCGAAGAGGAGTCATAATTAACTGTAACATATTAACAGACTTCTGTATTGCCTTTGCACAAGTCCAGTAAGGAAGAAAGAAAGTCAGGTAATCCATTTATTATCAGACGACTAACGTTCGATATCCTGTAAACTAGGGGTGCCCAACCAACACGCCGCGGACCAGTACCGGTCTGTGGGCCATATTGACCAATCCGCGATTTATTGTCTCATATGAAAACGGTCCGACGGGCAAAAAAGGTTGGAGACCCCTGCTGTCCCCAACCTGTCAATCTAATAACTGGCCTTCTTTGACGTGCAGTTGGGTTTTCAGTGGACTGTTTGTAATGTCAGTCTGGTGCGGATGCCAAGTTACAAAAATTCTGAGATGCCCGTCCATGAGCGACATTTCACGCTGTTACAGAGAAACGTTTGTATGTAATTCATTGTTGTGTGAAGCATTTTACATTTAAAAGAAAACATTCTTTCTGAAATGTGTTCAAAAAAAATTGTCCCCTACATGTATGGAAGAGCCGTACTAATCTGCTGGACAGCAATGGATTGATATGCAATCATTAATTTCCATTACTGGTATCGGGAAGTGGCATCTAACACCTGCCCACACAGAACTACTGCCCAATGGTTTAAGCCTTGAAATCCTGCACAAAGGTGCTCAGGGTCACACTCCTATTCACCACGCGTCCAGCAGCAGCAGCAGTACCTGCTCTGTTGTTACCACCCCACCCTGCAGGGTGCGCTGGGGGGGGGGGCAGTTTAGGGTTAAGGTTATGTAGATGCTGCCCCTAAGTGGCAGATGTAATTACTGCACATTGAACTGGCGTAACCCTCACCGCCCAGACAACACACACACACACACACACACACACACACACTGTTCATGTGGGCTAATTGCTACGTGTAAATAAGTCAGCAGGGTTTTTTTTTTTATCACACACTCGTTTCCTCGTATTTCTCTTCCCCAATCGCTCTCCTCGTTTCCATCTGTTTTCCTCTGCCTCTCGCTTCGGTCCTCCTCTCTCTCTCTCTCTCTTCCCCCCCTACTCTTTTTTGTTCTCTCCTTCCCTCCCTCCGTCTCTCTCCCTCTCTTGTACCCAGCATGAATAAAGCAGCAAGCCAGGTTCATGGACATGAATATTTATGAGTTTATGCACGCGCTGCGATGCTTTAAAACAACAACAACAGCCTCCCCGATTGTGCTTGCCAAGCCAGCGAGCTCTCTGGCTTGTGTGTGTGTGTGTGTGTGTGTGTGTGTGGCAGCAGGTGTAAACTAGAGAAAGCGATTCCTGCTGGGTGTCTGAAGACCGCCGGCTCTGGTTATTTCCATTCACTTCGCCACATCTCCCTCCTTCTGTGCCTCACATGTTCTCTGTCGCCATCTCTCTCACACTGTGCCACACGCACGCACACACACACACACACACACACACACACGCATACAAGAGCATGCATGCTTCTTTTGTTTTGCATTCACGCATGTAGTTTCCTGCGTTCACCATTCTTGATCTTTTCTCTCGCTCTGACTCAGCCTGGCACCATCCCCCTTCTTCGCTGTGTGTGTCTGTGTGTGTGTGTCTGTGTGTGTGTGGGGCTGGAGAGATGACGTACGTAACTGGTGTTGGCAGTTATCAGGGCCGTCAGTCACATGGTTTCGACACATCTCTCTGTGTCTCGAGCAATTTGTTTGTGGTCACGCATGAATACGCACACACACACACACACACACACACAGCGCACAAGGTCTTGGAGCAGCATAGGTAAGTAGGGGGGAGGGGGGGGGGGGGGTATTTAGAAGAGGGTGTTTAAATCAGGCCTTCCGAACACACACACACACACACACAAAAACAGGCGGACTTCTGAACACGTTTGCCCACACAGCAGCTCGGTCCCGTCGGGTAGCAACAAAGCTGGCTGAGCAAACAGCGAGCTGCTTGTTCGTTATCTTCCCCGGGTGTTTGTTTACTGATCCACACAAGCTTCCAGTCACAATGGGACGTGTCAGCTCGCGTGTCCTGGTGCACGTACGTGACGCTCAACCTTGTTCCTCGCCGAGCGGAAGGCCCTACCGCTCCGTGTAGCCGTCCTTAATTCCTGTGCCAAATTTTTTTTTTTTCCCACACCTCAACGACGCCGTGAAGGCGCCGCGGTGCTGCAAGGACAGTTGGCTTTGTGTCTCCCAGGCGCCGCACGCCGCTCTGCCAGAACGCGCGTACCTCCGTTTGGAGGGATCGGCGCCCCAGCTGTCAGATAGCGAGACGCTCTGAGCAGCTCAGTAATCCTCGCCGGTGTCTTTAACGGGATGTGTTTGGCTTTTATCTGTCCTTTTTATTTGCTACATCAATCTCGCCAAAATTGCCATTTTGTAGCTTGTCTGGAGCTTTACGTTGTAGAGCCTCGTCTTCGTGAGGTCGCTAATAAAAATGATACGTTTATATTTCTATTTAAACTTTTCCAAAAAGACTCAATGGTTCAAAAGTATTTATCCAAAAATGACATTCTAATTTACTTATAAATGCACGCTCTAAATCGTGAGTAAAACCTAATTGTGTTAATCTTGCAGCAGAAGATTTTAATTTCTCATGGAAACGTTTCATTATGAAATTCTAAATACGTTTGTACCCTGATTTTAAGTGTACAAAAATAGCTTGTTTTTTAAGGTCCCTGAATGCGATGTTCCCGTTCGCTGGAGCGCCGCTGTTCTCTTTGGAGGAGGTTATCTCTTTCTTCCTCTCCCGGTGAAGGGGACCGGTCGCTCCCGACAACGCGCCAGTAATCTAGCGTGCGTCATTAATGTCCGGTCCGCTGCGCCCGGCGCACACAATTACGCTTTCAATCCGCGAGGGACGGCGGGGGGGGGGGGGGGGGGGGGGATGTGATTAAAAACACCCGGCTCTTTAGCCGCGCTCTCCCTCCTCTTCCTCCTCCTCCTCCTCCTCCTCCTGGTCCACATCCTGCCTCTTGCGCATTGAAATTCCTCAAATGCCTGCCTCTATCTACGCCGTACTTCTACCCCCCCACCGCCCCCCCATCCCAGTGCGTAGACTCCTGGCTCGCCTTTTCCCTACGTCCCAATGACACAACCTCCACAGCGCGCGCGCACACGCACGCACACACACACACAATAGGCAGAGCTTCCTATATGCTTAATGTTAACCCTTCTGCTCTACCCAACGAGACCCTGCTCGCGTGCACGCGGCGCAGTGGAAGCTCGGCTTTTTTATTCAATATTTTTGATTTGCACTGACGCACGCGCGCACGTACATAAAATGAAATACCACGGGTGGGTGGGTCCTCGTGATTTCCATTAGAATGGTTAAGAATACCTTCTCTAGAGCTCGCACGCCTCGGGGTATTTTCTGGTGAGTAATTAATTTTCCAGCATGTGGGGGGGGGGGGTGGAGACCGGAGCTCGCGGGCCCATGCCTTCTGGCTCCGACTGCGCGCGCGGGCGTGTGCGACTGCTACCGCGTCCTAGTTTCAAATTGAAGGAGGGGGAGGGAGGGTGCGTGTGCGTGTGCGCTCGCGCGTGTGGAGGAAACAGCGCAGCGCAGCGCAGAAAATCGATCCAGGGGCCGCGCTTCTCAGCCTCCTTCCGGGCGCACGAGTCCTCTGCGGGGAATTAGATAACGGCTTGTAAAAGCTCTCCGCCACCAGCGCCCCCCCCCCCCCCCCCCCCCCCACACACACACACACACATACACACACACACACATACACACACGCACACACACACAAATCGACTTTTTGCCGCCTGCGTCGCTCGTCCACGAGTATATTGAACTCATCCGCGTTCGCATTACGGCTATGTTTGGGGTTCCGATTTAATTGGGACCCCCCCCACACACACGCGCACACACGCACGCGCGCACGCCCCGCTCCCTCTCATAAATATGTGTAGATATTGCGCATTATCAGCGGGTTAATATTTTATTAGGGTTTAATTGGCCTTTGTTGAATCCTCTGCGCTGATCTCCCTGTTAAAACTGCGCGGGTGTGTGTGTGTGTGTGTGTGTGTGTGTGTGCGCGTGTGTGCGCGTGTTCGAGCGGCAGAAACGTTAGTGTGAGCATTCATTTTGTGCACATGGGTCAGTGGTCCCGTTTTCTGTCCTCCAGCTGTCCTTGGCGGAGGAGATCAAGCCGTTGAAGTGGTATCCTTCCGTCTACCTGCTGGTGTCCATCTTCCCCCTCATCAACAGGTAGCGCGCGCACACACACACACACACACACACCTGTATGGCACAGAAACTCTGCGCTTCCTTGTTTTACTTGCGTGTTGGCTTCACGCCGCTATCTTATCTCCTCTAAACCCGTCACCCCCCACGCTCTTACGCACCCTCCCTCCCCGGCTCCCTTATCTGAACTCTCGAAGCTGCGCTTGCTTTGTACAGCAGCGTGTGTGTGTGCGCGTGTGTGTGCGCGTGTGTTGGGGCTCGGAGCCTTTTACTGGCTGCTTTTAAAACCTGTGCTTGGTTGGCTGTGGGTCGGTGGAAGGAGGCAGGTGGTCCAGTAAATGATACCCCGGTGCTGTCATTACTCCTTCACTCCCTCCCGCTCCCTCTTTCCGTCCTTCTTTCAATTGCCATACCGGTCCCTGCGCACCCCCCCTCCTCCTCCCCTCCCCCCCTCGCCAGGACCCGGTCTGATTGACAGGTCAGGGTTACTAAGTGATTAGCCGCTGCGGCTCGGCTTGTCGGCACGGCGATGTAGGCGGAGACACAGGTCAATTACAGGGTCAACGTCTCTCAAAGGCTCCGCTTAAACACCGAGCGACCCCCCCCCCTCCCCCTCCCCCTCGCCCTCTCACCCTACCCCCTTCACCTCTCCATCCACCCCGGGTCCCCTCCCTCCTCAGTCCCTGTGCGCCCCAACTGTCGGCTGATGAAGATGACAAACTGCATCCTGTGCAAAGCCCCCCCCCCCCCCTTACTCCCCCCGCCGCCTCCCCCCCTGTCTTAATGTCACTTTCTCTTCCGCTCTTCCCTCGTTTCACGCTCAAACGTCTCCGCTATAGCCCCCCCCCTTTTTATTTCCACACGTCCTCGCTTCGTCTTTCTCCTCCTGTGTTTTCATATCCCCCCCCCACCCCCCCCACACCACCCGCCAAACACCACCTCCCTCTGCTCTCTTCCTCTCCTCTGCCACACAAAGCCCCCGTCTCTTTCGCTCTCCCTTCTCCTGAGCAAACACGCTCTCTCTCCCTCCCTCTCTCCCTCTCTCCCTCTCCAGAGAGCGAACGAGGAGAAAACGGGAATGAATTGCTCTCGCATCGTCGCCCCCCGCCCCTCTCCCCCCCCCTCCCTCTCTCCCCCAACCCGCTCGGCAGCGCTAGCTGTGTATATCTCCGGCTCCTATTAATTTGTTAGCCCCCCCCCCCCTCCCCCTTCTCTCACCTCCCTCCCCCTGGCTCATATCCTCCTCCGCCTCCTCCTCCCCGTTTTCTCCATCTCCCCCTCCTTCCTTCCCTCCCCTCCGCTGAGTGCTGGAGTGTGTAAAGTGTTTGTCACGGTGCCGTGCTGATGTCGCCGTGCTCTACCGTGCGGAAGCGCCGCGCAGACAGCCTCGCCGTGTGAGTCTGTGTGTGTGCGTGTGTGTGTGTGCGTGTGTGCGTGTGTGTGTGTGTGTGGGAGGGCGGGTGGTTTGTTTCGTGTCAAGGCGAATGTGCTGTCACTGCTTGTTGCCGCGTGTGCACGCACTTGTCTGTCCGCCTCGACTTGAGCGTGTGCATTTGCGTGTGCGTCTGTTTGTGTACGTGCGTGTGCGTGCGTGTGTGCGCGTGCCTGTGTGTGTGTGTGTGTGTGTGTGTCTGAGTGGGGGATTATTTCTATCTGAGCTCCAAAGCCTCCTAAACAGGGCTTAGAGAGACGGCCCGGGGCAGCAGCTAAAGCCGTTGGTTAGAGCCCCCCCCCCCACACACCGCTGCTCCCTCCCTCTCTTTTTCTCTCTCTCCTCTCTCTGCCATTTCTCCCATGCCCTGATCCATTGCGTTAATACACAGACGCCCCCACACGCAAACACACCACTTGTTTTTCTGGCCCTCATCTACCGCCGCGCGCGCGCACACACACACACACACACACAAACGTGCACGCGCACTGATAGTCACACGCCACGCGCATTTTTAATCTGTTCCAAATGCACACTGGTAAATGTGTTAATTCGACACCAGCTGTTGCGAATTGAAATGGGAAAGCGCTCCTTACTTTTCCTCCGCTCACACGCGCCGGCACACGAGCACGGGCGAGTCATTATACATCGCTTTAGCGCACGGCTCTCCCTCTCTTTCTCCCCCCCCCCCGCCCCCCCATTCACTTGCCCTCACCAAAAAGTAGCACCAGACAATCACACCTTCACACCTCCCCTCCTCTCTTTGTCCTTCTTCTTTTCGCTGCCACTTCAGTCTCCCCCCCGTCCCTCCCTCTCCCCCCCTCTCTCTCCCAGCCCGTTCTGTGTGTGTACGCGTCGCCCGGGCACGAATACAGTTTTCACAGTCTGCTTCTCACATCGCCTCCCCTGTGTGCTTTATGGTGTGGGTGTGTGTTTGTTTACAAAGCTTGTCGAGAATTCCTACTGTGCGCGCCCGTACGCCTGTTTGTATAAATAAGCCCTCTCCCCGGAACCGAGCCGCCCATCGCTGGGGGGCAGCGCCGCGGCCCGACGCCGCGAGTGCTCCTCCTGGACGGCCCCGCGTGTCATTTTACAGGACTTTTTAACCCCCGACCCTCATATCCACACCAAGCGGGGAGCGGCCGGCATCCCCGGGCCAGGCACAGGGGCTGGTTGTCTTTGAGCAATCAGGGCGACGTCCCCTGCTGAGGTGTGGGGGGCCGGGGGGGGGCGGGGGTGGGTCGCGTCTCAGCAGGGGTGAGTTGGCCCCAGCGGCGGGGGCTCGAACCGGCCCATGCGTCTATAACCTTGGGTTCACCCTGTCGCTCCGGGGAGGCAGCTCACATCCCCCCTTCTCCTCCCCCTCCCTCCCCGGCGCGTGTGGGTTTTGTGGTGTGTATCGGCCTATACGTGCTTGCAGGGGATTTTTGTAAGGGCTCCCTACAGCGCCTAAGCCCCCACCTCCCCCACACCCGCCGCCTTTCTCTGGAGGAGATCTGATTTCCCCGCTCCAGGCGAGCAGCGAGAACAAGACAGTGTGTGTGTGCGTGTGTGTGTGTGTGTGTGTGCGCCGCCGCATCTCTGTGCTTGCGGTGTGCTTCTGTGTGTGTGTGCGTGTGTGTGTGTGTGTGTGTGTGTGTGCCGGCGCACGCACGCGCAGCCGGGGCCAGGCAGACCTTCCCCATCTCCGCTCGGCGCTTTGAAAAACGACGGAGGAAATCTCAGAGCAGCAGTTATTATTCATCCCTCAAAGCAAACGGGGAGGAGGCGGAGGAGGGGGAGGGAGGGAGGGAGGGAGGGAGGGATGCTCGGATGGAGGGAGGAAGAAAGAAAGAGCCAAACGGGAGGGATGAAGAGAGGGGGGGGCGGGGGTGGGGGGGGATACATTAACTCTTATCTCACTGTATTCGGCATTCTGCATCCCAGGATTCTCTCTCTCGCCCTCCCCTCGGCTTTCTCTTGCCTTTCTGCACTCCCTTCCTTCCGTTCCTCGCCGGCATTCAGCGCACATAGATGTGCGTTACTGCCTCGGTGTGTGTGTGTGTGTGTGTGTGTGTGTAGGCCCCTGTGTGGTTCCTAATGCCTTCTAAGGTGTATTTTCGAGGGCAGTGCAGAAATATCAATATAGTTTACCATTGCAATATTTTCCGTGACTACGACCGATAAATTTCAAAACCCTTTTTTAAGAATTTGAAACGTCCTTCAAATTGCCTCAAACGCGTCAAAAAACCTGCCCCCCTGTAACGGCTGGTGTCCTATTGCCTGGTACGCTGAGGCCACTGACCTTCCGGCCTGTCACATGATGCTGCCAAAGTCCCAACATGGCGTCTCAGAAGCACGCGGCCGTACACTGTATAGGCGGCGACTGATGTCCGCCGACAGGTGATGGATGTAGCGGTGCATGGCCCCTGATCAACAAAGAGGTGACGAAACGTGTTGAAACGGGCCCCCGCCCTCACCTTATTTATGTTTCATGGCGAGCGAATCTCAGTTGGCGGTGTTCTCTGCTGAGTGTGCAATGCAAACACCTTTTGAAGTAGCTGTGTGCGTTGAGTTGTTAGACTATCCACTTGTTGCTTGCCAGTGCGCAGCCCTTGGATTGTGTTTACCTGAAGATACTGAAAGGTACCAAAAAAGGTTCCGACCTTCATCCTTTTCCGTCAATTTGTTTTTCAAAATTCCTCTGTGGCCTTGCTTCATTTTCCTGTGTTTATTAAAATGAGTAAACAGTTGAGTTCTATATAACTTGGTGGTATGTGAAGGTTTTTTTCTGTTTCCCTCTGAGTTGCGGCCCCTTGTTGCATTGTTTTAATCTCTGATCTGTGCGTAGAAGGAGTCTTCATGTTCCCCTAACTGGTCTCCAGGGGGTCGGCTCACCACCAAATTAGCTTAATTACATTTAAATCTCATACGCTAGAATTCATCCCGCTAAAAAGCACGTAGGACGATCGGGTTCGTCTTGAACATTTCCTCCATAAACCCTGAAACTCCCCAAAGCTCCTCACCGCACACTCTCTAAACCCTCTGATCGCCTGTGTGACACATGACCCGTGTGGCCTAGATAATATGTGGGTGGACATCCAATCACGCCTACTCTGCGCGTGTGCGGGCCCACGTGTGCGGGCACTTGTGCCGTTGCGTCTCAGGCAGCGATCGCTTTGTAACCGGAGACGGAGACGGAGAGCCCCGTAGCCATTCGTCTCCCGCTGAGCAGCAGCAGCGGCGCTCTGCTATTCATCCCCATTTAGCGAGACAGAGAGCTGGCCTACAGGGCTGTGTGAAGTGCAAACACACACACACACACACACACACACACACACACACACACACAGGGCAGGCACCCGCTCTGTTGCTATACACACACACACACACACAAACACAGAGGCTCTAGATTTATTATCTTAGTGGACATATGAATACACATTTGCATGCATGTAAATTACTGTGCAGACATAACATACTTCTATTTAAACACATAGGATACGGACATGCAAAGAGTAACACATATAGAGGCAGAGTCCCTATTTGACTGAATCTGAGTCATATAGAAGCATGTTCTCCTCTGTAGGAACATCTATAGGCATATACATTCATATTTATGCATTTGGAGCAAATGCTAAAGGAGATTCTAGATAACCGCGCTCACATGCGCTTCCACATGCACATGCAAACACGAACACATCCAAGCCGCCCCCCCCCCCCCCCCCCCCCCCCCCTCCCTGCTCTTTCAGGCACGTCTTTAAATATTCATCACTCTGGCTGCTCTGAGAGTGCCGTAAACGCTGCCTCACACTCCAGGGAATCGCTAAAGTCTACTCTATCATCTGCTCTCCCTGCCGCTCTCTCTCTCTTTTGCACACGCACGCACACGCACGCACGCGCACGCACACTTCTGGCCGCAACAACTCACAGGCATGAGTTCACGTGCAACCGACAGTCAAAGGCACAGCCAGTGGCATCACAGGACACGCAGACACACGCCGGTACATGAATCAGGCGCAAGGAAACGCACGCACGGCGGCGGACAATGAGCTGTTTTTGTGCGCGTGTCTGTGTGCGCGTGCTTGCGTGCGCGCTTACTAGCTGCTCCCTGCACAGAGGGTTGAGTGGTGTTGTGTTCCAGGAAACAGGATGTCTCTTTGTTTGGGTTTTATTCTGTCGGTGAACGTTAGCCGCCTCGGTCCCCAAGGTCTGTGTGTGCCTCTTTGTCTGTGTGTGTGTGTGTGTGTGTGCGTGCGCGTGTGCTCAGATTTTTAAGTGTGTGCCCGTGTGTAGAGGGGGTTCGTTTTTTGCACAACATGCCTGCCTGTTTGTGTGTCTCAGCCTGATTACAGAAAAATGGGTTTTGCGCAGAGAGATGACAAGGTGTGTGTGTGTGTGTGTGTGTGTGTGTGTGTGTGTGTGTGTGTGTGTGTGTGTGTGTGTGTGTGTGTGTGTGTGTGTGTGTGTGTGTGTGTGTGTGTGTGTGTGTGTGTGCGCGCGCGCGAGTCAAGCCCGTAACCGTGACGGTAATCTCCACGTTGACCTTATGATCAAAGTAGATCATGCCCATGTCCGTGTCCACAAAGCACAGAGTTCCCAAGCATTCCAGCTCCACGCACATTGAAGTGGCTGATCACATGATGTCTCCGTACAATGGGAGGCCTGTCCTCGCGTCCTCTTGTCTCCGCTGTCCTTAAGGCTGCCGCACATGCGCAACAGACGAGCGATCAACCAGCCCGAGGGCCCTTTGATCCGCTGTGACCACAGGTCGGGTCTTCTCCCGATCAAATGTCCGCCGTTTAGTGACGCTTCTCGTTTTTATCATTTTTCATGACTTTGGGAGTTAAAACGGGACGATCCGATCCCTCTCTGAAGGATTTGTCTCCGTTCAAATTCAATAAAAGGCGATCACGCCCAGAAGTATCATGAAGCATAATTAGACTCTAATGAAGTGTGGCAATTTCTAGTTATTGTTTCCTCATGTCTGTTTGTGAGAAGCATTTGTTTTTTCTCATTTCACTGTTACATTTTCATTTCTCTAATTGGACCTGAATTTCATTTCAGGGGCATTAAGATCAATCAATTTTTCTTTTTTTTTCAAATTCAAGAACATACCCTGACGCCGCCTGAGCCAAGCGACAACCTGACCGTAACAGAGACTCACAGCGTTAAGCTCGCTTTGGCAGAACTCAGCAGCAGCACCGCGGGCAGCGCCGAGGCCTTGTTTTGGAACAGCGAAAGCATGTGATTTGTCTGCAGGGAGGGGGTGAGGTGGGGGGGAGGAGAAGAGAAACGAAGTCAGGCAGCCAGTCGGTCGGAGAGAGAGAGAGAGAGAGGAAGAAGGGCGATCGGGGTCAGAGTGACTTCTCTGTCTGGCCGCCCTGTTTTCCGGGAGGGGGAGTTCTCATCCGCGCTGTTACAGTGCTGCTTCCCCCCACAGCGCTCAGGACGATTAGAACTATTAGAGACACACCAGCCCAGAAGAAAAAGGTGGAATCTGCCAAGGGGGGGAGAGGGAGGGGGAGAGGGAGGGGGGCTGCATGGACTGGCAGGGTGGGGTATTGATAGAGGAGAGGCAGCGGAAGACTTTTGAATGTGGGGAGCGGGAGACGGGCTCATAGAGTGACTGCAGCGCGATAGAGGGACGGTCTGAATAAGCGAGCGAGGCTTTCGGAGACGCTGTGCGCGTGCTAATGGCCGACTCGCCGCCTACAGGTGGCGGCAGGATCCCCCCCCCCACCCCCCCTCCCCGAAAGTGCCAGCCCCGCGCGTGCGAGCGCGTTTTATTGTTGTTGACCGCTTGCGCCCCAGTCCGACAGTAAACACAATGCTGTCCCTGTTGTCCAACACCAGTCAGCCGACTGGGATTCGCTTAACTGACCGCACACACACACACACACACACACACACACACACACACACACACACAAAGACCCTGACAGACACACACACAGCAGCTCAGCCAGGCATCGCCCACAGCCACACTCTCCTTCCCACCGCTGCCTGCCTCATTCATCTTTCATTAGCCCAGCTCGCACAGGAGAAACAGCCCCCCCCCTCCTCCTCCGTAGGCCTCCACCCGTCCCTCCACCTCCTCCGTCTCTCTCTGTCTAACCGTCCTCTCGCCTTATCGTGGTTTTCTCTTCTTTTGTTTGTCTCGCTCATGTCTCGCAATCAGTCTTTTTGGATACCTCCTCCTCCTCCTCATTGTGCTCCTCTTCCTCGCTCTCTGCCTCCTCTGCTTTTTTAGTCTTTTCCATTCAGCGTCACTCCTTCAGTCTGCTCCCTCCCCCCCACCTCCCCCTCCTGCTCCTCCCCCTCCTCCCCCTCTTCCTCCATTGCTCTCGGCCCTCCTTCCCCTTCGCCGCCTCGCTCTTGCACATTCTCACCTCTTTATCGCGTTCTCCTTTCCTCTTCCACTCTCCCTCTCTCCTTCCTGAGCGGTGCTGTTTCTCTGACATTCGCCCCCCCCCCCCCCCCCCCCTCCCTCCCACACCCCTCCCCTCTTCCTGTCTCTCTCCCTCTTTCGCCTGCTCTTTCATTCTTCCTTTCATTTCGCTCTCCGTCTCTCCCTCGATGGAGGGGAAAGGCTCTTCGCCTCTAATTGCGGCTGTTCCGTTGCCATGGCGCGTGTTGCTCGGCGCTGGGAGGTGTGTGTGTGTGTGTGTGTGTGTGTGTGTGTGTGTGTGTGTGTGTGTGTGTGTGTGTGTGTGTGGCAGGCAGATGATTGCTTGCTGCCAGCTCTCGTTTCCCGGACGCCGATCGCATTTCTTTGCGGCAGCAGGGAAAAAAAAAAAAAATGAGACGCCAGAAATAGCCCCCCTTCACACAGACCCGCTCACTCTCGCCGCTGCGCTGTCAGAGACACGCGCACGCACACACGCACACACACACCGGCAGATGCGCACACACAAGACACGTCCACTGCATTTCCTCTCCATCTGACATCCTCAATGCATATGACCTAGGTTAGACTGCATGCGCACACCTATGAGCGCACACACACACACAGGCAGTCCTGTGTGTGTGTTTGTGTGTGTTTCTCCCTCGTCTCTAAGGACGTTGCACGGGGACCGCTGATTTATTTCACCTTTAATGGGAAGTGAAATGAATGTGAGCAGCAGCTGGTCTGGTCCTCGGAGATACAGCAGCAGGAGGCCGACCCAGAAAATAGGCGGCGACGTTCCGAAAAGCGCTCCTCACTCCGACAAGTGCCAGGACACGCCGCTCGGCTCCGCGCCGCCGCTCCACGCTCCACTGGCTGCACTGTTGGTTTTATTTTAAGCCGCACCATTATCCAGGAAGCAAAAGTTGGGTCTTGGGCCGGCCTTACTTGCGGCTTCTTTCACCGTCACAACTTTTTAAAGGGTTTGCCGGAAGGTAAAATGAAGACCGATTAGCAGCAAATAAAACCTACAACTTGCTGCTGCAAAAGAGGATAAGCGGGGATTATAAGCAGATTTGCGGACGGATCTCCATAATCATCTTCTGTGCTGCTCACCTGCAGCTCTCTACGGTTTTCAAGGGAAGTCGAACAGATCATAATGATGTGCTTGCTTGGTTTAACAAAGTAAAGGTGCCTGCAAACTGTCATTTCAAGGCGCAGTCTTTTTGATATTCATAGGATGGGAGGCCGGGCAACAAACCAAACATTCACCAAAACTGAGACTACAACAACTAAGATACAGGCTCAGAGTCATTTTGTTAATTGTTGGACGTCATCAACTTTGAGCACCTGTTGGTCCAGATTGTTACTCGATTGTAACAGTGCAGAGAAATACATTTCCATGCACACCAAAACACACAAGCATGTGCTGTGATATCATGCGTAAATATCAAAGAAAACATAATGTACTCAATGTTTGCCTCAAATATATTTATAATACTACTAATTTTGATCTGAAACATAGACAAGACTTTCCCTGGAAAAATATTTTATTGGGGAAACCTGTTCAATTGCTCATTAGCCAATCAGATGTCAGCAAGTCAATGCTTGTAGGCATCTAGACATGGTGAAGATCACATCCTGGAGCTCAAAGCGAGCATCACAATGAGGAAGAAAGAGGATTTAAGGGACTTTGAACGTGACGTTGTTGTTGGTTCCGGACGGGCTGGTCTGAGTATTTCAAAACCATCTATAGGGTTTAGAAAGAATAAGATAAAATATCCAGTAAGGGGCAGTGGTCTGGACAAAACTGCCCTGCTGATGTCAGAGTGGTTGGAGATGATCGAAAGGCAACGGTAACACATATAAGGGTCAGAATGGGGCGTAACCAGCATGGAAGCATGGATCATTCCAGCGCTGCACCAGGTGCAGTCATGGTGTGGGGGTTTTATGCCACACTTTGGGCCCCTTAGTACCAATTGAGCTGGTTTAAACAAGCACTGTTGCTGACCATGTCGATCCCTTTATGACCGCACTGTACCATCTTCTGATGGCTACTTCCAGCAGGATAACTCACCACGTCACACAGCTCACATCCTCTCCAGCTGGTGTCTTCAACATGACCATGAGTTCACGCTACTCCAATGGCCTCCAGTTACCACGTCTCAATCCAACAGAGCACCTTTTGGATGTGGAGGAACGTCGTGGCTGTGCAGCTGATAAATCTGTAGCAACTGTGTCATTTTATGTCAAATTTTGGGAGGAATGTTTCCAACTCCTTGTTGAATCTGTACTACGAAGAATTATGGTAGTTTTGATGCCAAAAGGGGGCCCAACCTTTTACTAGCGAGGTATAACTAATAAAGTGGCCCCAGACTGTATATTTAATTTATATTCATCAATGTAAATGTTGCTGTTCATCTTCATATGGATTTAAGGTTATATGGATCATCAATCTGCAACCCATGCTCATCGGGTCCCGCAACATCTCGGGACATCGCTCATGACGTCCACCTTTAACTGTCTGGTTGCAAGAGCTTGCGTTGCCCGAAAACGATAATTTGTTCATACGAAAGCTAAAATGTCAACGGTCGCGCAAAATGTAACCTGTTACTTTGAGTGCGCAGTGATACGGAACGCTCGGGTCAATGTGAACCCCCCATGACTCCCTCTCGACCAATCAGAACGCTGGATTTCATCTACCCGTATTATAAAAGATGAATATCACATTGTGTTCTTAGAAATGCGGTTGATAAATCTGTTCGGTGTGGATGTCTCCGTGTAGTCACAGATTTAGTCGTATTTGTCGCAGCTTGTTCTGGGAGCAGCGAGGTGAAGAGGTGCACTGGGACCATCGTTTAAAACACAGCAGCTGTAGATCATTGGAGAAACCGCCGAGTCTCGCAATGCTCTTTTTAACAAAAATGCATCATTGGTTCTTTTCCCTAAAATAGTCGGGGTTTGTACCTTCCTTCCCAGCGGGGGGGGTGGGAGGGGGGGCTCTGGGTGCTCGGGCATGACTTTGCCGACCCCTGAGGTCAACCGCCGCACAATTCCCTCCGCGCAGGGAGAAATGCTCTGCTGCGTGCGGTTTGGATCCTCCGGCTAATAGATCAATAAAAGACATTAGCGGCGGGCTAACCCGACGAGCAGCGCTAATACAGGGTTAATCCAGGGTTAATGGCTGAACGGCATCCTCCTCGGAGGCAGCCATTAGTCCGCCGCCCCTCCGCACAATATCAGGTTCTCCTTCCAGTCAAGCCCCAGGCTCCCGGAGAGCGACGCGGCCGCTGGAGAGGAATTGAAGGGAGAAGAATCGAGGATCGCCCTTGCGAGTGGAGATGAAAATGAGATCGCCAGACTGATGAAACTGAATACAAAGCAATGGGAGAGATCTCGTAGAAAGAAGGGGAGGGAGGAAGAAAGTGTGTGTGTGTGTTGGTGTTTTTGTGTAGGGGGGACGTGCACGGAATGAGAAAAGACAAGATGGAACGACAAAAAATTGTGGCCAGGAGAAGCAGGAAGCGGAGATGAGAGCGGGAGGAGAGAGAAGCCGAGCGCTCCACTTCTCCTGTCCTTGTAAAGTGCTGCGTGCTGTCGAGGCGGCAGCCAAGAATGTGTCAGCCCGGCCGCCTCACGCTGCCTAATGGGCTCTTAAACGCTGATATAAAGCTCGCCCGCTCTTTTGCCCTCCCCGCCCCCGCCCCTTCTCTTGCCCTCCTCTCCTTTCCTGCCCCCGCCGCCCGCTCTCATTACCTCCCTGTTCTCACCCCGTCCCTCAGCCTGTCACTCACTTGTCCTCTCCCTCTCTCCCTCCCGCTTTTCTGGCGCTCTGTCGATCAACATCTTGCTCGCCGCCTTTTCTCGTTTTCACCTCGTTTTTTTTTTTTTGCGGTGGCAGACTCCTCCGTCAATGGCTTCATCCTCACCCCTGAATCTCTCATGCAGGTTTTCTCTTCATTTGCCAAAATTCTATGCAGCAGCGTAATGCCTCTGTTCCTCTCGCCCCCTCCAACAGGCTCCATAATGCCTTCTACCCACAGGACCCGTCCTTCCCGCTCACCCTGTTGCACGTCCTGTCGGCACCGCTCCATGGCTTGGCCAACGCGTTTGTCTTCGGCCTGGATCGGGACTGGTGGAGCCTACTGAGCCCCACTGGCGTGCAGGTACAGCAGCTGCACACGCAGGCCCGTTCAGACACGCAAACCGCTGTGTGGAATTTAACTTACACACTGATGTCTGAACACGTTGCCATGTCATTTTTTTCGGACCTGGTAATATTTCCGCAACACTTTCGTGGACATGATGGAGGTATGTGTTTGACAACAATACTTCTCTGGGCCCCGTCTCTCGTACGTGTTTCGACTAAGTTGATTATCCAGCTCAAATTAACCCGATAATTGAGATCAGGTTATGTTGGTTTCTGAACGGCTCAAACAATCTCGTTCATTTAAACCAAGCGGGATGATTCCATGTGGCCGTCGTACTTCAAAAGCGGGAAAAGTCGATCACCGAAAACATGATTTTACAACAGTCCAACGCAAAGGAATTGAACATATTGTATCTGTATCTTTTACGCTCTTTATTCTGTACACATCCATCGCAGTCTGTCCATCCCACAGAGGGTTCCTCCTCTGCCGTTCTCCCCGAGGTGCCCAATAGGTCAATCGCCAAGGCAGTGCCAGTAGATTGCCTTCCATTGAAAAAAATGTCAAGTCAGGCATGCACGGTCGACCACGGGAGCTAAAAGAAAGCTAATGCTAATTAGCGATCCTCGATTACTTAAGGACACATTTACTTTCATTCAAAAGCAACCCTGGCTGACTTTGATCAGAGCAAGTCATCCAGTAAGGTAATGACCAAGAATGTGTGAACGCTTCTCTCGCTGCCGACAGATGAGCGGCTCGTTGCTATTTTAAATATTGATTTGTTTTGCTCTCACGGCTTGCAGCGCTGTTGTTCCGTTATTACTGCATCTAACTTCTATTTCTATTGATTCCATCGGATGACATCATATTGCTGCATCTGCACATCTGTCCTCGGCAGTGTACCCGTCTCGGGGTCATTGGCGGTTGAAGCCTCTCCCAGCATGCTTTGGGCGAAAGGCCTGCGACTAAATTGGTGTCTGCACGCCCCTCTCTGTTTAAACGGTTCTAGCATGTTTGTGCGAAGGAGGTTGTCATCTAACGTAGAAACCTACGTTGAGACGAATGCATCACAAGGCTTACGCTTACAGGCTGTTCTTTAACACACCGAAACCGAGTATAGGCAACAAACTCCCCCTTTCCCCTGAGGGGATGAACAGACCCCAGTTCGCCCGACTACCCCCCCAAGTGCCCTCGGCTCGTTCCGCTCCCGCGAAGTGGTAAACCTCGGTGGAACACAGAACTTAATAAGTAGTTGAAACGTATCAACCAAAAATGCCTGACGGATGGTTTTCCTTTGATCGAAATGGTCTCAACAGTATTGTTCATTTTGGACTGTATATTAAACCATTTGTATTTCATAATCGCTTTGTAGAAAGCAACCTTGAAATAATGCATCGCGAATCAAGCTTTTAGGAAAATGTAATGAAGGAAAAGAGGCCCGGCAGATGAACCGTAAACCCTCATTGGTTGCATTTCAATAAACACTACAATCAATACAATTCTCCACAGAGGACACAGGCAGATATCAGCCACATCTGTTATTGAACCACAACGGAGAAAAGGAAGTCCCCGTGGTCTCGGTTCACGCCTATAAACACACACACACGTATTGTCACCTACTCAGTGTCACCAACCACGCTGATAATGGGTCACGAGCGCAATGTGGAAGCCCGGAATGTGTGGGATGACCTTCAACCCAAATGTCAACGTTGCACTGTGGCGAGTCGGGGGAGAGAGAGACAGAGGAGTGAAGTGGAATCTCAATGTGTTCGTAAATCAGAGAGAGAAAGGGAGGGAGGGAGAGAGAGAGAGAGGCGCGTGTTCGTGCTCTATCGTGACTAACAGCCGGTTGTTATTCATCTTGGCATGCGGCTCCCAGCAGCCCCCACACATCAGGTGCGAGATTGGCGGAGGAGAGGAGGGGGGGGGGGGGGGAGGGGGAGAGAGGGGGGGGGGGGGGCAGCGTCAAAGCATTCCTCCCTCAACGCAGCAAATCTGCACTTTGGTACCAGATACCACCCACCCCTCCTAAGCCTCCCTCGCCGGCTCTCCCTCGTTCTTTCTCTCTCCCTCCCTGGATCTCTCTCCCTCCCTGGATCTCTCTCCCTCGTTCTTTCTCTCTCCCTCGTTCTTTCTCTCTCCCTCCCTGGATCTCTCTCCCTCGTTCTTTCTCTCTCCCTCCCTGGATCTCTCTCCCTCCCTGGATCTCTCTCCCTCGTTCTTTCTCTCTCCCTCCCTGGATCTCTCTCCCTCGTTCTTTCTCTCTCCCTCCCAGGATCTCTCTCCCTCGTTCTTTTTCTTTCTCTCCCTCCTCGGACCTTTCTCCCTCTTTCTTTCTCTCTCCCTCCCAGGATCTCTCTCCTTCGTTCTTTGTCTCTCTCTCTCTCCCTCCCTGAATGTCCCTCGTTCTTTGTCTCCCTCTCCCTCCCTGGATCCCCGTCCCTCGTTCCTTTTCTCCTGCTGTTCTCATGCGATGCACATACATGGGTTTTAAGGGCTTGAGTCTTAATACATGGCTCCTATATGCCTCATGTATGTTCAAACAGACTTCTACGTCCCTCCTCACAGTATTTGCCGTAAAGAGATCCCCCCCCAATCTCGATTCCTTCTTCTCTGATTCAGATTTTGAGGCGGGGCTCGGCAGCGTCTCCACGTTTGTTGTGAAGGGTTATATTTTGTAACATCCACAGCAGCGTTCCTCTCGGGCCGGCCGATTGGTAGCGGGGCCGAGTGCCACGGAGCGCATCGCCCTGCCGGCGGTCGAAGCCCCCCGGCTGGCGCGGCGTGTCTGGTGAACAAACCCTTTGCGATGCACCAGCCCCATTCCCACTTACTTATTTAGGATATATTTTTTTAAATTCTGATTCTAATATTCTCTAAATATAACGTGTTCGTTCTTTGTTCCATGAAAGCGCATACTTGAATTTTTATGTTATTATATTGTAATAGTCAGTATTATCAGTGGCATAAAACGGTCGGAAAATTCCAATAATATTGTTTATTGCGATTAATGTTGATGCAACATATCGCCCAACCGACCGACCAACACTCACGCATTTTGATTTAATAGCTGAATTTCTACTTTTTACCAGAAGGCTGTAAAGTATTTGGGGAATGCATTGTGCGCAACATGATAGAGACAAACTATGAGCCAATACACCGGCACACGTGACACAACTGACATGATCTGATTTTCATCCCAAATAAACGCCCGTTAGTCTGCTCAGAAATCACAGGAAGAAGATGCTCCACTATGGATCCAAATCCAGGTCAAAAGTTTTGATCATTCGGAAAACTAAATGTGCTCCAAAATTTGCCTGAGAATTGTAATTCATCTCAATCATAACTGGGGACTGTCTCTGATCCCACCAGCTATTGGGCTGTAATTCCGAGGTTCCAGATTTGTTTTTTTACACTGCGATTAGCAACTTTAGATGCACGATTGGAGTGAAGAGGCGCTGTGTACGCACATATTTCGTTAAGTTAACCAGCTAAATAATGGCCTGCCGACAGCTTGTGTCTTCCCGAATTGCATTTCTTCTAATGCCTTCTGCCTTGTTTGCTCTCCGATGTTTGCCTGATCCAACCTGATTGGTTGGTGCCACACTGACTGCAAACGGCAACCATGCCGATGCGTCTCATTGTCACACTATTCTAGTCCAGTCTAGGTAGATTACGATTTTTATATATTTCTTTTCTATTTTATTTGACTTAATTCTAAAGACCTGCACCTGTAGTCTTATTTGAAACATCTGACTCAGCAGCCACGTCGATGCATTGAGTGCCTGAAGCTGGTTGGGCGGAGATGAGCTGCCTGGCTGGAAAGACGGTCAACCAGCCAGAACTTTGAGGAAGGTCATCGTCCTACACAGTCGCGTCAGCTGCCTGACTTCATTCACCTAAAACAGCAACAAGAACATGGCGATGAGGACATATTAGTGGCAGAGTACCTGCACGTGTTCTTTTTAAGTCCTTACTGGAAAACCTGTAACGCAATATCACATTTTTTCTATGTTGAAATCCATAGACGGAAAATGTCGTTGGATTGGAACTATCCTGAATGATCGAAGGCCAAAACAAAACCTGCGGACAACCAGGATGTTCTCCGCTTTTAAAATAAGCAGAGAAGAGCACACAGACCAACCGCTTCAACTAGAGAAGAGCGACAACGTTGTTGTTCATCTTCTTATCCTCATTAAGGCAGAAGACGTCTAACATGTTTCCACATTTAAAAGCGCCTGCTTTTTCGGTTTTCTAACACAGATACCTTCTTTAAGACTAGTTCAGTTAACTACTTACCATTTTGCCAACTGCATTGAGAATTGAATTGATAAAATCGAGATTCCCACCCCTTCTGGTTCCTTTGCTGAAAAGCCCTACAGCAACTACAACTTGTACTAAACCCACCGCCTCTGATTGCTCGCCTCGCCTAATCACCTACGAAGATTCCAATGCCGAGAGTGTCTCTGCCTCCCGTCTCCCTCTCTCCTCCCGTCTCCCTCTCTCCTCCCGTCTCCCTCTCTCCTCCCGTCTCCCTCTCTGCTCCCGTCTCCCTCTCTCCTCCCATCTCCCTCTCTCCTCCCGTCTCCCTCTCTCCTCCCGTCTCCGTCTCTGCTCCCGTCTCCCTCTCTCCTCCCGTCTCCCTCTCTGCTCCCGTCTCCCTCTCTCCTCCCATCTCCCTCTCTCCTCCCGTCTCCCTCTCTCCTCCCGTCTCCCTCTCTCCTCCCGTCTCCCTCTCTCCTCCCGTCTCCCTCTCTCCTCCCATCTCCCTCTCTCCTCCCGTCTCCCTCTCTCCTCCCGTCTCCCTCTCTCCTCCCATCTCCCTCTCTCCTCCCATCTCCCTCTCTCCTCCCGTCTCCCTCTCTCCTCCCGTCTCCCTCTCTCCTCCCGTCTCCCTCTCTCCTCCCGTCTCCCTCTCTCCTCCCGTCTCCCTCTCTCCTCCCGTCTCCCTCTCTCCTCCCGTCTCCCTCTCTCCTCCCGTCTCCCTCTCTCCTCCCGTCTCCCTCTCTGTACTGGGTGTGTTTCTGCTGCCATGCCTCTTCTGTTCCCTTCGCCCTGTTACAGCATCTCTGGCATTTATCTCGCGTCTGGCACATTATTCCTGCCGCTCTCCTTTGTATTGCGTCTGCCTCCCACCTGTGTCTCTCCCCCTACCCCCCCCCCCCCCCCCCACTCTCCTTTCCCCCCTCCCCCCTCTTCCACTCGTTTGCTTCCCTGGTATTGATCTGCATTCAAGCCATGCACCTCTAACCGCCTGTAGCTCTGCAAAGAGCCCACTACTCCTTCTTCCTCTTCGTCGTCTTCCTTTGTGTGCGTGTGTGTGTGTGTGTGTGTGTGCGTGTGTGTGTGTGTGTGTGTGTGCGTGTGTGTGTGTGTGTGTGCGTGCAGGAAAGCGCTGCTTCTATTCCACGCGGCGTGGCTGTCGCTGCAGTCTTGGACCGTCCCCACCAAGCCAGCTGTTTTGTTGTTGTTTTTTAAATGGCGCACACGTAAACGGCGTGTGTCATTTTTTGTATAGAAGATTTCACTGTGCTGCACAGCCATCATGTATTAATCAGGCTGTTGTCATCCAGCATTGCTACGGTACAAAATAGGCAAAGGCCTGAACTTAACCGTGTTGTTTCCTGTACCGGCAGAGGTATCAGACATGCTCATATGTTGGGGATACTCTTTCACCTCTGTTCCTGTCTGTCATCTCCTGCCGTGTCGGAACATCGCCACTATTTCGTTATTCCCGTGCAGGTATTTTTCTGTTTAAAGTCCCCTGTTAACCAGGCGGACAGCAGTTTTTAAAATCATCTGACATAATTAGCAGGTCGATCACACCTTTATTGCTGGCGTGACTGTTATGACAGGCTTACATCATTGTTTCACACAAAGGGTGCTTTCACACCCCCTGACTGGTTGGGTTCAGTGAAAAGGGAAACGTGTCAATCAAACCCTGATGTGAACCAAAGAAGTGAATCCTGGACCATTTCCAAGTGAACTTGTTTATTTGTTTATTGGTGTAGTGAAAACAATCAAACCACAGGAATGTTGATGGCTGGCATGTGAGTTCAAAAGCTATAAATGCATCTGCTGATTGTGTAGTCTGTTCAGGAAGTGATATTTTAATGATCTGTACGTAAGTATTTTGGCCAAAACCAGCTCAGGTCCGTTTGCTTGGTTTGTTTGAGTTGGGGTTAAATCCGTCAATCAAACACCTGAACCGAGACCCCCGGAGAGGAAGGTCGGTAAAATAAATCCACCTGCAGAGCGTGACACCTGATCAGGAAGCCATCTTTTAATCGAGAGTCTGTGCTTTCTATTATCCATTAAATCCACGAGGGTGACAGCGATCCCACAGTCATCCGCCCCGAGTCGTTAGCGTACCGACGCCGCCGGCTCGCGTCCCTGATGTTCACACCAGGTATCTGTGAGCCGTCCTGTCTCTACCTGTTAGTCATGAATCATCGTCACATGGTTAATGACACTAATGCTTCTAACCACCAGTTATTTCTACTTTAAATATACGTACCTGTCCTGATCACAAGCATTAAAGTGCTGAGTGAAGAAGGGAACCCACGGCAGGCGCGACCTTCCAGAGGACAACAGCGCTGTGCAGACGGGCCGCTTCTAGGGCTGCGTCCGCTGGGACGGGCGCCTAAATCAGACACCCGGGGAGCAGTATGCTGGTTCAGGGTCAAAAGGCAAAGCTGACATGATGGGGATGCGTCTGCGTGTGAAAGGGCTACAGCGCTGCACTCGCTTGTTCACATGGTGACTGAAGGGAAATGGGCTCATTGCTCACCCAACGTCGCAAAGTGGGCTGTGGATGTCTGCTTCAGAAGGTCGGCCAAATGGTGGGACACAGCCTCCCTTTAACGGGACGTCAGGAAGGTGTGGGGGTGGGGGGGGGTTCTGACGGAGCCTACTGGCCCCTTAACGGACTGGACGTAGAAAGCTCTCTTGCAGTCATGAGCCCGAGGCTTCATCTGTATGTGAGTGACGTCATTACCAGAGCTCTGATTGGCGCACGACACAGCCGTTCACATTCCAGTTTTTCTCTTATTCAAGTCCCGACAGTTCCATGAAGTTACATCACATTGAGCGCCATTGACCGTGACAGCACGCCGTTCCTCCATTTTGTTTGAAGTGCGGCACTTTCATGTCGTCGAGTGGAGTAGAAAATGAAAACAACGGTGCTCCAGTGAGCGGGAGTCAAAAACAAGCATGTCAGGGGACATTAGCATAAAGTGGGACCCTTTTCCTCACTTCTCCGGGTCAACGCAGCGCTCTTTGGGCCTTAATCGGCACGTGAGCAGCTGCCGGCGTCTTCACGCGTGCCGTCCGAGTGTGTCAAAGGGCAGCTTTGTGCTAAAGGATGGCCGGATTGAAGGTGGGGGGGTGGGGGGGTTTAGCTGTTGTTGTGCGAGCAGTACAGACGGCGTGTGTTCATGATAAACTCTGCTTGTGTGCCTCTGTGTTCCAGCTGGCTCTGCAGTCGCGGCTGTGCGACAGGACTCTGATCGGAGAGTACCACCCCGGAGCGGTGCGCTACACGCAGGCCGACCTGGTCGACCTCAGCGACGACGACGACGACGACACCAACGTGCTCTTCTACTCTCCCGACATGACCCTGAAAGACAGAGGGCCCTGAGAGGGAGGGAGGGAGGAAAGAGGGTCAGAGCCAGAGAGCGACACGCATTGGATTAGAAACAAGAGGTTGGGAGGGAACGGAAAGGAAAAGATTGGGGGGACAGTCGGGCAGATAAAAGGCGGAGATGAGCTGTCAGGTTCCATTATTAATCCCCATCCCTTACTATTTAATATCCTAAAGACACACACACGTGCGCTGCGCTCCCTGCCGCACTACGACGAGAGAGGAGCGGCGCTTCAGATCTTCCTCACTTTAAAGGTGCCGGCTTCTCAGCCAAAGGTCTACCCACAATTACCCCCCCCCCCCCATTGTGGAGCGTCTTTGGCATACCACGAAAACGAAAAGGTGTTTTGTGTGTGTGTGTGTGCGTGTGTGTGTGTGGGCGCGTGTGCGTGTGAGGGGGGACATGAAGAACAGCTAAAAGGAAATCATTCGCAGCAATTATCTGGGGGGGTCAAAACCAGGCTCCTTTAAATGCACGCGCGTGTGTGAAGTTGAAAGCATCTACGTTGAGATTGATCCTGGTTTCTTCCTGATGGGGGCCGGGTGGGTGAGAATGCTTTGGTAAATTAGTCCCAGAGCTGATATCTGTTCCTTTTTTATCTTTACATAAGACATTACTGTTCCAACTTTTTGCACAAGTATTACTTTGTATTTTTTTTACGGAATATATGTGTTTGTTACGCTGTATTTATCAACTAACTGTGTGTATGTATGCGTGTGTATATATTTTAAAAGTACACTATTTTTGTACGTGCCTTTGGACCGGAATTGGAAGTCTGCTGCTCGCGGAGAGAGAGGAAGATTCAACACACGTGAGCTGTGTGAGCAAGAACCATCACGAGACGGTGACGTGGGCTCCGTCCCCTCGTGGCCCTCGTCCGTGGGGCCGGACGGTGATTGGCGGCGTAATAAGAGGCGCTTTATATTCCACCTCCGCCCGCACGTTTTTTTTTTTTTTTTCCACACGTCGAGGTGGTTCCGTCACCGTCGGGGCGCGAGCTGCAGCCCGTCGGACAAGTCGAACCTAATGAACCGACACTTGACCCCCTTTCTACCCGCGAGCTGTCGAGCTCTTTGCCCGCCGTCCGTGGACACAGTGAAACTTTCGTTTGCACGCGACTGTGGCGCGCGCACGCGCACGCAGGTACCCCTCCTGCGCCGTGGCTGGTTGGAAATGACCCCCCCCCCCCCCCATCATCAAATAAAATGAGCAGCAGAGACGTTTCATAACAAAGCTGAGACTCTGCGTGTTTATTTCATTTTCACATTCACGCGATGCCTCTCGTGCCTCCTGTGAAGCGTCCGCCTGTGTGTGTGTGTGTGTGTGTGTGTGTGTGCGTGTTAAATCGTCTCTTAGACCTGGACGGCTTAATAATGGATATTAATTATTGGTCCCCCCCCCCCCCCCCCCTCCCTCGCCGTGTCTCCAAATCTGGTTAACTGGGATTTGATTAATGAAACACGCGCCGTCCTCCAGACTTTTCTCCTCCACGCGGCTCTTCCGCGGAACCCCGCGCCTCGCGCCCCGCGCCTCGCGCCGCCTCCACATAAAGAGCCCGTGAAAATAAGCGAATCTCGCTGTCACGCTAGAAGAATTATTACACCCCCCCTCTCCCCCTCCCCCCCCCCCCCCCCTCATATCGTCGCATGCGCCGTAATTGGATACAATTTAACACCCCGCGGCCCACGGGCGCGTCGCCTCGCCTCCCTATCGTTTGTCAGATCAGTGTTCGTGTGCCTCCGCGCGTGAGTGAGTGTGTGCGGGTGTTTGCGCACGTGCGCGTGGCTCGAGAAACCGGAGCCATTGTTGGAGTCCGGCCATGACCTAGCTGTGACGCACAGAGAGGAGGACGAGGGGGAGGCGGAGGGAGGAGGAGGGGGGAGGGAGGGGGAGGGTGCGCAGCCCAGACACTGAAAAAACAGCCGGAGCTTCGGTCGCCTCGGAGCGATATGAGGCGGGCCCCGATTGGTGCTTGTCGCTCCCTGGGGAGCCTCGGCTGCTGTCGGTGAGAGCCCCCAGAGCAGTGTTTACAGGCGGGGGGGGGGGGGGGGGGGGGGGTACGCGTGCGCTACATATAAGGCTGGAGAAGGTTAATGATTGCAGCCAGAAAAGTATAAATAATTTACTGGAAGTTGCGCTTTAAGGCTTTTTATACATCAAATGTTTTTAACAGCCATTTGCTACATAGGCCGTTGTAGCCGGAGATGTACAGGTCCGCCACTCTGGGGGGACCTGTAGTGTTTGGGGAGACGTAGAAGTTGAGGTGTTAGTGTGGAGATGAATCTCGTATCCTTTGAAAAACTCAAACTAACGTGCATTTCTTAAGGATCTTTCAACTGCGTCCCAATCAATGTGTGACATATTTTTTCTATAAACGCCCAGTTGGCTGAACAAGTGTCGCATTTGTCTGGGACTATTTTCAGTGGTGGATGAACACCCACATTGGGCGCCCCGTTAATGGCAGCAGGATGTGGATGGTGTCCTGCAAATGAACCATGGTCCATTGTGATGAAGGAACTGCTCTTCAGATGGTTTTTAAACAAATGTTGAGGTCTAGAAAATCGGTGATATGATCGGTTATACAGCAGCTCTCTAAAAAATATTCAGCCATCAATGAGCGGATGAATACAAACAAAATACAGCGAGCGGTGTGACGTTAAATGTATCCCACATATGATTCCGCAGTACAAACCATACAGGACCACCGCTGTGTGGATGTAAACGCCTCTTCTGCTTCTCTGGATTCCCTGATTTCATCTTGAAACTGATCTTCAATCGCTGACCTTGTTTTTTTTTTTGGTATGTTTAAATAAACAATTGGTTCTAAATGTCCCTTGGCTCCTTTTTATGAAACACAGGCCGCTGCACAGATTGTTACTTATTTTAATACTTATTTAGATGCAGCCATTGCCTTACATTTAGGAACGTCTAGAAAGATGTTCCCCCGGCGGACCCCCCCCCCCCCCACCCCCCCATCAAAACCATCACCCCAACAAAACTGCAATTTTACGGGTATTTTTTTTAAATTCCTCCAATATTTCTATATTATGGTCTGAATGAAGGCAGTAATTAACAGTCATTATTATTTTTAAATCAATTATTTGACGGCTGCAATTACCCCCCCCCCCCCCCCCCTGCACCCCCCCTGCCTCATAACAGCTCGGCCGTGCGCGGCTGCCTGAGCGGAGAGAAGCGAGCGGAGCTTCAAGCGCCGCGATCCGGCCGCGAAAGAGTTAAATTAATCTCCCCCTGTCCTCGCTCGCTCGCTCCCTCCCTCCCTCCCTCTCTCTCTCTCTCAACACACACAGGCTGCCACCGCCCCAGATAACAGAGGGGCGCCGCTCCCCAGCCAGCCAGCCTCCGCTAATCGCAGTGGCAGGAGGGGGGGGCTGCCTGTGGGGGGGAGTTGAGTGCCGGCGGCCTCTCACAGCGCGGCGCTTTTTATTGACGCTGCCTGCCTCTGTATGTGTGTGTGTGCGTGCGTGCGCGCGCGCGCGTGCGGGTGTGTGTGCGTCAAAGGCTGTGCATGCTTGTGGGTTCGTGTCAGAGCGAGAGAGCTATAAAGAGGTGTGTGTGTGTGTGTGCGTGTGTGCGTGTGTCTCCCTAGTTTGTGTGTAAAATGTGTGCGCTTGTGTGTGTCTCTCCCCCGTTTGTGTGTAAGGGGTGTGTGTGTGTGCGCTTGTGTGTGTGTGTCTGCGTGTGTGTGTGTGTGTGTGTGTGTGTGTGTGCGCGCTCCCCGCCAGCAGCGGAAAGCAGGGAGAGGCGGGGATCTGGGAGGGTGGGTGGCGAGGTTATGAGCGGAACTCAACAGAGGCCGACAGACGAGAGCGAGGCGGCGGCGGCGGCGGCGGGCGGGCGGGAGGGAGGGAGGGGAGGAGAGGGGGCGAGGGGGGGGGTCTTTCTTGTGCTGCGCGCTGAGAGCCGCCACCGTTTCTCCTTCCCCTCAGATAAGACTCTTGGAGGTTTTAATCTTTATTCTCTTTAAGAAAAACGAAGAGAAAAAAAAAGACGCGACTTTAGTCCGCGCTTTTCGGGGAGGGGGGAGAAAAGGGGGGGGGGAGAAAAGGGGGGGGGGGCATGATCCCCAAGGTCGGAATAAGAAGTGAGATTGATCGCGATTGTTATTTTATGGCACGGGGCCTATCGATTGATTGCATCGACGAATTTAGCAGTTTATTGATTAGGGTTTAATCTATAGGTCTGTGTCTCTCACTGCTCCGATAATCTCTCTCCCTCCCCCCTTCTCTCCCTCCCTCTCTCGCGAGCAGCAGCAGTGTTTGGCTCGGAGCCACGCTCGCCCTGCCGCGCCAGGCTGTAATTATCCCCGGTGAGGCCGCGCTAACGCAGCGTGGCGCGCCTGTGGGGAACCGGTTAGCCCTACAACACGGATGCGGGAGGAGGGGGGGGGCATGAATGTGCGTGCGTGCGTGCGTGTGCGCGCGGTTTCGTGCTACTTTGGCGAGGAGAGAGAGGCGCCGCTGTGTTGCCATTTCAGCTGCGCGCATCGAAGCATTTCCAAGTCCTCGCGTGACCCTTGAAAAGATATATTTTAGATTAGAAAAAAAGATTTAAAACTATTTATACGTTCACTATAAATTCACCATCTATTGCCGTAAACATCTTACTGGAACGGCTGGTGATTTTCAGACTACCACGAGCAAAACATAATCAGCAACGTGCGCGTTTTTGGCTCTATTGTTTGTGCGTGTACGCGGACCCGGGCCTGAGCCTGTTAGTCCGCTTTCGGGCAAGTTTTGCGGTTTTCGTGCGCGCGCGCGTGTGTATTTGTGACTGCGAGTTGCAGTAAGCGATCCATAACGACCTGCAGGTGGATTGTGCTGATTAGTACCGGCTGCTGCGGACTGAGCTGCGTGCAAAGAGCTTCCTGCAATCTGAGCCGGCCGTGTGCGTGCGTGCGTGTGTGTGCGTGCGCGCCGATATGAGAGTGAGTGTGCGCGTATTCGCGCGTGTGAATACAGCGCCTGTGCATGCTTGTGCGTTGGCGGTCAGCCCTTTCAGAAAATATATGGGTCTGTTTTGAGGACAGCGCGTGTGTCTCAAAGGTGTGTGTGTGCGCGCGTGTGTGTGTGTGTGCGCGTGTGTATGTGTGCGTGTGTCAGGCCACCGCTTCAGTGTCTGGTTGCAGCAGCAGATGGCTGGATCACTGTGACCTCCCAGAGTGCGCCTCCCTCTGAGCCAGGGTGCACGCGAGTGTGCACTCGCGCTTTTTTTTGCGGGGGGGGGGTTGTGCAAGACACGCACGCGCGCACACACACCCACGTATGACGTGGAGTGACAGTTAGAGGACGCCGTCGTGTTCGTTCTTCTCCTCGCCGTTACCCAACATGAGCGGGTTCAAAGGCACGCGCTGTTCTGCGGGCTGGATTTTTCCAAACCGCAAAGTTCACACACTGTCGTAAAAGTGGCAGCCGTAAAGAGGCGCGCTCTCCCCAGACCAGTTTCCGAGAGTCTCCCTCAGACCTTCGGAATTTTGTGTTCCTGTCACCTGCAACTGCTTCCTTTTTTTTGCCTTGCAGTTCCTCGGAACAATATTCACCCTAATCGGGTTTCCAGTGAGTGATGGAGAGAGCCTCTGAATCATAGGGGGGGGGGGGTCTGGTGCTGTGACGTCTCCCTGTCTTCCCAAAACACATCTGACCTTTCGACGTGATTACTGGCGGGGTGTGTGCGATTGCGTGCCTGTGTGGGGGAGGCATACGTAAGCAACAGTAACTGCTTTGGACTAGAGCGTTAAACGACAGGGTTTTTTTTTTCAAAATGAATAATACAAATAATCCTGTGTGACTGCTTGGGGACGTGGTGTGTATTAAATCGCGGTTTGGAGACCGCGATGTTGCCTCTGAAAACCTCCCCGCTGACAGCTCTGAAAGCTGCGCATCAAATCCATTCATCGGCCGGTAACGGCCAACAACTCAAACGATGGGAGGCGGGATCGCCGGGTTGGATCCTCCACCTGCACAGGGAGCGAAGGGGACATATGGCGGGACGTGGCTCGATGCCGTACACAGAGAGCGTGCCGCTCCACAAGAGGGTGGGGTTCTTCCTTTGGGGGAAAACATGTTGGTTCTATACACTAAAGGAGGTCCCTCCGGAACCAACACAGTGCTGTCTGGACCGCGCAGGATGCAGCTACATGCTGCTTAATGACGGCAGCTCTCCGCATGCCATCGTCTGCCATGCGTGACCGCTCAAAGAATGGAAAGGGGTTTTCCTTCTCTCTGTTCATGTCGTCGCTGATTACGTCTCATCCGGTGGTCGGCTTCCAAAAGGCTGCACACATGTTGAAGGCCGGGCTCATCGGTGCATCTCAGGCAAAGCAACGCCCTGTCCAGAAGGTCCTCGCGCGTCCTCAGGACCGGCCACCGGATGACCTGGTTGCGCTGGATCTCATTATGTCCGATCTAAATCTCTCTCTACAAACTGAGCTTTCAAAAAAATAACATTTCTAGAGAGCAGGAATCTAAAAGTGTCTCGGCTCATGTTTTACCGCAATCAGGGGTGAAGAAAATAAACCAGCTTTCGAAAGAACCTTGAGGCCGGTCCGGGGCCACATGGCCATAAAGGGACTATCACTAACTTTAAATGACAAACCAGCCGTGGCACAGTTGTTGTCATCCACCTGCATGTATGATTATCCCGTCAGGCGTCTATTAGATCATCTGTGTTTAGGATGGAAGAACGGTTGACGTCTCTCGACTCTGCGGTCCAGCCAAAGGTGAGCAGGGTTCCCCCTTTCTCTGCCGGACGGGCCTGTTTTATGTGTTATAACTCCAACAAACAAGGGAGTGTGCTGTCGTCAAGCTGAAACCAGCGAAACTACAAGGAACAAAGACGCACACGTGACGCTTTTCTGCGCTTCCAGGTGTCCATGCACATAGAAAATCATGAGATGGACAATAGAAGCTACACAGAGCATATTTGTATATAATGTTGGGCTGTTCACACGCTGCAGTACAGTTTGGTGAGGGCGGTGGTAGATCAGGGTTGGGTGGAGTCGAGGGAAGACACCCACTCACCCTGATTAATTCAAGTTTGAAGGAAGCCTCTTTTTAAAAACAAGTCAGATAACACAGTTGTGCACTTTTGTCCAAAGAGAGGCAGGGAGGGGGGGGAGACAGGGAAAGGGAGAGGAGCTGTTCTCTGCATCAAAAACAACCACCTTTCTTCCCATTTCTTCTCATCTCACAGACACCGGACTTCTTCGTCTGGTAGAACTCCTTCTTCCAGCAGCCAGACCTTCCGTTTCAAAGTTCCCCCGCTCTTCTCCTTTTCCTACTCCTACTCTGCTTCTGTGTGTCTGTCTGCTGGCTTTTCTCTCTGCTCTCCTACACGCACACGTGCACACACACGCACACAAGCAGGCACATGATGCGCACACACACACACACACACACACCTCAGGCTTGATATTCATAGCCTCCCTCCTCCTCCTCCTTCACTTGACATGGGAGCCTTAACAGATGTGCCCCAGCCTTGAGCTGCTGCCCCCCCCCTCCCCTCCCCTCCCTCCCCCTATTGCCTCGTGCTTCGCAGATTCACCTTATCTGTTAGTGGGGGGGGGGCGGAAGTGACATTTACGTTTATTTAAAAAACAATCAAGGTATGAAAACGCCACGATGAAAACACTGTAGTTGTCGTCAGTGAGACCGACACCCCGTTCATCTATTTATTACAAACTGTTTACCTTAAATGGAAATATATTCATATATAAGTAAGTGTCTAATAATCATTTCTGCATGTCTTTACTTTCCCTTTAGTCAAATATATATTGTTAATATATGTGTAACCTTAATAAAAAATATTGATTAACAGGATCTATTTGGTTGTATTCTGTATTTTCCCGTATTTTCTGCCTTGTTTCTAGCGTTAAAGCTCCTGTTCCTGTTTTGGAGTTTCAGCGCAGCTCTTTGTGTGTGCGCACTCTGCCGCGTATGTGTGTCTCGCGCGCTGTGTGTGTGCGTGCGTGCGCGCGCAGCCAGTGCCGTGCGCTGGAGGCTTATGGTAATTGCGGTCTCCCGACTGGCCTTCTGGGTAGAGTCTGCGCGAGTGGGAGTGGAGCGAGTCGCTCGGTCTCGGCAGCGTTCATCCATTCTGTGCGGCACTCCCCGTACGGCTGCGCGCGTCCTTGTGTCTCCGACCCCCCCGCCGCCGCCGCCGCCGCTTCTCTCTCCGGCGCCTCTCTCCGCGAAACGCGGCACCGCGCGGAATAACCTTCAGAAGAGAAACAAAAAACAAAAAACCTCGCGAAACTCCGGAGATCCCGCTCGTCGCAGAGGACACGGAGTGACAGAGAGCGGGAGAACAGGGGGCTTTTTTTTTTTTTTTTTTTTCTTCCGAGGACGGTGCGCTCCGCTGAAACCCAACATGGCGCTGCTGCGAGGCACGGCCGAGCCGAATTAATTTCCCCCCGCGAGTCCGCCGACCTCGCCACCTGTATCCCGCGGGGAGCCCGGGCCGCGCGGCGCGTCGGCTCCGCCGGACCTTAGCGGGTCGCTGGAGGATTTCTCTGCACTCTGACGTGTGTTTTCCTCCCCGCGCAGGATCTCGCTCTGCTTTTTTGTCGCTTTATGGCAACACAAGTGACATTTGCTGCAGAAGAAAAGTCGGCTCGAACCACCGGGTAACGGACGAGTGGCCCGTGGACAATAGAACAAGGACCGACCGCGTTCGTTCCTAATACTTGTTTGGTTTCGTGACAAGTGGATAACCTGTTAGACACTTTTTTTTTTTTCTTTTGGCCGGGATCGCGTGTCTCCGGCAGACGGGACCGTGACCGGGCTGCTTTCCCCGCACACGCACGGATCGCCGTCCTCCCACTTCACTTGGGGGGGGGGGGGGCGTGGGTCGGTGCGCAGGGACGACGGCTGGAATTAGCACCAATTAACCAGGTGAGGCAATCAATGACGAACCCGAACGGGTTTTCTTTTGGCGTGAGTCTCTGGCGACACGAGGACGGAAAACACACACACACACACACACACACACGCGCTCTGCGTGTGTAAAACCGCGAGCTACCACAACAGCTAATGGGCTATTTAATTAAAAAGTAATTCTATTTATATATATATAATATATATTAGTGTGTTTCAGATGCAAGACGGTGGTGTGAGTGTGCGCGGGGGGGGGACAGGGGAGCGGACCGGCCACTTCTAAGAATAGCGCATAGGGTGGTCTTTGTGCGTTTCGGCGGGGCAGTGGCATGTGGTTGATAAATAACACACGCATACACACACGCGCCCACACACACACACGTAATGAGCCGACCGTGAGCTTGGCCTCTTTTAGTCCCCCCCCACCCCCCCCCCACACACACTGCCCCGTCAGCCGGACGGAGGTGAGACAGACGTCCCGCGGATTATCGGACTTGGAAGTGGCGGCGTCCTCGCTGCCGAAAATTCCGTCTTTTTCGCACTTTCGCGTTTCAGTGCCGAAGTGCGTGAGAGCGCCTGTGGGGCGACGCTGTGTGCGTGCGTGTGTGTGTGTGTGTGTGTGTGTGTGTGTGTGTGTGTGTGTGTGTGTGTGTGTGTGTGTGTGTGTGCGCGCGCGAGCTTCTGCGCTAAACAAGGTTACGGAATCCAGCCTCGCCCTGCCAACGGGAAGCGAGCGGCGCTGCTCTCGCACGCGGTTCAGTTGGAGGGCATCCCCGCGGCGCGTGCGTGCGCGCGCGCGCACTCGTGGCGTGGGAGGACGCAGTGGACGTTGATCAGTTGTCTCATCGGTCCCAGAGGTGGTGTTGAGGAGGGGGGTTCACCGCTCACCTTCCTGTTTAGTTGATGGAAAACGCTTTGGCATCGTGCCACTTCGCGCGCACACGCACAAACACACGCACACACACACACACACACACTCGCGTTGTGTCTTGCAGGTGTTCTCTGCTATGACTTTGCGCTGCGGTATGTTGTCCTCCACTCTTGCGTGCAGTTTTTCATTCCGGGGGAATGTCCTTTGCGCACGGAGGAGCCGCGTAGCGTCCTTTTATAGACCCCCCATCCCCCCAAACCCCCACCCCCCCCCCCACCCCCCTTACCCGGGCGCTCAGCTATACGTGCTGCTCTCTTGTAGAAATTGTTTCTTTTTATTGGGGGTAAATAGAATTTTTTCAAGTGCCTCATTACGGACACCTTCATTTCTTAGTGTCTTTTCACTCATTTAAAACCACTATACAACTTCTCCCTATTCCATAAATAACTTTAGACCCCCCCGCCGCCTCCTCCGCGCGGCAGCGACCGACCACGTCTTATGAAGTGGACGTTTAATTTGAAATAAGTGCCGCAAGGCGCGCCGGACGCGTCCCAAAGTGAACCGCCGTGTCTCTAAGTCTCTAAAGCCGCTCCGCTTCCGTCGGCGCGCGTCCCGCAACCAACCAAGCGGCGTTTGTCTCGACCGCGACTCTGTCGGGACGGAACTCCAGAGAACGGCTCACATCGCCGGAGCTCTTTTGTTGTTGTTGTTGTTGTTGTTGTTGTTCCCCGCGCCGCTGCACGTCCTGCGGCCACACGAACACAAACGAGGGGACGCGGTAAAGGACGCAGCGGCGGTAAAAGCCGCCTCGGCCCCGGCAGCCGGTGAACCGCGTAGATGGTCCGCTGGAGCGACCGGAGCGGGCGGCGCAGCGGGACCTCGTGCTCGGCAGCTTTTTGCAGGGAGCGGAGCCGGAGGGATTAAGCGGTGGGAGGGGGGGGGGCTTCAGGGGGGGATTTCAAGCGGAAATAATGCTGGATTGTATTTTAATGTGTTGTACCCATCGGTTCGACAAAGTATAGGCGGAATGACTCCAGTCGGGGCCGCGAGTTAAATTAGATCTGGTGGTTTTAAGAGAATAAAAAATGAGCGGAGAGAATCAGGATTCCTAATTTGAGGGATTAAGAAGTGACCCGTAAAAGCATGAGGTTAATCGATCTGATCTGCGTGTTCCGACGGGGGTTGCAGGTTTTATGGACACGATACTTCTCTCATATTTTTATATTTATTTATCTGGATTTTGTGGTTTGAACGTCTCCAGTAACAAATTAAACGAAGACTCTTCACAATTAGAATAATCTCCTTTCATCGCCCCCCTCCCCCCCTCTCGCTCCTCCCGCGCACTCTCCTAATAACGCACAACCTTTTAATGAAGCTCGTATCCCCCCGCGGGATGCGTGTAGCGGACAGCAAATATTTCACATTTTGTGTGGGCCGCGTGTATTTATAGCGCTGCGGTCGTTACGCGTCGCGCCGTGTTTCCACCGCGCGGCCCGATCGCTCCGCCAGGTGTTGGACGCAGAGCGGGGCCCCTTTCACCACCTGCTCAGGGCACGTCGTGCGCTCTTATTGTTGTTATTATCATTAGTATTATTATTGTTGTGGCATCTCTCACACTGCTTTTCTTGCGAGAGGACTTTCACGCTTTGTCCCCGCAAGTGCTTGTTTCTCTAGACGGGGCGTCCAGGATGGTCTCCGAACCACATTAGTAGCGTGTCTTTGTTGTTTTTAATAAGAAACGACTTCATAGTCCGACTAATGTAGGAATGGCTTCAGCCACAGTCGCGCATTCAAAGTGCGGGTCGGTGTCCCTGGAGGGATCACCAAACCTCGGGCCTGCTGGGGCCGTATTGTCACGCTGAGGGGGGGGGGGGGGGGCGGCTAAAGGGACAACCGCGCAACCTCCATTTTTAAACCCATTAACCTGGTGTTTGTCCGCTTTTGCTGCAATCAAACGGACCACACGGCCTCAGAGAGGCGACAGCAAGCGCGTCAATAAAACCCCGGGAACGCGTTAGCATATCAAAGCGTGCTGCGACGGGTCGCTGATATCCAGCCGGAGCCCTATTGTGTTCGCGCTTGTTTTTTTCTCTCTCCCCCTCCCTCCCTCCCTCCCTCTCTCTCTCTCCCTCTCCCTCGTGCGCGCTCTCTCGCCTGCATAGAAAACAACGGTCGGCGCTGCGCTCGCTGGCGAGGTGCGTGTGAACACAAAGCGGAGGCGCCGCGGAGCGATCGGTTTTCCAGGCGCTGCGCTGCTCCCGGAGGAGACGTCACGGTTTGATTGAAGCTGCGCTCCGTGCGGCCTCCCGGGACCGCGCGATGAAACGAGATATCTTGCCCCCCCCCTCTCTCTCTCCCCCCCTCTCTCTCTCTCTCTCTCTCTCTCTCTCTCTCTCTCTCTCTCTCTCTCTCTCTCTCTCTCTCTCTCTCTCTCTCTCTCGCTCTGCTTTTTGTTTCGATGAGGTCTGGATCACTTCCCCGCAGAGATGCCTCCCCCCCCCCCCCCTCCCTCCCTCCCCTCCCCGCGCTGTCACTACGGCCCCGGAGGAAAACCACCCCCAGCTTTCTCACACGTGTCTGGCATTTTAACGCTAATATTTCTGATGGCAGTTTAAGCCCGACGACGAAGTGTTTAGATTTTTTTTTTTTCAATTTGGTCTTCGGGAGCAAAATGTAGGATTTATTTATTTTTTCAGGAGCTGAAGTTACAAATCTAAATCTCCCGGAGTGTATTCTGCTGACTGAAGGCGGCCTGGCCGCTCGGGAGATTGATTTAGCGGCGGAGTGCGGCTGACACATCACCCCCCCTCCCCCCCCTCCCCCCTCCTCCAGGATCGGGCCTCCGCGGATGTTTTTTTATACGTCGGCGCCTCGTGCGTCCGTCCGTATTTCTGTCTGGCGCCCGGCGATGTGACGCCGTTAGCGGGTTATCACGTGCCCGTCACACTTTTTTTTTTTTTTTTTGCGAAGACTAAATGTTCTATTTTTAACTTCTGGGATCTGGGCCTCGCGCGTAGCCTCATTTCCTCACGTCGCCCACAACGCACGTGACCTTTTTAGAGGCCCGCAATGTAGGCCGCGTCAGCGGCGTGGAGGCACCTGTTTAAACTCACGCTCTTTTAGCCTAATGTGGTCTTTACGCAACGCCAATAATTAAGCCTCCTCTTTATGCAGCTTATGCGTCCTATATGCGGGGGGAGGGGGGGGCGGTCCTTTATCGTAATGTGCTCACATCCAACACATGAAAGCTGCGCCAGAATTTCAAAGGAAAGTCAAGAAACCTCCGGTAAACGCGGGGCCGCGCGTCCCCATTACAATCGGGTCCTTTAGAGGAATAAAGGGCCATTTAGTCCCCATTTGGCCCGGGATGAATAGAGCCAGTTGAGCGGCCGCCGGCCGGGCCCTACTGACAGCACGGAGAGCGGGGAGGGGGTGGGGGGCTCACAATGTCGACGTTGTTGACGGCCGTGGTCCCGAGGGCGGTGAGGGGGGACGGATTGAACCTTGCACCGACTTGCATGCGGCTGTGCAGCGGCCCGGGGAGGACCGAGGGGGGGCCCCTTGTTTACAGCTCGGCTGCTAATAATGTGACAGCTGAAGAGACGCCGCCGGCTCCCTCCCGCTCTGCGCTCCACCAGCAGCGCGCTCCCCGCGGCGCCCCGCGGCGTTGATCCCGCTGCCTCCGCTCAGGCTGCGCGCTCCCGTTGCGTCAAAAACGACACCGCGAGGCGGTGCGTCGACCCCCCGCATGTGGACCCCGAGTCCACACGCAGATGATCGATGTGGCCATTTGGCACACGCTATCCCGATGATCAATAACGATGCAAATTGACCACGCGTTTTCTCACTCTTTCCCTTTTACTTTCTAACGCGGGGGGGGGGCTGTGGCCCCGGGCCGCCTTTTGTAGTCACGTTGTACTTTAGGTCGGCGTTTCAAGTTCCCCCCCTATTTATTCCCGTTGATTTCTATTTTGTTTTGTGCGCAGAATTCCTTTCGTTTTAGTCAAATACGTGGCAGCCTCGCGAGTGTGCTTGTGCGCGCCCGCTTTTAATCCCTGTTGGTGCCCCCCCCCCCCCTCTCCCCTCTCCCCCCCGTCGCTGCGGAGATTATCCTGCGTCACACTGCATTTTTTTTTTTTAGAGCTGAACGGGGCTCTGCGCTTCAGAGAGTTTGGCAAATCTCCAGGGACAAAGAGCGCGAGGGGCGCCGTCACGCCGCGAGGCGCACGTTCCCGGTTCCCGGTTCCGCTTCCCGAGCAGATTAGCCAACGCGCGAGGTGTTTTCTGAATAGCTGACGGGCCAATGGGCTGTTGTGGCGTGGATGTGCGTTTCTGGCGGGTTACGAACTGGTAGAAGCGACGGAGCTGCCGGTTCTGCCGCCTTCCCGGCCCTGTCGTCACCAGCCCGCCGCACGCGCACGCGCACGCACCGCGCTGCGCGGGGAATTAAGGCCTCCGTCTTGGAGGAAATGATGAGCGCGCCCGCGGGTCACGTAGGGTTCAAGTAATGGTCGCCAGAAACAGGAAACGCGGGAAAGGAGGGAGAGAGGGGTTGTTTTACTCTCCCCCCCCCCCGTCTGTCTTTCCGTCTGACCCATTTTTTTTTTTTTTTTTTTACAGCAAAAAAAAAAAATCCGCACTATTCCGGAATGCAGCGCTATAGGTTCCGCCGAAAATGCCCGGTGGTTTTCTGGTTAATGGTGCGAGTCGGGGCTCCGCTCCAGCGGTCTGGTTTATAAACGCAGCGTCGGCCGCTGCGCGCCCCCCCCTCCCCCCCTCCTCACCCCCCCCCCCCCCCCCCCACCCGCTGCTGCCGACCGCTGTGATGGATTGGGCGGCCGTCGGGAGTTGTTTGTTGCGCAAACTATTCTTAGCAGCGGGGATGAGCGTCAACGCCGTCTCTTCCTCCTCCTCCCCCATCTCTCCCCCCCGCCCATACGTCACATTTTGGAAGAATTCCTCCCATAATATTCTCACGCAACAACTGTTTTTTCTTTTTCTTTTTCGTCTTCAATCCGTTGCGAAATTACAAACATGAGATTTGGAATATAGGATTGAATCCTTTCTTGGACTTTATGGTTGACATGAGCAATGTTTCCTTATATTTTCTCATTGGACAGTTTTTCCTAAACACTGTCGGCCGATGCGCCCTGCGTGTGAGGCCCGTTGTGAGCTGTGTTATAAAAGGAAAAACCTGTGCTACTGTTTGAAAAGTCCTTTTCACAAAAGTGTAATTAGGCAAATATGTGGCCCAATTGCAAATGTATTTTGCTGTACAAAAATGGACATTAAAAAAAGAAAATCGTCAAATATAATCTAAATAACATCCAATCTTTTTCCATACATTTTGAGCGTTCTTTAAAAAGGCTCGGTGGTATACCGGTTATAATTTTCCATTCGGTATGAACGCCTCGTATACCGTCATACCGGGTTACCGCCGTAACAACTGTTGTGCTGTTCGGCAGTCAGCAGAATTTATTGTCCACAGCTCAGCCCTTAGCGCGCAGCGGTCGGAGCTATTTGTCTCCGGACGAGAGACTCGGGACCCTGAGGGAATGTAGTTGAAAACCCCCCCAGGAAGAGGCCGAACGGTAAACACGCCACACGACCCGCTGTTCCCCACACACTGAGACACCGTAAAACCGCCAGAATCTTACAAAATACCGTGATATACATGTTTGGCCACATCGCCCGGCCCCAGGTTTTAATTTGAGTCTTTTAAAATGTTAAGTTTGTGACCTACGTGCACGCATCAGAGAGCCCGTGTCCTGCAGAGGCCATTTCCAGCAGTGCGTGCACTGAGCCGCCAAGTGCTTGATCCTGACCTTGAGGCCCGGCTCAGCCTCTCATCTTCTCTCGACGGGGCTGCTATTCATTTCATGGAAATGACAGGCGGCGCCGTTGGCCGCGCAAACTACTCGGTCATCTGCACCGTGTGCACGTTGTGAAGTAATGACAGGCCTTTAAGACAGCCGACTCTTTTTTGTTTTACGACCCGAGTGAACAGACCCTTTTCTCCCTCCCTCTCCCTCCGTTGTTCTCGTTTTCCCTTCTGGTAGAGCAACACCGACGGGGGCCTTGTGTCACGGACAGATATTTCATTAAATCGGTGAAGGTTGCGCTTAGGTTAAACGGAAATGTCCAGAAAGGCGGCGTGTCATTGACTATCTGCGTTTGTTTAAGAGGATTATTTTTTTTCATTATCGCATTCGGGCTCGTGGACCTGCAGACTTGTTCCGCGCAGGAGGAGAAGCCGCGTGCACGTGTGCGCGAGGTGGGGCGCGTGCGAAGCCCCAGGAAATACGAGCAACGGGACTGGCGTGATCTCTCAACGGTCGTCTGTGTAACACAAATCCAGCCTCCACACGGCCGCACGCACATTCGTTTCTACGCTGTGGCAGTTTCTTTTTTTTTTTTTTACTCCAGCACGCACAGCGTTTTCAGTTCCGTCAGTTGCGGATGTCGAGGGAGCAGGACTGTGGCCTCGGGGAGCTGTTGGGGGATGGGAGCACTGGGGCGGGGACGCGCCGCGCCGAGGGGCCCCGCAACAGGCTGATTAATGGGCCCCAGGTCACGGCAATAAAAGTGGCGTGCCAGCGGCGCGGCAGCCAGGCTCAGGGGCGTTTCTCTGGGATGATCGAGGAGCCAAGTTTCCCTGCAGCTCTCGGCAGCGCCGACAATTCACTCGTACTATTTAAAGGCACTTCTCTCCCCCCCCCTCCTCCCCGCCCTCACACACAGCATTCCTTTGCAGTAATGTCCACCCTAAGTCATCAATGAAAACTTAGATATTCTCCTTTTTAGATAGAATCTGCCGTAGTGGGAGCAGCAATTTGATCTTTCCCTGTTGTTGTTTTTGCCCGTTTTTCAGGATTTAAAAGTGGCCTCTTGAATTTCACCAGACCGCTTTGTTCCCCTCATCAAGGCTCAGGCGTGTTTGGAGCTCTTTGTGTTGCCATTTCTACAACAAATTAGTTTGTTCTTGCGGTTGTATATTCTTCAATATTACAAGTAATACAAAAATACCAAGTAATGACACAAATTACATTTCTATATCTACTAAACTGACACAAAGTGCTGTAAATTTGCTGTTAAAAAAATCTCTGAGTTTAGAGATGCATAAATTTGTATAGCAATATAATCCAACGTTGTTGTCATTTTACATTTTAGTTGTTACTTACAGACATTTGGGGATTTATACACGGTGTGTGTATGTGTATATCGTCCTGGCCAGATCTATTGTTTTAATCAAATTAAATGGAAGTCATTAAATCAAGCCTCGTACTTCTTAACATGTAATAACTGCTGTAAAATGATGAAATAAATTATGATGTATACAAAACATTTACAGATAAAGGATGTTTGTCATGCAAAAGTCTTGATGTTTTTTACTTATTTTATTTTTATTATCTTATTTTTTTTACTTCCTTATAAAAAAACCACCATTTCCACCTCCGTGGGGATTTTCTTTCTACGTCTCCATTCCTTCTTAAACTGAATCTCTGGTTTATTGTAAATTATACACAGTTGTCTCTTTCCCTCCAGCGTACTACACTTTTGTGCGTGTTCTCTGGTGTGAGAGTTTGTTGATCCGTGGCTCTGCGTTGGCGGGCGGCAAATGGTCTCCCACAGAAGTGGTCTCTGATGTATAATCTTCCCTCGCTCCGCTAGCTGAGGCAGCCGACAGAGCGGGTCAGGGAGGGCACGGAGAAACCAGTGTGTGGGGAACGTGACTGAATAGACGCAGCCCCACAATGCACGTTGAGCCCACAGGGTGGGCAGGATGGGGAGGGGGGGTGGGGGTGGCTGAGGGGCGTTGACGGATGGGAGGGGAGCCCACACAGTTCTTTCATCTCGTGTGTGTGTGACGAAGCTTCTACCTTTCATTTCTTTGTAGATTTGCCCCCCCCACCTCCGTGATCTAAATGTTGACCTATGAATTAAAGACTACCTTTTTAAAGTCTAATTTCTATTTCTGAGATTTTACAACGTTTTAAGCCCTGTGATTTCCCAAAAAAATGATGCGTGAGTTATGTGTGTACGGGCGTCAGAGCCAAGACACTGACTGCTAACTGTTTGCTCCTCTCCACAGGGCAACATCTGTTCGTGATGTCGATGCTGAGACACAAACCAACTTGGAACTAAGACAAGGGAACCACGTCACACACAACATGGCAAGTCCCTGTTCTGTTTACGCTCGTTTGTCGCGTTAGTTATGATTCATGCACACACGCGCAACAAACCTGAAGCATTTAGCAACCTTTTCTTTATTACTGTGTTTAGTGGTAAATATTTCATAGTTTGTGCTTTCACTGAGCTTTTCCAAATGTTATTTTGAGGGCTCTGAATCACATTTACTTCTCTGCCGTCCCTTTTTATGGCACAGGTGGATGCAAGGTTGACGCCGCTGTCAGCGATGGGGTTGGACCGAGGGAGTCTGATCCATGACGGTCTCCGTCTCCATGGTGGGGTCGTATACCCAGGCATCAGAGCACTGCCAGCGGACAAGAGTCGAGAGACGCCCGCCCACACCCTCACTTATAACCGGGATGGTCTCCCAGAGCTCATCTATAAACCTGATGGCCCCTTGGACAGTCGTAAGCCCACTAATGGATACCTGGGCCTGTACAAGGGCACTCCTCCAGGCCTCCACAAACCGTTGCTGCTTCATGGCGCTGAAGGCCTCGGCTTGGAACGCAGATTAGGGCCGGGAGAAAAGGCCTCTGAACTGGGCTTGGCGGGGGCTGGTGGCAGCTACCTGCGCCTGCCTTGGCTCAGCCCCTATCCTGAAGCCAGCATGTATCCCTTCATGGACACATCCAAGTACGCAGCTCTAAACATGTACAAAGCCTCCTTGCTTAGCCAGCCTAACCCCTATCTTGCCCAGCACCTGGCATACCCATCTCTGTGTGCATCCCAGGGGGGCAATGTTAACCCTGCTGCTGCCGTGTCCGCTGCTGAGAGGCTCTACTACATGCCCCCCTATCCTCCTTCCCCTATCTCTTCCCCCTTGGTGGCGCCCCCTATGAGGATTCCTACTGTGACAGTGGCCCCCACACCCATGGTTCACTGTCAGGACAAGGGGCTTGCTGTTGCATCTCAGTTTACACAGCAACTACACCAGCCTTCCCCTCATCCGCAGCATCATCAGGCTGCCATGGACAGAGACCGGTCGCCTAGCCGAGGCAGCAGACCAAGCAGACCTCCCTCCAGGAAGGGCTCTAGCAACAACAGTAACACTACTGGCACTAATAGTGGGAATAATAATAATAGTCAGCCGTCCGATTCTTCTCCTCATGCATCCTCTCGCCTTCCCCAGCCTCCCCCTCCTCCTGCCCTTATTGACAACTCACTGGATTTACAACGCCCAGTTGCTCGAATAGGACACCCACCCACCTCTTCCACCTCTTCAATATCTGTCTCGTCCTCATCCGCGCAGTCCATTCCTCATCCATTTTCTGTAAGCAGCATGGCATCAGAGCAGCCCTCTCCTGCCCGGTCCAGCTCCCATAAGTCAAGGCCAAGAGATGGGGCACCTGAGCACAGAAATGCAGGGGTTGAGCGGAGACCCAGCAGGTCACCCTCCAAACCCAATTTTGAGAGGCCAGCTCACCAACCTCAAGCAACCAAAGACTCTGCAGAGAAGCCCTTGGATTTGTCTGGAAGATTGCTGGAGTTTGGGTTGCCTCCCAATGGATATCCAGTCAAGATGGACGCTTTAGGATCCGGCCCACGTTATGGACTGCCCCCTAGCCGAGAGCTCTTAAAGGACAAAAAACTATCCCTCTCTCCTTCCTCCCACCCACACTCTGTGGTCAGCAGCACTTCTACTAAGGTCCCAGAAAGGCCAGAAATGATAAGCACTTTACACTCTTCTTGGGTTGTACCTAGCCCATCTCCATCCCGAACACAGCACACACCAGGCTTGCCCCCCTCCCCAAGGCCTAACACAGACCTGGGCCTTTCTCAAGCCAAAGGCTCCTCCCCCTCTGTCATTAAACACAAGGGTCTTGAGAGAGTACTCCCTCAGCAACGTAGCTCGTCCTGTCCAAGGACAGGGGAGTCCAACCTAAATGTCTCCTCCACTCAACACTCCTCTCTAGTCAGCAACAGGGCTCCTTCTCCAAAGCCCAACGGCGAGTGGGTCAAACACAGTCCTAGCCAGTCAGAACACCAAGGCCACCACAGAGAGGGAACAGAGAAGTCCTCCCAGACCACTAAGAGAGGTGAAACAACTCCAGAACTGTCATCGTACAAGAGGCCCTGTTTAGAGAATGGTCACACCCCAGGCCACCTTTACCTTCCTCAAAGTGACGCTTACCTGAACCACAGTTTGGCCTATGCCAATAGATACTTGCACTACCCCATCCCCGATGGCATGGCACTACACTCCTTGCCAATTGCAGGGAAAGGCCCAGTCTATCCTCACCCAGTATTGCTGGGCAGCAACAGCCTTTACCCAACCCATTTGGCAGCGAAACACCCTTTACCCTACCACAACCTCGCAGCTGGTGCAGGAGGGGAATACCTCACTTATAACTCACAGGAGATGGCCCATCCCCTGATGCAAACACACTCAGACAAGCTGGCAGAAAGGGGAGATGCAACCTTGAAGCCCCGGGGACAGGAGAAATCCCGGGGGATTGTTGAAGAATGCGTGGGACACAAAGATCACAGCGTTGGGAAAGAGAATGGCAAAGGAAGCCAAATTAAGTCTGATAGGGAAGCAGGAGGACAAGGACATGGTGGCAATCAAAGCAAACACCCCTCTTCTTCTGGAACATCCAGAGAAAAGATTGTCTGCATTGACCTTGTACACTCAGACACAGATATTGAGTCTTCCCCAACAGTCAACAAACAGCCTTCTGCTGAAAACATCAGCAAGGTTAACCAAAATGAATGTTGTCATAGTAACCAAAATTTGACAAAGACTGAGTACGAGCCAAAACACCAACACCGCCTTTCCCATCCTTATCCGATCCACTCTGGGCACAGCCCAACCCTGAAGTCCAATCACACCGAAAGACAGCCAGATACTCCCTTTGGGAAACCAAAGACTTTGCAGGACATGGGCGGTCCCGGGGCGAAGTCCAGCACATTTCCGACCTCTCCAGGGAATTTCGCCCAAGCCGAGCATAGCCCAGAGGTGCGGAGTCCCAGCCCAGACCCTGACGACCAAGACCAGAGCACTTTGCGCTGTGCCCGGACATCTGGGGAGCGCAGCTCTGGTAAGGACAAACGGGAAAGAGACAGTCGAGCTCCTCGCGTGTCTCAGCATTGCACCGATGTGGTGAAGGAGGAGAGAACGTGTGAGGGGGAGACCGAAAAGGAAGACAGTATTGTTGACCTAGGGGAGTCTCAAGGAGAAGGGGACGACGATGACGACGACGACGACGACTACTACGAAGTCGATGGCCTGACGTCCCCTAAAGGCTCTCGCAGATCCAGTCTGGCCAAGAGGATTGCTAACTCCTCAGGCTACGTTGGAGACCGCTTTAAATGTGTTACTACTGAGCTGTATGCTGACTCCAGCAAGCTGAGCCGTGAACAGAGAGCCCTGCAAGTAAGGCCATTAACACTTATCTGTGTGTGTGTGTGCGTGTGTTTACACTACAGGGAATAGTGGGCTTGAAAGAGGTCATAATGATCAATGTTTCTTATGTGCAGACTCTTCATACATGCATACATACATACATGCATACATACTGTCAGTGATCACGTCTAATCAGGAAAGGAACCCCTGCGTCCCCGGCCCCTACACACACACACACACTCACAAAATAGCCTCTTTTTATTCCCTTCCTTCAATACAAAACACTGCCTGTGGAACAAACCCTCCATGAAACAGGCACAGTGCAGGAGAATCTAAAGGCTGCTGTTCTGGCCGTAGACTTGACCTTCCTCTCACTTTCATTGTCATTGTCGTGGTGAGCCGGTCTATCAGGGAAGGCAGTTCAAACGGTAACCAGGGCTGCCGTCTCCGTATGTTGATTAGCCAGCGGTTATTGTAAAGGTTATTTCGGCGCGTTTTTTTTTTCTTCTTTTCTTTTCCGTGTGTCCGTACGTGCCCGTCCTTGTGTGACCGCCTCGGGGCCAAAGTATGTTCGTGCTGACGAGCTATGGAGCCCTTACTGTATTTTCGGAGCGTGCCCGTGGCAGCCCCACGGTTCACACCGCCTTCGGCTATGCTTAACCCTGAGGTGAGGGGCAGCGGAGGGCGTGTAGTGTGCTTAAAAAACAGCAGCTGCCCCCTTTGGGGTCCCTCTTAGGCTTTCTGCATGTCCCTCCCTCCCCGGCAGTCGCTATCCTCCCCTAACCCTCCTCCCCCACGATGGCCTGCGCTGCCCTGCCTGGTTGCTGTCCAAGGACATAGTTCTCCTCCCCCCATTGGCTCCCCTAACACACATCACGTTACATCTATAAACGCTCCGCTACAGGAACGTCCCCTTCACTCGGCCGTCGCCCGCCACCATCCATACTCATTGAGCTATTTATTCTAGATCATTACCTCTGGTTCCTCATGTGCTCAACGTTCAGGACAGAATCCCAGACAAACCCGACCCTATATTGTCCACAGGCTCGGAGGCGGATATCTTAATAGCTTGCATATGTCTGTCTATGTTGTGAGCGCGCGCGCTGGAAAACTGTGGTTTTGTCTGTGTCATGCTTGTCAATGCAAAGCTGCAACACAAAGTTATCAAACACTATTTCTGGACATGCACAAAATAAGACCGTGAAGTCTATTAGGATTTAAAAAATCAACTGAATCGGCGTTATCGATCACGCCCAAACTGGCCACGCGGTTTCGATTGCCCTTTTCCAAACTTGTCACGAATGCAGTTCAGAAATCGTTTGATAGTTTTGATGCAGCGTTAATTGACCTGTTGAGTCACTTTAATTTGTTTGTGTCATTTTGTGGGATTGTGGCTGCCTATTGTGTGTTAAAAGAAACATGTGGGGAAACGTAAAAGTCATTAAAAAAAAAGCTGAAATGATGGACAGATATATTGAGCCCCCCCATTCTAATTGCTTAGATGGAAGTCATATCACGAGAGGGGAGTAATATAAGTCAACCTGCAGCTAACTGGGAGGTCAGTTCTTTACATTTCTTATCACATCTGCCTCTGACGGGCTCTGTCTCCTTTGTACTCTGTATCGCTGCACATTCCTTCTCCCCCCCCCACCTCCCCACTCCCTCCTTTCCTCTTTTTCCTCTCCTCTCTCTGCCTCAGGGCTTAGATGTATATGTTTCCTAGCTATGTTTATGTTTCAGGAAGGGAGATGCCAGGATTTAAGCCCCAGAGCGCATGGACTCACAGTGGCTGCAGTAGTCTAATCTGTGTCTTTATGCCATGCCTGTGATTTATCTGTCTACCTTTTTGTCCTGTGTGCGTTTTGTGTGTGTGTGGGTTTAATTTCCTTGGCATTTTCTTTTGATTTTAAGACTATGTGATTTCTGACGCAATTTTGTTTGCTTCTGTAGCTGTTGAGGCCAGATTGAGGCTCAGTGAGGTGTGTGCGTATGTGTGTGTCTGTGTGCGGCGTGGGCAGACGATGAGTGGGTTTCATGGGTTTTTCCTCTGCATTTTTGTGTGTGTGTGTGTGTATGTGCGCGCACAGCGGGCAATGATGCGGTTCTCGGAGCTGGAGCTGAAGGAGAAGGAGGGCGGCGGTGTGTGCGTGTCTGCCTCGGCAGCGGCAGCGGCAGCAGGACGGGAGCTGGCAGACGGCCAGCGGAGAGAGCGAGTGCTGGAACACTGCCAACACACCACCAGGCCGGGAGAGAGGGAGGGTGAGTAACCCGGCACCGCACACACACACACACTCTGCAAATGAACGCTCAGAGAGCAACACACAAACAATAGGCGCACGTACGCGCTCGCGTGCACTTGCAGCAAACGCTGAGGCGCGACCGGGTCACTCTAAAAAAAGACGAGCGCTTCCACACAAAGAGTCTAAGCGCACACACACACACACACAGAAATGCGCGCGCGCGCTCTTACACAAGCTAGAGAGCGAGCGAGCCGGCACGAGAGACGGGGAGGGGGGGGGAGTTTTATTTTCAAGAAGTCTTTTGTGCTTATCTGCGCAGCGGGCCGGCCGAGAGGGAGGGAAAGAGAGGAAGGAGGGGCAGAGATTGCGTGAGAGAGAGCGAAGGGGGGAGGGCTGGGGCGGGGGGGTGAAAGCGGATGGGAGCGAGGGGGGGGGGGGGGGGGGAGAGGATGAGGGAGAGTTGCGTTGGCTCGGAGCCCAGCTGTGTGTTGGAGCGAGGCCGCGGCTGACGTGTGAGCCTAATTATGGCATGGAGAGGGAGTCTAGGGGGGGGCGGGGGGGGGGAGTCACGCTCCGTGTGAGAAGGGCGTGGTGCGGTCATGCCGTGGGGGAGGACAGGGGAGCGGCGGGGGGGGGTCGCCGTGTGCAGCAGGACGTTCCCTCTTGCAGGCGGCACTGAACCGGCCCGGCTCACATCAGATTAAAAAGTCTTTACCCCATCAAAGTTTTATTGCCCGTCTTTAAAGCAGAATAAAAGCTGGCTGCTGTTTAACTGGCATTCTCCTTCTGTCAATCCCCCCCCTGTCTCACCCCCCCCCCCCTCCCCCCCGTTTCCCCGCTCCCTGTCTGTCTGGTTTGTGGTCGATCTGTCTCCCTTTCATCCCCCTTCCTATTTCACGCCTCTGCCCACTCCCCTCCCTCCCCTGCCCCTCGTTGCCCCTCCCCTCCCTCCCTCCCTCCCCCCTTTCCCCTGTCTGCGCTTCGTTCAGGTGTCCAGCCGGTGTACGCCAACAGAGTGCCGGTCCTCCAGAGATGCGGAGGCCCGAGCGAACCCATGTCCCCGGGGCACGGCCCTCGAGACGGGGGTGGCCATGCAGGGCTGACTGACGGGGCCCGGCAGGTGAAGAGGGAGCCAGACGGGGGCAACTGTTTCCCCCCCACTCTGACGCCTGCGCGGGGGTACGGCGAGGAGAGCGCCAGCCCCGTCTTCGGCGCCAACAGGAAGCGGCAGCTCGGCTTCAAGGCCGAGCAGGAGGACGGCGGCGAGTGGGAGGAAGGAGACCGGGTGTCCCACACGGAGAAAAGGGCCAGGCTTTCTACGGGTAAGAATATCTTACCCACATGCCCCCCCTCCCCCCCCTCCCCCCCTCTCCCCTCCCTCTTTTCTGCTGTCGGTGCTTTAATTCTGCGCTCTCTTTCGCCCTCGTCCCGCGTTAATGCTGATCACGGCCTCATCCCTCGTTCCTTATTCTACAAAAGTACTATTCCTTTTGTCGCTTCCTCTTTCCCAATCAATTCCACCTTCAACCTGCT